>NC_068448.1:53236431-53585806 GCF_023373465.1 Oncorhynchus keta | reverse complement strand
ATATTTATTTGGACAGTGAAGCAAAACTTTTAATTTGGCTCTATTATCCAGCATTTTGTATTTGCAATTAAATCTTTTATGAAGAAACAGGACAGAATGCCACCTTTTATTTGAGTGGAATTTTCATGTACAGTACATATGTTTTACTATTTATAAATGAATGCTCTTTATGTAACTAGTCCCCTGATTTGAAGGTGTCATAAGTATCAGGACAAATGTATCTAGTGTACTACATTTACTCAAAAGTTTTGTATTTGGTCCCATATTCCTAGCACACAATGACTAAATTAAGCTTGTGACTCTTCTAGCTTGTTGAAATGTAGTTTTGGTGGTAACCAATAGAAATTAATGTTAAATTGTGACCCGATTCAGGAAACTAGGCGTAGTCGCAAGTCATGACTTCACAGGAGAGCCGTTAGAACGTAAAAAACATGTTTTTTTATCATGTTTTATAAAAACAATTCAGAAATGAACATGTGAACTATCATGAGCCTTAATAAAAAAAACTTGTATGCCATCTGAACATACAAATAAAATTGTTAAATCATGAGGGTGGCATGGTAGCTTAGTGGTTAGAGCGTTGGACTAGTAACCGGAAGGTTGCAAATTCAAACCCCCGAGCTGACAAGGAACAAATCTGTCGTTCTGAACAGGCAGGTAACTAGGACGTCATTGAAAACAAGAATTTGTTCTTAACTGACTTGCCTAGTTAAATAATGAAAAAATGAAAAATGAGCCTTGTTGGTTAAGCCACTGAGAAAGTCAGTGATCTAGCCATGATTGGCTGACATGCCAAAAGATAACTCTAGAATGGTCTTACATATAGAAAGTTTCTGTGTATTTGAGCTCATCAGTCTGTGTTGGTAATCCTGTCAAACATGGCTTTAAAACATTTCTATTGTGTAGTGGAGTTTCTGGAAGATGAAGATTTGAAAATCATCCAACTTATTGTGGGAGTCTTGTGGAAGTCTACCCGAAATGTTTGACTCAAGTTAAACAATATTAAAGGCAATGCTACCATACTAATTGAGTGTATGTAAACTTGTGACTCCCTGGGAATGTGATGAAAGAAATAAAATCTGAATGAAATTATTCTCTCTACTATTATTCTCATATTTCACATTGTTAAAATAAAGTTGAGAGTCAGGTTTGAGGACTCTTTGCTCGCACACACTTTTTCAGTTCTGCCCACACATTTTCTATAGGATTGAGGTCAGAGCTTTGTGATGCCAACTCCAATACCTTGACTTTGTTGTCCTTTAGCCATTTTGCCACATCTTCGTAAGTATGCTTGGGGTCATTTTCCATTTGGAAGACCCATTTGCGACCAAGCTTTAACTTCCTGACTGATGTCTTGAGATGTTGTTTCAATATATCCACATTATTTTCCTGCCTCATGACGCCATCTATTTTGTGAAGGGCACCAGTCCCTCCTGTAGAAAGGCACCCCCACAACATGACGCTGCCACCCCATGCTTCACGGTTGAGATAGTGTTCTTCAGTAAGCCTTCCCCTTTTTCCTCCAAACATGCATGATGTGTACAGGTAAGATAGTTTAATTTCAAGCTAAAATGTACTGTTAGATAGCTAGCTAACGTTAGCTGGCTGGCTCCCTAGCTGAAAAAAAACAAACATTTTTGTCACAGTTACTGAGAATGTTGTTGCTGTTGGAGCTTAAAGAGGGTGTGATCAATGCTGAATGGCCATAGACAAAGAAGAGCTCTCCACTAGATACCAAAACATTCAAAGGCAATTTCCTCAAAAGTGAATTTACAAATTGATCAACTTTCAAAGCAGATTTACTTTCCAATGTGTTCCAGTGTTTGATATACCATTTTGTAGCTCTGAGTCTCTACTTTTATCTAATGTAAAAAAAAAAATGAACATTTCAAATTTTGCAACATAAGACCGAATCCAAGTGGTGAGTCACAATTACATAGTGTCATTTTCGAGTCACCTTGACTGTAAATAAGAATATAAATTGTTTCTGAACACATTTACGTTAATGTGGATGTCATGACTATGGATAATCATGAACGCATTTTGAGAAAGTTACAGATGCACAAAGATCATGCCCCAAAACATGTTAACCTCTTACCATTATCAATAACAGGGATGGTTAGCATTTTTTTGGGGGATTCAACAAAGAGCATGCGTCGTATGTTAGTCAGTAGAAGCCATCCGACACAGGCTAATAACAGGGATGGTTAGCATTTTTTTTGGGGGGGGGGTATGATTCTTGGGATTCAACCAAGAGCATGCATCGTATGTTAGTCAGAAGAAGCCATCCGACACAGGCTAATTGTTACAATTACTTGAGCTTTGCTATTCATTATTGAAACATTGGGAGTTCTCTCTCTCTCTCTCTCTCTCTCTCTCTCTCTCTCTCTCTCTCTCTCTCTCTCTCTCTCTCTCTCTCTCTCTCTCTCTCTCTCTCTCTCTCTCTCTCTCTCTCTCTCTCTCTCTCTCTCTCTCTCTCTCTCTCTCTCTCTCTCTCTCTCTCTCTCTCTCTCTCTCTCTCTCTCTCTCTCTCTCCTTTCCCCTTTCTTTGCTTTACTAATTTAATGTTTATCCCCTGTAAGTGTCTCTGCACCATTCATGTCAGGCATCATCAGAAACACTTTTTACACCCTTCCATTCTGAGGCGTAGCGACAGTGCTTGGTCGTCCATTACTAATTACCATTATCATAGTTTCCTGGTTCTCGAAATGAAATATTTATCCACACTTTGTCTAGCATCACTATAATGAATTCAAATGCATAATTAAAGTTGCCTCCTACTATAACAGCAACAGAAGACAACACCAAGGGGGATCCCATAGTGATTTGTAGCACATTTACAGTAGGCTTGTTTATCTAATTTGGCATATATCAATATGAACTCCGGTCTATGTCTAACTTCGCAATGCATCTCTCTGAGTTGCTCAACTACTGATGTACGCACGCAGGCATGTAGCACGCACACATCTCTCTGCATTGCTCAAATACTGACTTGCACACGTGCACACACACGCACAATAGGAATCATTGCTGAGGATGTGAAGGTGTTGTTATGGAGATTCTGCTACCTGTGTATTCATAGTGTAGTATGCTGAATCATGCTGCCGGTGGTTAACACGGTGGTCACTATATGCTATAAACTGGTGCTCTCTTGCAGTACCAGCCTCACTATGTGGGGAAATTGGCATGGTGGATAGCGGCTACTAGTGAAGTATGAACTTTAAAAAAGAGTCTGCTCCTCAGGAGAATCTTAGGTTTGTTCTGATTGCACAGATTATCACCTCTGTGCCTTCGACTGAAATGCAATGTGTTTTGGTTGTTGAAGAAGGGAACATGGGCTGTGTAACTTATTAGAATGCAAATGTGTGAGAAGGCAGAGAAGAGGGCTGAGGTATTTTACACAGTCTGAGCACTATCAGTATAACCATCATAGCCAGCCATAGTCACCACACTAAGTCATTCGGCTATTCAGCAGCTAGACATTTCCAATAACAATGTGTGGTGTATTACTGGCATATGAACATGCGATTAAAAGCATATTGAAAGGGCTTCATGAGTATGTCTACATATTCGCTGACAGCTCCCTTCACTTCACCAGACAATTTTCGAAATAAATCACGGGTGCTCATGTTCATAACAAGCTAATCTCAATACTGTGATCCCCCTGGCTTGCAGCATGCAGCTCGCTGGGAAAGAGTGAAGTGGAGAGGTGATATGGCATCCTCATCTCTGCTTGCTTGCGTGGGATGGCTGTGGTAAATTTAGTCTATCACTGTGTCAAATACATTTCCATGAGGATTTTTTTTTGCCAGCCAGGCCTAGGAATAGGAGTGTGACACAGCCTTATTTTCAGTTTGGGAGAAGAAAAAAAAGAGTACCTAGGATAGGCAACACTCAGAGATGGTCAGTATTTCTGTTACATGCATTTGAAAAAAAGAGTATTTCAATGACTGCTGAGTATACTGTAATTAGAATTACACTGGGCTGAACTACACCAATGTATATTGTATTTTCAAAATACTGCAATTTGTACTTTCAAAATACAAAATGAATTTTAATATATTTTCTTTTATAGAGGTTCACATTTTGTAGCCCTCTTTTCACCCTGCATTGGTATCAGAAATCTGATAGCACTATGGTGTGATAAGAGCGTCTGCTAATTGAACTAAATATAAATGTGTAAAAAAATGTTGACCATGAAATAAATGTTTTATTTGTCACATGCGATGAATACATCTGGTGTAGACTACTGTGAAACAGCATAGATAATAATAAGAGTAAAATAAAAAACAGAGTAGTAGCAACAAATAATGAGTTTGAAGTTTGTGTGTCAAGTGTATGTGTGTTTGTGTTGTGTCAGTATGCACTTGTGTGTTATGTTATGTGTTATGTTGTGTTATAAATACTTTGTTGAGGGAAAATGTACTTGGTACGATTGTGATATGTCGTTGTCTCACCTAGCTATCTTCAGACGTATTTAAACATTTTCAAGTCGCTCTGGATATGAAAAAAAATGAACAATTGCAAAGCATGCTGAGTATTATTCTAATGAGGTCTGCCCAACAAGGCCAATAATAATAATAATAGCCATTTTGCCTTGCAGTTCATTTTGGTATGTTCATTTTCACATTTACATTTTAGTCATTTAGCAGACACTCTTATAGAGAGTGACTTGCTCAACTAAGGTAGATAAACAACATGTCACCACAGACATAGCAAGAAAAGTGTCTTTTTTTGGAACAGTTACTGATAATGCTGTTGCTGTTGGGGCCATCTACTTGCAAATGTATTTTAGAATACAATTTACAGGTATTTTAATGAAACACAATACAAAATCCAAGTATTTTGTAGTTTATTTTGATACATTGATATTTAATGGTAGTTTGCATTTTGCCCATCCCTCTCGTACTCCCTCTTTTTTCCTCACTCTGCAAACATTATACACCAAACCGTTTGAGATGAATAATTTAACTCCATCTGTGGAGAACCATGGCTGGAGGGATAGAGTAATGGAAGAAGAGAGAGTGAGGTTGATGGTTTTCAGCGCCCCTCTACCTCTCCTGATATGTGAGCTAGTGACAAAGTGAGGTTCTGACTTCAATTAAGGCACAGACTGTTCAGCCAGCCAGTCAACCTTTGAAACACTTCACATACTAGTTCTCATGACCAGATAAAACTCAATGCCTTTTCTGACAACTGCACTGTCTGCCACTGGTACCTCATTTAAATGAGTCTAAGAAACACCTTCAATGACATGAGGTCATTTCCATGTAAAAGGACACATGAGCACGTAAAAAAACTCAATGCCTTCTCTGACAACTGTACTGGCAACTGTACTGTCTGCCACTGGAAGCTCATTTTAATGAGTCTAAGAAATACATGGAACGATGAGCACCATGAGAAGTTCATAGGAACATGTCAAATTAGGTGTCAAATGAAAGCTAAGAGTCTATATAATATGCAAATATACATTTGTCAACCATTTTCCATCCTAAAAATGTGGAATAGGTAAAGTCCTTGATTTCTGTCCAAACAGATGGAAAAGGGCTCTTAGAAAACACCTACCACACAAAGTCTTAAAAGGTGTTAGAAATACATTAAAAAAAAAACAATGTTGAAGCAAAGACCTCTGACAACTAATATCAACACTTATTTGTTTGATTTGGTTCTGCCTTTTGTAAGTTTAAGAAACATTTAATTGTCCCTTGAAATTTTGTTACCAAAAACCCACATCAATGTTTCTGTCGCCCTTTCCTGAGGTCAATGACCAAAAGCGCCCTCTTTGGCCTCATGGGTGGAATGTTAATAATGTTAATACTTTAATAATTAAATCATTGATGAAAAAACGTATTTAAAATAAAACCTATGTCAAACAATTTTGTTATATTTCAGTCTTCTGTGACGTGTATATAAAGTGTAATATTGTCGAACTCAAAATTGAATACTTTCCAACTCTATATCTGACATGGTACAAGTGTCTTCTTTTTTGTAAGTCCATTCCATTTCACAAGTTTGAACAGCACAGTACTGTAAAGAAAAGTTTAGTAGAGTTCAGTAAAGTACACAGTAAAGCACAGAGTTGAGTACACTATAATGTACTGTATTGTACTCTACTGAACTGTACTCTATTTTACTGTACTGTACTCTACTGTACAGTAGTTTACTCTACTGTACTGTACTGAACTCTTCTAGAGCTATACTTTGCTGTACTTTGATGTCCAAACTTGTGAAACATAGACGTCTATGACTGGTTCAGGTTTGGTCTGGTCCAGAGTGACCAACCAAATTTGGTCTTGTTTGGAGGTGGAGCTCATTAAAATAATAGCCTGTGTATAGAATAATACCCAAATATGCAACGGAGGACATTGCATATTTATATCTTTGTGTACCTATTTAGGACACATCACAATGAAGAGAATGACTTTCATATTCATAATTATGCATTTCTATGTAGTACAGATCAGGGAACCATGATGAAATTCTGTTACCGCAATTCCGTTACCGTATCTAAAACCACTTCACTTACTGTTGTTCAATAACCAAAAGTCTCAGTCCAATGCATCATGGAATTGCCCATAAAGTATAAGACAGCATGGATTCAAAGACAGAATCGGCATATCAAATATCACCCTACTCCCTATATGGGCCCTATAATGGGAACTATAGTGCACTATGAAGGGAATAGGGTGCCATTTGGGACATACACAGAGTAATTGAAAGCTATAGACCATGATATTTTCTCAGCATGTACTTAATCCCAGTAGGGAATAAAATACAGTAAAATGAAAGGTAATAACAACATGAAACGTTATTTATTTATTTACAAGCTACATTAAGATCTAATCTCTCCCTTAATTATTAACTTACATTTCATTTTCTGTTTTATTTGATCCAATCTGGAAATGTTATAGTAATGCTAAGTCATTTTATTAGTACTGCATTTGTTGATGTAAGGAGCTTGTACATGTACCTTCTGCTGTTCTGTCAATATCTAACTGTAGATAATTGGTTGGACATACTGTGGCGGTACACTGATAATCAAGCTAATTAACAGAGATTCTGAGCGTAATTGTAGTTACGCAGTTAATGAGGTTTACTGGTGAGCAGTACTGGTGGTTTGTACACCGTGTCCTCCTCCTCCTCCACATCAGCCTACCTGCGCATACTACTGGCCAGTGGAGGAAGTGAGGAGGCGACAAGGGAGGTGGTAGGCAGTGGAGGAGGTGAGTAGGTGACAGTTGAGATGGGGGCAGTGGAGGAGTTGAGGAGGTGACACAATTAGGTGGGGGGCAGTGGAGGAGGTGACAGGTGAGGTGGGGGGCAGTGGAGGAGTTGAGGAGGTGACACAAGGAGTTGGGGGGCAGTGGAGGAGGTGAGGAGGCGACACATGGTGGAGGGTTCTCCATGAAATCCTTCATTACCCTGCCTCCTGCACCTCGCCTCCCCCTGAGCCTGCCACTTGCAGAAATTCAAGGTGACAGGGGCATGCACAGAGTAAGGGCAGAGTATCCGGGGGAGGGGGTTATGAGCTTGTTTGAGAGTGCAGTTTAATAAGGCCTTGGCATCTTGATCTCAGTGTGAAATACTGCAGCTTCACCACATTGTGTGGTTGGATCCCAAATGCCATCCTATGCAGTATGGGGTTGCATCCCAAATGGTATAAATAATTTTAAATTATTATTAACCTCACTTTGTCACTAGATCACATATCAGGAGAGGTAGAGGGGCGCTGAAAACCATCAACCTCACTCTCTCTTCTTCCATTACTCTATCCCTCCAGCCATGGTTCTCCACAGATGGAGTTAAATTATTCATCTCAAACTGTTTGGTGTATAATGTTTGCAGAGTGAGGAAAAAAGAGGGAGTAAGAGAGGGATGGGCAAAATGCAAACTACCATTAAATATCAATGTATCAAAATAAACTACAAAATACTTGGATTTTGTATTGTATTTCATTAAAATACCTGTAAATTGTATTCTAAAATACATTTGCAAGTAGATGGCCCCAACAGCAACAGCATTATCAGTAACTGTTCCAAAAAAATACACTTTTCTTGCTATGTCTGTGGTGACATGTTGTTTATCTACCTTAGTTGAGCAAGTCACTCTCTATAAGAGTGTCTGCTAAATGACTAAAATGTAAATGTGAAAATGAACATACCAAAATGAACTGTAAGGCAAAATGGCTATTATTATTATTGGCCTTGTTGGGCAGACCTCATTAGAATAATACAGCAGTGTATTTGCATAGTTTTAGACTGATCCAATGAACCACTGCATTTCGGTTCAAATGCTGTATCCAGACTGCCCAAATGTGCCTAATTTGTTTATTAATAACTTTTCATGTTGAAAAATGTGCACTCTCCTCAAACAAAAGCATGGTATTCTTTCACTGTAAAAGCTACTATAAATTGGACAGCGCAGTTAGATTATCAATAATTTAAGCTTTCTGCGAATATCAGATGTGTCTATGTCCTGGGAAATGTTCTTGTTACTTACAACCTCATGCTGATCACATTAGCTCAACCGTCCGGCAGGGGACCCACCGATCCTGAAGAAGTTTTTAAGAAACAGTAAACTTGTTTTGAACTGCATAATAGCCAATTGTTGAACCCCAAATGCAGATGTAAACAGAGCTTCAGGACAGTTGTGCACTGCAAATGTGCAAATGCATGCTAGCATCAGACATCTTACCAGACTCGATTGACAGGATGGCGGTTTCAAACATGTATGTAGAATCAATTCCAGCTTCGGCATACTCTCCGAGTACAGGTCGAAGAAACATTTCAAACTAAGTATAGAATCAATCACTAGGAGGTTTTTATCATAAATCTTCAATAAAGTTCCAACCGGAGAATTCCTTTGTGTCAAGATGAGCAACGGAACGCAAGTCGATATCATGTGGAATGCGCATGACCAGTAAATGTCTCTCTGCCAGTAACCTGACTCATTCAGCTCTTATTCAGTCCCACAACACAATAGAAGCCTCATTCAAGTTTCTAAAGACGGTCGACATCTAGTGGAAGCCCTAGGAAGTGCAACTTCATTCATAACCCAATGTGAATTCAATAGGGCCTGGTTTGAAAATATACCAACCTCAGATTTCTCACTTCCTGTTTGAATTTCTTCTCAGGTTTTTGCCTGCCATATGAGTTCTGTTATACTCACAGACATCATTCAAACAGTTTTAGAAACTTCAGAGTGTTTCATATCCAATACTAATAATAATATGAATATATTCGCAACTGAGACTGAGGAGCTGGCCGTTTACTCTGGGCACCTTTCATCCAAGCTACTCAATACTGCCCCTGCAGCCATAAGAAGTTTTAACACCGTGTCAAGTTATTTTTCATTGTGCTCCCAGAAAATCTAAAGGTCGCCATCACAAGTAAAACGTAGTCATGGGGTGCGGGTGCTGCACACGGTGCACCCGGGTAAAACAATATCAGAATCATTGAGGGGGTTTGATTCATCTCGCCCAGGCACCTGTGTAGGTGTGTTTTGCATTGGCTGAAAGTTTATTACATTCGATTCGGGAACCTGGCTGTCTCCCAGGTGTGAGCCAGATGCCCCGCTCTGTCCGATGGCGAAGTTGGCTCAAAAAAAAGTGACATAAATAAGCATGTGTAGTAATGAGTAGGATTCTGTGTTTTCACGTGCAAAAGTGATTGCTTTAGTTAAAAACGCTTTATATGCCGTCCTTCCCCCGCTTTCGCCTATGATGTGACAGACCATGTACCAGGGCCAGATTAATCGAAAACCATCTCTGCTTGCTGAAATTGAGTGCCATGCTGTGCGCAGTCAAAATAAAATTACATGTTTGCTTTCTTGGTTAGCTAAGTGATTAAATGAGTCTGCTTTCAACAAATCAACTGTTTTAGACTATTATATTTTAACTAAGCAAGACAAATAAACGTTCAATCAGTACTGAGTGAATGAACAAAATCCTTTTGGAACATACGCTTCCAGACTGTCCATTTAAATGGTCTGTCTGGGTCAATGTTTGAAGAGCATGGTTTGTGTTGTAATGGTCAGAGTTACTGCATGTGGATCTGAAGATTGTGAGGTCACCTCCCTGAGGAAACATTTTGACCATTATTTCATTTATAGTTTTGACAGCCCCCTAACTATCTCACACACACACACACACACACACACACACACACACACACACACACACACACACACACACACACACACACACACACACACACACACACACACACACACACACACACACACACACACACACACACACACACACACACACACACACACACACACAAAAGAGCCTTTGGATTCGTGGAGTGGCAGTGAGTGTGGTCGTGTGTACTACTGTGTGTTTCTTGCTAGAACAATGGAGAGACCAGCTCTCAGACTCTCAAGGAAGAGGTTGTTGCCCTCATCCGTGAGATGCACGCCTTCCCTACGGTACTGCCCAGGAACACAGCTCATTATGGCAGAATGACGGATTATGGGCATGGACCTGTCATTGAGAAATGCAAGCTGCCCATGTGGAGTTGACAAACAACTAATGCCTATTTAAATACAGCTGAAGTCGGAAGTTTGCATACACTTAGGTTGGAGTCATTAAAACTTGTTTTCCAACCACCCCACATATTTCTTGTTAACAAACTATAGTTTTTGCAAGTTTGTACATGACACAAGTAATTTTTCCAACAATTGTTTACAGATAGATTATTTCACTTATAATTCAATGTATCACAATTCCAGTGGGTCAGAAGTTAACATACACTAACTTGACTGTGCCTTTAAAAATATTGGAAAATTCCAGAAAATGATGTCATGGCTTTAGAAGCTTCTGATAGGCTAATTGACATCATTTGAGTCAATTGGAGGTGGATGTATTTCAAGGCCTACATTCAAACTCAGTGCCTCTTTGCTTGACATCATGAGAAGAGCAAAAGATATCAGCCAAGACCTCAGAAAAAAATGGTGGACCTCCACAATTCTGGTTCATCCTTCAGAGCAATTTCCAAACGCCTGAAGGTACCAAGTTTATCTGTACAAACAATAGTACGCAAGTATAAACACCATGGGACCATGCAGCCGTCATACCGCTCAGGAAGGAGATGCGTTCTGTCTCCTGGAGATTAACGTACTTTGGTGCGAAAAGTGCAAATCGATCCCAGAACAACAGCAAAGGAACTTGTGAAGATGCTGGAGGAAACAGGTACAAAGGTATATCCACAGTAAAATGAGTCCCATATCAAGATAACCTGAAAGGCCGCTCAGCAAGGGAGAAGCCACTGCTCCAAAACCACCATATAAAAGCCAGACTTCGGTTTGCAACTGCACATGGGAACAACAATCATACTTTTTGGAGAAATGTCCTCTGGTCTGATGAAACAAAGATGGCCATAATGGCCATAAAGACCATTGTTATGCTTAGAGGAAAAAGTGGGAGGCTTGCAAGCCGAAGAACACCATCCCAACCGTGAAGCACGGGGGTGGCAGCATCATGTTGTGGGGGTGCTTTGCTGCAGGAGTGACTGGTGCACTTCACAAAATAGATGGCATCATGAGGCAGGAAAATGAAGTGGATATATTGAAGCAACATCTCAAGACATCAGTCAGGAAGTTAAAGCTTGGTGGCAAATGGATCTTCCAAATGGACAATGACCCCAAGCATACTTCCAAAGTTGTAGCAAAATGACTAAAGGACAACAATGTCAAGGTATTGGAGTGGCCATCACAAAGCCCTGACCTCAATATAGAAAATGTGTGGGCAGAACTGAAAATGTGTGTGCGAGCAAGGCCTACAAACATGACTAAGGAACACCAGCTCTGTCAGGAGGAATGGGCCAAAATTCACCCAACTTTATGTGGGAAGCTTGTCGAAGGCTACCCGAAAGGTTTGACCCAAGTAAACAATTGAAATGCAATGCTACCAAATACTAATTGAGTGTTTGTAAACTGTATGTGATGAAAGAAATAAAAGCTGAAATAAATAATTCTCTCTACTATTATTCTGACCTTTCACATTCTTACAATAAAGTAGTGATCCTAACTGACCTAAGACGGGGAATTTTACTAGGATTAAATGTCAGGAATTGTGAAAAACCGAGTTTAAGTGTATTTGGCTAAGGTGTATGTAAACATCCGACTTCAAGTGTGCATGCAGTACAAATGGTACTTTGCACACTATCAATACTTAAAATGAATTATCTTTTGGGATAATTGATGTGATTGGGAGTCCCATAGGGCAGTGCACAATTGGCCCAGTGTTTTCCAGATTTGGCCAGAGTTGGCTGTCATTGTAAATAAGAATTTGTTCTTAACTGACTTGCCTAGTTAAATAAAGGTTCAATAAAAAGTCATATCATTTTTTCCTTTACAATGCATTATACCATTTCAAGAGCTAATACTACACTTATATCAGAAGTGGAGAAGCCCTTTGCACCATCCTGAAGTAACTCCCTGTCAGAGAGACTGTGATAAGAGGATTAGGCAGGAAGCCCTGAGCCAGTGGTAGGTCAGGGATGACGGCTCACTCCTTAAAGCACACTCACTAACTCTATCTGTGTCTCTCCAAGTGATACAGAGACAGACTGGTCCAAAGACCTCTAGAGCCATCTGACCAACTACCTGTGATCTCTCTAGAGCACAGAGAAGTAAGCACCACTCATAATAGTATATTTGATGCATTATGCAAGCACCCTTCACTATTACATACAATACACGTTGCCAGAATGACTGCGAGACAGAGAGACTGTTGCTGTACTCCATGGTAAGGCCCTTGTTTCTGGAATCCACTGAAAATCCCAGTCGGGCCTGGACATGTACTGGCTTAAGCAGGGGGACACGTCTGGCACTGCAGGATTTGAGTCCCTGGTGGCGTAGTGAGTTACTGATGGAAGGCTTTGTTACTTTGGTCCCAGCTCTCTGCAGGTCATTTACTAGGTCCCCCCGTGTGGTTCTGGGATTTTTGCTCACCGTTCTTGTGATCATTTTGACCCCATAGGGTGAGATCTTGCGTGGAGCCCCAGATCAAGGGAGATTATCAGTGGACCTGTATGTTTTCCATTTCCTAATAATTGCTCCCACAGTTGATTTCTTCAAACCAAGCTGCTTACCTAATGCAGATTCATTCTTCTCAGCCTGGTGCAGGTCTACAATTTTGTTTCTGGTGTCCTTTGACAGCTCTTTGGTCTTGGCCATAGTGGAGTTTGGAGTGTGACTGTTTGAGGTTGTGGACAGGTGTCTTTTATACTGATAACAAGTTCAAACAGGTGCCATTAATACAGGTAATGAGTGGAGGACAGAGGAGCCTCTTAAAGAAGAAGTTACAGATCTGTGAGAGCCAGAAATCTTGTTTGTTTGTAGGTGACCAAATACTTATTTTCCACCATAATTTGCAAATAAATTCATAAAAAATCCTACAATGTGATTTTCTGGATTTTTTTCTAATTTTGTTTGTCATAGTTGAAGTGTACCTATGATGAAAATTACAGGCCTCTCTCATCTTTTTAAGTGGGAGAACTTGCACAATTGGTGGATGACTAAAAATACTTTTTTGCCCCACTGTACATATACATTTGAGAAGAGTAATGTAGGGTATGTAAACATGATAGTAAGTAGCATTGTTTAAAGTGGCTAGTGATATATTTTCCATCAATTTCCATCAATTCCCATTATTAAAGTGGATGGAGTTGAGTCAGTGTGTTGGCAGCAGCCACTCAATTTTAGTGGTGGCTGTTTAACAGTCTGATGGCCTTAAGATAGAAGCTGTTTTTCAGTCTCTCAGTCCCTGCTTTGATGCACCTGTACTGACCTCGTCTTCTGGATGATAGCGGGGTGAACAGGCAGTGGCTCGGGTGGTTGTTGTCCTTGATGATCTTTATGGCCTTCCTGTGACATCGGGTGGTGTAGGTGTCCTGGAGGGCAGGTAGTTTGCCCCCGGTGATTCGTTGTGCAGACCTCACTACCCTCTGGAGAGCCTTACGGTTGTGAGCGGAGCAGTTGCCGTACCAGGCGGTGATACAGCCCGACAGGATACTCTCGATTGTGCATCTGTAGATGTTTGTGAGTGCTTTTGGTGACAACTTACTACCCTCTCCACTACTGTCCCATCGATGTGGATAGGGGGTGCTCCCTCTGCTGTTTCCTGAAGTCCACAATCATCTCCTTAGTTTTGTTCACGTTGAGTGTGAGGTTATTTTCCTGACACCACACTCCGAGGGCCCTCACCTCCTCCCTGTAGGCCGTCTCGTCGTTGTTGGTAAAGCCTACCACTGTAGTGTCGTCCGCAAACTTGATGATTGAGTTGGAGGCGTGCATGGCCACGCAGTCGTGGGTGAACAGGGAGTACAAGAGAGGGCTCAGAATGCACCCTTGTGGGGCCCCAGTGTTGAGGATCAGCAGGGTGGAGATGTTGTTACCTACCCTCACCACCTGGGGGCGGCCTGTCAGGAAGTCCAGTACCCAGTTGCAAAGGGCGGGGTCGAGACCCAGGGTCTCGAGCTTGATGACGAGTTGAGGGTACTAAGGTGTTAAATGCTGAGCTGTAGTCGATGAACAGCATTCTCACATATGTATTCCTCATGACCGCATGGCCAGGCACGACTCCAACACCATCGTCAAGTTTGCAGATGACACAACAGTGGTCACAGACAACAATGAGTCAGCCTATAGGGAGGTCAGAGACCTGGCCGTGTGGTGCCAGGACAACAACCTCTCCCTCAACATGATCAAGACAAAGGAGATGATTGTGGACTACAGGAACAGGGGGACCGAGAATGCCCCCATTCTTATTGACGGGGCTGCAGTGGAGCAGGTTGAGAGCTTCAAGTTCCTTGGTGTCCACATCACCAACAAACTATCATGGTCCAAACACACCAAGACAGTCATGAAGAGGGCACGACAATGCCTATTCCCCCTCAGGAGACCGAAAAGATTTGGTATGGGGTCCTCAGATCCTCAAAAGTTTCTACAGCTGCAACATCGAGAGCATCTTCACTGGTTGTATCACTCACTCCCTGGTTTAGCAATTACTCGGCTTCCGACCGCAAGGCACTAGAGAGGGTAGAGCGTGCGACGCAGTAGATCATTGGGGCCAAGCTTCCTGCCATCCAGGACCTCTATACTAGGTGGCGTCAGAAAATTGTCAAAGATTCCAGCCACCCTAGTCATGGACTGTTCTCTCTGCTACCACACAACAAGTGGTAGCGAGCGCCAAGTCTATGTCCAAAAGGCTTCTTAACAGCTTCTACCCCCAATCAAAGGGCTACCCAGACCCCTCTTTTGCGCTGCTGCTACTACTATCTGTTGATTATCAATGCATAGTCACTTTAACTCTACCTACATGTACAGTACATATTACCTCAATTACCTTTACTAACCAGTGCCCCCCACACATTGACTTTGTACCGGTACCCCCTGTATATAGCCTCGCTATTGTTATTTTACTGCTGCTGTTTCATTATTTGTTACTTTTATTTTTCTTAAAACTTCTTAAAGCGTTGTTGGTTAAGGGCTTGTAAGTAAGCATTTCACTGTAGGGTCTACACCTGTTGTATTCAGCGTGTGTGACAAATAACATGTTGATTTGATTTGAGAGTGTCGAGACACATGTCTGGGGAAGGGTACCAGCAAATGTCTACAGCGGTGAAGGTCTGCAAGAACACAGAAGCTTCCATCATTCTTAAATGGAAGAAGATTGGAACCAGCAAGAATCTTCCGAGAGCTGGCAGCCGGGCCAAACTGAGCAATTAGGGGAAAGGGCCTTCGTCAAGGAGGTGACCAAGAACCTGAATCACAACCATCTCTTCAGCACTCCACCAATCATTCCTTTATGGTAGAGTTGCCAGATGGAAGCCACTCCTCAGTTAAAGGCACATGACAGCCCGCTTGGAGTTTGCCAAAAGGTACCTAATGACTCTCAGACCATGAGAAACACGATTCTCTGGTCTGATGAAACAAAGATCGAACTCTTTGGCCTGAATGCCAAGCGTCACATCTGGAGAAAACCTGTCACCATCCCTTTGGTGAAGCATGGGGGTGGCAGCATCATGCTATGGGGATGTTTTTCAATGGCAGGGATTGGGAGACTAGTCAGGATTGAGAAAAAGATGAACAGAGCAAAGTGCAGAGAGATCCTTGATGAAAACGTTCTCCAGAGCGCTCAGGACCTCAGACTGGGGTGAAGGTTCACCTTTCAACAGAACAATGACCCTAAGCACACAGTCAAGACAAAGTTTCGGGACAAGTCTCCGAATGTCCATGAGTGGCCCAGCCAGAGCCCAGACTTGAACCCAATCAAACATTTCTGGAGAGACCTGAAAATAGCTAGGCAGTGATGCTCCGCATCCAACCTGACAGAGCTTGAGAGGATATGCAGAGAAGAATGAGAGGAACTCCACAATACAGGTGTGCCAAGTTTGTAGCATAACACCCAAGAAGACTTGATCCTGTAATCGCTACCAAATGTGCTTCAACAATTTACTGAGTAAAGGGTCTGAATGCTTATATAAACGTCATGTTTAAAAAATGTTTAAATATAAATTAGCATTCTAAAAACCAGTTTTTGCTTTGTCATTATGGGGTATTGTGTGTAGATTGATGAGGAAAAACGATTTAATACATTTTAGAAAATAAGGCTGTAACGTAACAAAATGTTGGGAAAGTCAAGTGGTGTGAATACTTTCTGAAGGCACTGTACATTACTTCTGTTGCCATTTGCTATTATTGTGTTTTTTTTACTTAAGTTTAATTGCTGTGTTATGCTGCATAATCACCTTCCGGTGTAAAAACCATGGAAATCAAAAACAAAAAACGATGTGTAAATTGAGAATAGGCATTGGTTTGACGCCGAAAAAGAAAGAGAATTTACATGAGCACCACAATGCCTATTCCACCCATGCTCTACCAAGGTTTTCCAGCACACAGCTTTTACCTACTACAGTAGCAATGTGGGTATTGTACTTCAAACTGTGTAGGCAGGTTGCTGAGGATTCAAACCTTTTCAAACAGCTTAGATATCAGTCTTTTTCAGGAGCCAGGATTATTTGTTTATAAATCCCCATCATTGGATGATTCGGGCGTTGAGATTTCCAAGAGACTCCATAGGCCAGCATAGCTGACCTAAGTTGTAAATATAGAAAAAAGGTGCCTGGTAATATGTATGTCTCTTTCAAATCTTGGAATTCTCTTAAACTATTACTATCTGTCACGTCCTGATCTGTTTCACCTGTCCTTGTGATTGTCTCCACCCCCTCCTGGTGTCGCTTATTTTCCCCAATGTATTTTTCTTTGTGTTTCCTTTCTCTCTGTGCCAGTTCAGCTTATATGTTTCCAAGTCAACCAGCAGTTTTCCCGTTCTCCTGCTTTTTGCATTCCCCTTTTCCTAGTCCTCCCGGTTTTGACACTTGCCTGTTTCTGGACTTTGTACCTGCTTGCCTGCCTGACCATTCTGCCTGACTTGACCATGAGCCTGTCTGCCACTCTGTACCTCCTGGACTCTGATCTGGTTTTGACCTTTTTGCCTGTCCATGACCATTCTCTTGCCTACCCCTTTGGATTAAACGTTGCAAGACTACAACCATCTACCTCCTTTGTCTGCATTTGGGTCTCGCCTTGTGCCTTGATACTATCCATGATATTGGCTATTGGCTAGGGTACAGATTCCACATTTGGACCATTGGGGGATGTAAAATGCAAGGCATTATTGTGAAATCTTGCAGTATTGGCATTCCATTTTGATTCCCAGTTACATGTTCTTTCTGATTTTGCAACAAATAGAAAATGTGTGAGCAATAATAGGACAAAAGTACAGCTTACATTGTTTAAGTGACGTGGTGAAAAGCTAGTGCCTGGAAATAAAATGTAAGGTTTGGTATGAATAGTCCTTCGTCTTTCGCTCTTTGTAAGTTTGTTAATTCCCTCTGTGATCACTTAACTTGCCATGTACATTTTGAAAACCGCACTGGATTTTATCCTAATATCAAGAAGGGGGAGACATGGGAACCATTGACCTACAGAAATTCAGCAGTGGCAATATATTCATTTTGATATTCTGCCGGATAAAGCAACTGGGCTGTTACAACATTAACTGAGGTCGGATTTAATTGATTTGAGCGTTCTGTTAAAGTTTCTGGCAATGGTTTTATTTATGGAAGGAAATATATCTACTTCCAAATATTTTAAATGCGAAATGATTGGGATTACATAAATACAAATGGAATCATCCATCGGGGTCTTGAGAGGCAATAGGGCTGATGTGGTTTGATAAATTGAATAACATGAGATGAATTTCTGCATTACTCTATGATCTTCAATGCTTTCGGGATCGATTGAGATACATTGGTTGAATATAGTAAGATATTGTCTGCGTATGATGAGCTGAAGTGATCAGTAGATCATAGGGAAATTGGTGTTATTTCATACGATTGACGAATTGCCTGGGCCAGGTGTTCCATGGATAATAAAATTTGTGAAGGAGACATCGGATCACCTCATCTGCTGCTTCTAGTGATTTTGAATGGAGCAGAGCAGATATTGCCTGTTATAACTGGCTGAGGGATTGTCAAATTGATATTTTCTTAATTTTAATATGAAATAAGTTTGGGAGAATGTTTTATGCCTGTTTGAGTATAAAGTGTACTTGTTTGCTTGTGGATTATGCACTTGCCAGGCATTATTGAGGTTTTAATCAGATGTTGGAGAGCCTTGGTTGAGTGTGGATTATCGTGGTTTTATTAGATTTGTCGAAAATGGCAATTCATATCTGTCCCAATAATCAGATGGAATTCAATTAATTATACCAACATGCAAGATGGCGCCGAAGAAGATAGCTGACGTTTTACATGCTCCTAACCAACTGTGCTATTTTGTTAGTTTTTTTTGCGTTGTTTGTAACTTATTTTGTACATAATCTTTCTGCTACCTTCACTTATGACCAAAAACAACTTCTGGACATCAGAGCAGCGATTACTCACCTCAAACTGGAATAAGCTTTTTCCTTTAACTTGTTATGGCTGCAATCCTGGTAACGGGATCGATATGACAACTACCAGTGAAAATAGAGGGCGCCAAATACAAACCACAGAAATCTCATAATTACAATTCCTAAAACATACATGTGTCTCATATCATTTTAAAGTTAATCTTGTTCTTAATCCGACCAAAGTGTCCGATTTCAAATAGGCTTTTCAGTGAAAGCACTACAAACGATTATGTTAGGTCTCCACCAAACCACAATAAGCAGACATTTTCCAGCGAAATATAGCATACACAAAAAGCAGAAAGAGATAAAAATGAATCACTAACTTTGAATTATCTTCATCCGATGACACTCATAGGACATCATGTTACCCAATACATGCATGTTTTGTTTGATAAAGTTCATATAAAAAAAATCTGAGTTTACATTGGCGTATTAGATTCACTAGTTCCAAAAACATCAAGTGATTTTGCATAGCCACATCGTTTCAACAGAAATAATCATCATAAATGTAGATGATAATACAAGTTATACACATGGAATTATAGATATACCTCTCCTTAATGCAACCGCTGTGTCAGATTTAAAAAAAAGTTGACTGAAAAAGCTACCTATGCAATAATCTTAGACGGAGCTCAGAACAGTAGCCAAATTAGCCACCATGTTGGAGTCAACAGAAACCAGAAAATACATGATAAATGTTTCCTTACCTTTGATGAACTTCATCAGAATGCAGTCCTAGAAATCCCAGGTCCACAATAAATGCTTGATTTGTTCGAAAATGTCCGTTATTTATGTCAAATTAGCTACTTTGGTTAGCATGTTTGGTAAACAATTCCAAAGTTACAAAGCGCGTCCACTATAACGTGAGGAAATGTCCAAAAGTTCCGTGACAGTCAGTAGAAACATGTCAAACGTTGTACTGAATCAATCTTTAGAATGTTGTTTACATACAGTATATCTTGAATAATGTTCCAACCGGAGAATTAGAATGACTTCAGATGACCGGTGGAACGCAGGTCCTTCCCCTGTGAACGTGCATGGTGAAAGAATGGTCAACTCGTGGCACTGGTGACTATTTCCTGTCTCATTCGGCCCCCCTTCACATTAGTCATCAGACAAAGTTCTATTGACTGCTGACATCTGGTGGAAGGGGTAGGAAGTGAAAACTCATCCATATCTCGCTGTAATTTCAATGAGAGCTTGGTTGAAAATCTGCCACCCCCAGAAAAAATACAAACAGGAAGTGGAAATCTCAGGTTTTTGCCTGCAATATGAGTTCTGTTGTACTCACAGACAGAATTCAAACAGTTTTAGAAACTTCAGAGTGTTTTCTAACCAATACTAATAATAATATGCATATATTAGCAACTGAGACTGAGGAACTGGCCAATGGGCACCTTTTCATCCAAGTTACTCAATACTGCCTCTGCAGCCATAAAAAGTTAACGAGTCCGACAAGAAGGATATACTACTTTCCCAGGAACAGGGCCAAATCTCTGTTATTTGCGTGAAGAAAAGACGGAGGAAAAGGGGGTGCAGGTCAGGCTGCCTTCTGAGAATCTGTTGGCGAGCAAGTAAACTCCCACTGCCATCCGTTCTACTGGCTAACGTGCAATCATTGGAAAATAGTGGCCAGGGACTTTAAAACTTCTTAAGGATGACGCAGAATATAGTCCCACTGCAGGAACATCAATCAGCGGAAATTTCAGAGCGCCACCTATAGTTTTCGTTAAAACTCAAACTTTCATTAAAACACACATTCAATGTATTGAATTAAAGCTGCACTCGTTGTGAATCTAGGCACCAAGTCAGATTTGTAAAATGCTTTTCGGCGAAAGCATGATAAGCTATTATCTGATAGCATGCACCCCCCAAAATACCAGGAAGTCACATAAACAACAGATTTTGCGGTAGCCGGCGCTACAGAAAACGCAGAAATAAAAAATAAATATGTCCCATAAACATCACAATTGGGTCTTTTTTTAGATTAAATCGGTCCATATATACCCAAAATGTCCATTTATGAACACCGTGAAATCCATGGGAAAATGCACGTTTCCCAACGCAACGTAATTTTTAAAAATTCATAAAGTTGCCTATAAACTTTGACAAAACACTTCAACCTACTTCTGTAATCCAAGTTTAGGTATTAGTAAACGTTAATAAACGATCAAATTGATCATGGAGCGATCTGTATTAAATAGCTGTATGTTTTGAAAATGAAGTCCATTTTGAGAACGACAGGTTTCCTGGGAGCGCAGTTCAAAAAATGGCGTCCTTGTCAGTGATCTAACCAAGGATAAAGGGACCTGGAAAACAGTACACTGGCGACATCGTGTGGAATCTGTAGGAATTGCAAACACGGTTCCAACATTTACGACATGCCTTAAACAATACGTATACTGGCGGATTGATTTTTTCTCAGTCAAAAAAGTAACCAGGTTTTCTGCTGATTTTGACCACGGAACTCGTTCTGTTATAGTCATAGACACCATTGAACTAGTTCTAGAAACTTCAGAGTGTTTTCTATGCACACATACTAATCATATGCATATACTATATTCCTGGCATGAGTAGCAGGGCGTTTCTTACAAAAAGCTGCGAAAATTCGCATCATCCTTATGAGGCAAACTGTAACTCGGCCACTCAGGAACATTCACTGTCTTCTTGGTAAGCAAGTCCAGTGTATATTTGGTCTTGTGTTTTAGGTTATTGTCCTGCTGAAAGGTGAATTCATCTCCCAGTGACTGGTTGCAAGCAGACTGAACCAAGTTTTCCTCTAGGATATTATGTTTGCTTAGCTCACTCCATTCTGTTTCTTTTTTGTCCTGAAAAACTCCCCAAACCTTCATGTTCACCAGCATCTGCGTTGATACACAATTCAAAGTGTAATTAATTTATTCACCATGCTCAAATGGATATTCAATGTCTGCTTTTTTTTACACTACCAATATGTGCCCTTCTTTGCGAGGCATTGGAAAACCTCTGTGGTCTTTGTGGCACACCTATATTTGGGGAGTTTCTCCCATTCTTCTCTGCAGATCCTCTCAAGCTCTATCAGGTTAATGCAGGCAATCTTAAATCAGTATTACCACATTTTTCCAGCATGTCACATGTGCAAAAAAAAATACTCTAGACCACCTTTACTCCACACACAGAGATGCATACAAAGCTCTCCCCTGCCCTCCATTTGGCAAATCTGCCAATAATTATATCCTCCTGATTCCTGCTTACAAGCTAAAACTAAAGCAGGAAGAACCAGTGACTCGCTCAGTACGGAAATGGTCGTATGATGTGGATGCTACCCTACAGAACTGTTTTCCTAGCACAGACTGGAATATGTTCCAGGATTCATCCAATGGCATTGACGAGTATACCACCTCAGTCATTGGCTTCATCAATAAGTTGACGACTCCCCCCCCACAGTGACAATACATACGTATCCCAACCAGAAGCCATGAATTACAGGCAACATCTGTATCGAGCTAAAGGCTAGAGCTGCCGCTTTCAAGGAGTGGGAGACTAATCCGGACGCTTATAAAAAAATCCCGCTATGCCCTCAGTTGAACCATTAAACAAGCAATGTGTCAATACAGGATTAAGAATGAATCCTACTACACAGGCTCTGATGCTAATCGGATGTGGTAGGGCTTGAAAATTATTACGGACTACAAAAGGAAACCCAGACGCGAGCTGCCCAGTGAAGCGAGCCTACCAGACAAGCTAAATGCTTTTATGCTCGCTTCGAGGCAAGCAACACTGAAGCATGCACGAGAGCACCTGTTGTTCTGGCTGACCATGTGATAACACTCTTGGTAACCGATGTGAGCAAGACCTTTAAGCAGGTCAACATTGACAAAACCGCAGGACCAGACGTATTACCATGACGTGTACACAAATATGCCTAATTGGTTTATTAATACACTTTCAAGTTCACAACTGTGCACTCTCCTCAAACAATAGCATGGTATCCTTTCACTGTAACAGCTACTGTAAATTGGACAGTGCAGGTAGATTAACAACTATTTAAGAAGCCAGAGCAGTGCTTTATTATGGACAGATGTTTTGACCATGACAGTTTACAATCCAGGCTTACTCCAAGCAGTTTAGTCACCTCTACTTGCTCAATTTCCACGTTATTCATTACAAGATTTGGTTGAGGTTCAGGGTTTAGTGAATGATTTGTCCCAAATACAATGCTTTTAGTTTTGGAAATATTTAGAACAAACTTATTCCGTGCCACCCATTCTGAAACTAACTGCAGCTCTTTGTTAAGTGTTGCAGTCATTTCAGTCGCTGTAGTAGCTGACGTGTATAATGTTGAATCATCCAAATACATAGACACACTGGCTTTACTCAAAGTCAGTGGCATGTCATTAGTAAAGATTGAAAAAAGTAAGGGGCCTAGAAAGCAGCCCCGGTGAAAATCCTGATTCCACCTGGATTATGTTGGATAGGCTTTCATTAAAGAACACCCTCTGTGTTCTGTTGGTAACTCTTTATCCACAATACAGCAGGGGGTGTAAAGCCATAACACATATGTTTTTCCAGCAGCAGACTATGATCGATAATGTCAAAAGCCACTCTGAAGTCTAACAAAACAGCCCCACAATCTTTTTATCATCAACTTCTCTCAGCCAATCATCAGTCATTTGTGTATGTGCTGTGCTTATTGAATGTCCTTCCCTATAAGCATGCTGAAAGTCTGTTGTCAATTTACTGTAAAATAGTATTGTATCTGGTCCCCAAACATTTTCACTAAGGGTTGGTAACAGGCTGATTGGGTGGCTATTTGAGCCGGTAAAAGGGGTTTTTACTATTCTTAGGTAGGGGAATGCCTTTTGATTCCCATCAGGCCTGAGGGCACACACTTTTTAGTAGGCTTAAATTGAATATACGGCAAATAGGAGTGGCAATATCATCTGCAATTATCCTCAGTAATTTTCAGTCCAAGTTGTCAGACCCCGTCACCTCTTCCACACTCACTTTACGGAATTCAAAATTACAATTCTTGTCTTTCATAATTTGAAAAAATATACTTGGATGTGTAGTGTCAGCGTTTGTTGCTGGCATGTCATGCCTAAGTTTGCTAAAGTTGTCAATTAAAAAATAATTAAAGTAGTTGGCAATATCAGTGGGTTTTGTGATGAATGAGTCCTCTGATTCAATGAATGATGGAACAGAGTTTGCCTTTTTGCCCAAAATGTAATTTAAGGTGCTCCTAAGCTTTTTACCATCATACTTTGTCATTTATCTTTGCTTCATAGTGTAGTTTCTTCTTCTTTTTATTCAGGTTAGTCACAGGATTTCTCAATCTGCAGTTTGTTCTGCCAATCGGTTGTGCAGCCACACTTATTTGCCATTTATTTTGCCTCACCCCTCTCAACCATACAGTTTTTAAATTCCTCATCAATCCACAGGTATTTAACATAGGCTATTTTAGCACTTTTCTGTGATGCTTGTTTTTTTATTGCATTACTGGGAAGCTTAGCAGAGGTACACATGAGGTTTATTTATGTTAGTCCCGGGTGAGCTGCAGACAGTGGACTTCCTGCTAGGGCACACCGCCTCAGTGCTAACAGTATAACTCTGGTTCATAGGCACATGATTACTGCACACAACAGCTGTAGGATCAGCAGAGACATTCAGGGCAGTAAGACGGACATACATTAGGTTACTTACATTGTGTCTTCCAGCGCCACTGGGATAATGTACATTTGCTGAAGCATTATGACAACTCAGTGACACAAGGGTAGGGATTAACTGAGCTGGACTTGGGTAATTGATAAGTCAATGTCTCAACACAGCCGTATAATGCTGTGAAAGGATTCTGTAACCCAAATGAATCAGGTGGATCCCATCCTCCATATAATACGAGTTTCCAGAATGGAAAAAAAAATCCCCAAAAATGTCACACCCACAAAGACGCAATAGTCTCATAGCCAATTATGGAGGGCTGCTGAACCATTCTGCTGAAACGTTCAATGCCACGATTTAGGGAGGACAGAAGGCCAGATATTACGGGGCGTTTGTTGGTGTCAAGTAGTGACCAAATCGGTTCTTTAAAATCCATCTTAAGCTGTCCTGAGCTGCCCTTCATATGATAGACTCAATTTCCCGATGCAGGTTTAAAATGTTTGGGAGCAGCTTATTGATGTCCTGTATTCCTGCTCCTGTACAGCACAACATTTTGCTCCAGGGACTGAGACATTTCTTACCATTAAGCTGCCCAATACAATGGCCAAAGAAGGGAATTGAGAAGTATGGCCATTCCGACCCCTCACACAATTCGTTGAGCCTTCCACGGGCCCACGAAAAGCAGGATAGCGTACGCCCGCTGCTCCCGGCGATAGGTCCAGACCTCCCACAGCAGGCAGTGCCCCGTCAGAACCATAGAGAGGAAAAGGAGCTGAATTCGACGATGAAGCCGCTGCCGGAGTCAGCGTAGTTGGAGTTAGAACCGCCGTCGCAGACGTGATGAAGGCGCAGTTAGATCAGGCACCAGTGCATCGAAGCTATTCCTTATGTCAATCTGCTCCAAACATCTCACAGTCACTCCCGTCCGCTGAGCAGCATGCCACTGCCTTCGGTTTCCACGACTTGTGACATGGGACCAGCGCTGATTGGAACACTCTTCTTGCTGTTCTTCGTCTACTTCACTACACAGTGGAGGAGAAGCAGATGGAGATGACTTCCTTGGCAGGCAAGTTCCAGGTAGCACAGGCCATTTGGATAGGGACAGATGACAAGGTGGGGAAACATCCATTAAGCCCAAGCGGCATCCTGCCATAGGAGTTGATAACGAGAAAGTTCCAATTTGCAGAAATGAGATTTATTTGCTAAGCATAGCCACCTCATTCCTGTAGTCCTCCGCTAGCAAACAATTGCTGCATTGGAACTCCGGATTGTCAATATTGTCACAGCTTCTACAGTGTTGGAAACGGTCATTAGCTATTCCAGGTGAAGTGGGCTCCATTGCAACCTAGCTAGCTAGTCTGCTTTCCACTGGACACTGATGAATTTACCTTTCAGCAGGACAATAACCGAAAACACAAGGCTAAATCTACACTTGTGTTGCTTACCAAGAAGACAGTGACTCTTTCTGAGTGTCCCAGTTACAGTTTTGACTTAAATCTACTTGACAATCTATGGAAAGATCTGAAAATGGTTGTCTAGCAATGATAAATAACCAATTTGACAGAGCTGGAAGAGTTTTTAAAAGAATAATGGGAAAATGTTGCACAATCCAGGTGTGGAAAGCTCTTAGAGATTTTCCTAGAAATACTCATGGCTGGCATCGCTGCCAAAGGTGCTTCTACAAAGTATTGACTCAAGGGTGTGAATACTTATTTTCAATAAATTTGCTAAAAAGACGTGTTCACTTTGTCATTATGGGGTATTGTGTGTAGGTAGGTGAGAAAAGAAAATATATGATGCTCAGAGGCTGAGCAACACTGATCTGAAGTCAATTTTACCTTTGACCTTGACCTTTGTGCTGGAGACAAATGTTATTTGATGCAGTAAAGATCTATTTATGATGATCACAAGGATATAAGTATGTTTTCCCTGTGACGTTCAGAGGACGAGGGACAGTGATCTGAACATTTTAAATGAGCAAGAAATGTAATATATGTTATAAAATGTCATAATTTGATTGATTTACTCCTTTGGTATAGGGCAATTCCACTGTCACTGAATTATGCTTTAACTCAGATCTTCCACTTTAAAATGTGTGCCAAACAAAAACCCTTGATTTAAAAAAATGAATAAACCATTGAATTGTTATTTTGGTTGAACTGCAGTAGGTGAAGTGGATTTACATCCGGTAAAGGTATTACGGTAACAGCATTACATAATGGGGCGCTGATCTGTAGTATACAGAAATGCAAAATTATAGATATGAATATCATTCTCTTGATGGTGATGTATCCTGAATAGTTACACAAAGGTAGACATAAGCAATATCCTTCTTTTGCATATCTGAGTATTAATCTACACATGGGCTATTATTGTAATGTAATCAACCAAACAAGACCACATTTGGTTGGTCCGGACCAGACCAAATCTGAAACAATCATAGACGTCTATGTTTCACCAGTTTGGACATAACAGTATAGCAGTATAGCAGATTGCAGATATGTTCAGTACAGTACATTATACTGTATTTTACTCTAGTGTGCTCTAATGTACTATATTGAAAACTACTCTACTCTACAGTACTGTACTGCACAGTACTATCCTGTGCTATTTTCTACTGTACTGGTCTCTACTGTACTGCGCTGCTGTCCAAACTTGTGAAACATAGACAGAAATGATTGGCTCAGATTTGGTCCGGCCAGTGTGGACTGAATATATTTAAACTACTTTTCAACGTCCACGGACGTCTGGTGCTCGTCGGTGCTCAGTGGGTGAGAAAGCTTGTTACAGTAAATATAAAGAGGGTAGGTGTCAGTATGAGCCGGGAGAGGTGACATTAACTGTAGTGAGAGAAGCGAGAAAGAGCGTGGGAGAGAGAAGAGAGAGAGGGAAGGAGAGTGCGGGGATGTTCAGACTGTTTTCAAGTCTTGCTTTGACCACCAGACAACAGAAAGAGTAACATAACAGTATACCAGTGGAAGGGAGGACAGTAGCAGGTGACCCAACTGTGGTTTGTGACTATTATAATTTCCCATTGTAGCCAATTCAATTTAAATAATTCAGAATAACAGAATTGTCGGTAATTCGTTACAGAATTATGAATTTGAATTACTTAGTAATTCATAAGCAAACTTGATATCGGTAAAAACAATATAACTAATTGGTAGGTTTACCATTACTTTTGACCTCTGTACACTTTTATTATCCTTCCTCCGCATGAGGGAGACATTTGAACATATCTTAAAGATTACAAGGCACCAGGCAATGTTTCTTAAATTTACAGAAGGCAAATCATTTATATTATATTAGTTGGCAGGGGTCTTTACTTCAACATTATTGTGTTTTGATATATCTCTACTGCCTTTTAAGACTTCTTCTGGTAGATGATGTCTAAGACCAGAAATCAACGCCTTTGCTTATTCCACATTTGTGACACACCACCTGCATTCGGTCTTATGTAGCAAAATTTGAAAGGGTGTTTTTTTACATTGGATTAAAGTAGAGACAGAGCTACACAATGGTATATCATACACTGCATTGTTGAGGAACAATGGGAAAGTAATTCTGCTTTGAAAGTTGATAAACTTGTAAACTCACTTTTGAGAAAATGGCCTTTGAATGTTTTGGTATCTAGTGAAGATCTCTTCTTTGTCTACACCCATTCAGCATTGTTCACATCCTCTTTAGCCCCACCCATCTTGTTTCGACTTCGGAACGTTCAGAGCGCACACTTGACGCTCTGGAGGATGATTTGTTTACCTATGGTTAACATGAAAACAGCCTAACCAGCTCTGCTGGCAACATTTTCATTACGCTTCTTTGCAGAATTTGACTGACACCGGCCATATTCAACGCATGCTGTACACTTTAGCTTAAGACATGTAGCTAGCTAGGTAAACAACATGTAAGATCACACACGTCACGTAAGGTAAGGTTAGCTAACAAGACAGCTATCTAACGTTAGCTAGTTAAACAACAATGAATATAGTGCCAAATCATGTCGTTACTACCTTGCATGAATATGCTGGGCGCTAACCATCCAGGTTCAATGTTAGCTAGCTAACATTAGGCTCTAACTACTGAAGCAAACAGCTGTGGGATACAAATAATAATGTTAGCTAGGGAGCCAGCCAGCTAACAGTGCACTTTAGATTAAGACATGTAGCTAGCTAGCTAGGTAAACAACGAGTAAATCACACACGTCATGTAATGTTAGCTAACAAGCCAGCCAACTAAAGTTAGTTAGTTAAACAACAATGAACATAGGGCCAAATCATGTCATTACTACCCTGCATGAATATGCTGGGAGCTAACCATCCAGGTTCACTGTTAGATAGCTAACAAACATTAGGCTCTAACTACTGAAGCAAACAGCTTCGGGATATGAACAATAACGTCAGCCGGGAACCAGCCAGTGTAACAGTATAATTTTAAACCGTCCCCTCGCCCATACCCGGGCGCGAACCAGGGACCTTCTGCACACATCAACAACAGTCACCCACGAAGCATCGTTACCCATCGCTCCACAAAAGCCGCGAGAGCAAGGGGAACTACTACTTCAAGGTCTCAGAGCAAGTGACGTAACCGATTGAAACGCTATTTAGCGCGCACCGCTAACTAAGCTAGCCGTTTCACATCCGTTACACCAGCTAATATCAGCTAGCTAGCTAACAGTACACTTTAGCTTGAAATGAAACAACTTTCTGTCAAAATCAGGAATGTGTAATATCTGAAATTGTAGCTAGCTAAAGCTAGACTATCTTACCTGTATACATCATCATGCATGATGAACGAGACTCCCTGTCATGGATGCGATGTAATCTGGAGACAGGTGTTTTCTCCATCTCTTTAGCTATCATTCCACTGATTTCAAAACTCGATCCTCCGAGAGTGGAGAGCAACACTTAACTATGCAGCTCCACTACACGATACACACAAAAAAGCCGTGTTCGACAGGATTACCAACACCAACCAGCTCAAATAGACAGAAGCCCTCTGTATGGCAGACCAATCAGAACTTCTCTCTCGGCATGTCCAGCCCACTCATATTATCTCAGCCAATCATGGCTAGAGGGAAGGTTGCTGACTTATTCTGTGGCTTAAACCAACCAGGCTCGTAATTTAACAATTGTATTCGTATTTACAGATGGCATACAAGGCATTTCTGGCAAAAAACAGATTTTGATAATAAAAAAAAGTTTTTTACATTCGAAAGGCTCTCCTGTGAAGTCATGACTTGCTACATACGCCTATTTTCCTGAATCGGGTCACATTTTTAGGATGGAAAATGGTTGACAAATGTATACAGTGGGGCAAAAAAGTAGTTAGTCAGCCACCAATTTTGCAAGTTCTCCCACTTAAAAAGATGAGAGAGGCCTGTAATGTTCATCATAGGTACACTTCAACTATGACAGACAAAATGAGAAAAAATCACATTGTAGGATTTGTAATGAATTTATTTGCAAATTATGGTGGAAAATAAGTATTTGGTCACCTACAAACAAGCAAGATTTCTGAGGCTCCTCTGTCCTCCACTCGTTACCTGTATTAATGGCACCTGTTTGAACTTGTTATCAGTATAAAAGACACCTGTCCACAACCTCAAACAGTCACACTCCAACTCCACTATGGCCAAGACCAAAGAGCTGTCAAAGGACACCAGAAACACAATTGTAGACCTGCACCAGGCTGGGAAGACTCAATCTGCAATAGGTAAGCAGCTTGGTTTGAAGAAATCAACTGTGGGAGCAATTATTAGGAAATGGAAGACATACAAGACCACTGATAATCTCCCTCGATCTGGGGCTCCATGCAAGATCTCACCCCGTGGGGTCAAAATGATCACAAGAACAGTGAGCAAAAATCCCAGAACCACACGGGGGGACCTAGTGAATGACCTGCAAAGAGCTGGGACCAAAGTAACAAAGCCAACCATCAGCAAGGGCATTGAAGATGAAACGTGGCTTGGTTTTTCAGCATGACAATGATCCCAAACACACCGCCCGGGCAACGAAGGAGTGGCTTCGTAAGAAGCATTTCAAGGTCCTGGAGTGGCCATCCAGTCTCCAGATCTCAACCCCATAGAAAATCTTTGGAGGGAGTTGAAAGTCTGTGTTGCCCAGCAACAGCCCTAAAACATCACTGCTCTGAGGAGATCTGCATGGAGGAATGGGCCAAAATTCCAGCAACAGTGTGTGAAAACCTTGTGAAGACTTACAGAAAACGTTTGACATCTGTCATTGCCAACAAAGGGTATATAACAAAGTATAGAGACACTGTTGTTATTGACTCATTTTGTTTGTCATAGTTGAAGTGTACCTATGATGAAAATGACAGGCCTCTCTCATCTTTTTAAGTGGGAGGACTTGCACAATTGGTGGCTGACTAAATACTTTTTTTGCCCCACTGTATATGCCTTCGTAAAAAATTATAATAATATACTCTTAGCTTTCATTTGACACCTAAATTGACATGTTCCTATGAACCTCACATGTTGCTGCTCATCGGTCCTTTTAGATAGAAATGCCCTACAGTAATCAAACATTTGGCTCAACATTTTGAATACTTTGGTCTACTGTATCAACTCAGGGGAAAAAAGCGACACATTTTGAAAGAGGACATTCTCAGCTACTGGAAATACATTTTGGGAAGTTAAAATCATATATTTATGTAGTACTTAGTGTACTTGTTTGTTTTTCATTAGTCCAATGTTGATACAGTTCCAAAAAGGTTTTCCATGTCAGCAGTCAAGTATTCAAGATATTGGTCTTTCAAGAAGCACCATGATGATGCAAAAATACACCTTTTTGGTGTATTTTCCCTTTAAATGTAGATGGTATTTTCATACCATACTATATATCTCACAATTCAACTGACAATTTAAGTGACACTTTATGGAGGAAATGCAGTTGTAAGTGACGTGTGTGAGCTTAAAACCTTAAATATTTAGGCCAACAGTATTACGTAAATGACAGAATGTTAGACTGTCCTGCATGCAATGCACCAATTTGTCTGTGTCCTAAATAGCATCCTATTCCCTATATATAGCCCGTTGGGGGCTGGTCAAAAGTAGTGCACTATATAGGAAATAAGGTGCCAATTGGCACATACACAGTCTCTGGGTATATAATTACATCTCTTCTATGTCTGTACGAAGAAGTAGCACTGTGTCGACGAAAGGGAGAGACTGCTGCTTGACACATCATCATTCAGATGTGCTAAATTAGCTTTTGGAAGTGTCATGTAGGAGTTGTTGGACTCGTCCTCCGCAGGATGCCACCCCTTCCCGCTCCCCCCTGTCAGCTCCCATATCTCAGCCTGGGTGTCAGATGAGTCCTTTCTCTACTTTCACCCGCCCGCCCCGCCGAGCATCCCGCGAACACAGCTCCTCTCCTCTCGTGGCATCCTGTCACCGAATCTCCAGTGCCACTGAATTTCCACACTGTGCTCCCGCTTTCTCCTTGCTGTCTCCCAATTCACCTCTCTCTCTCTCTCTCTTTTTCCCCTGTGTCTCTTTCTCTGTAAACTGTCAAATAAAAGAGCAAACAATAAGGAAGATGACCCGCTCATGCACAATCTCTTCCACCCTCCTCCACCTTTCCCTCCTCGTGTCATCTTTTTAAATTTGCTCTCACTGTCTCTTTCTCTGTGTCCAGCTGATCGTCTGTCCTCACTTTCAGGTCAGTAAATATGACTCCACCAACCCAATGGTTAAGCCATCAACATGGCTGAGTCCCAAATGGCAACCTATTCCCTTTAATAGTGCACTACTTTCAACCAGGGCCCAAAGGGCCCATGCTCTTTTTAGGGAATAGGGTGTCATTTGGGGTACAACTACATCACCCTCACCCCCTTCATTACCCTCTCTTCAACTCCTCGTTTCCTCCTTTCACACCCTCCATTATGATCTCTCTGTGTTGCAGTGTTGAACATCATGTACAGTGTGTGTAAAGTTTTACTAATGAGGGTGGGATATTCCTCAAAGACAAGCAAATGCATGCTAGTGTGTGTGTGTGCTGGCACGTGAGTGTGTGTGTAGCCATTATAGCGAGTGGGTGCCTAATGTTTTAATTTATGAATATGCCAGATACACAGTGTAGCGCTGGATGCTGAGAAAGGGGTGGACTTTAGCTTCCATATTTAACGGCATTTTTTACTGATCTTTGCACGCTTTCATCAATGATAGTCCTTAATTGATTGCTGATTGCCCTTGATTGCATGTGTGTACTGTGACTTGGAGATCTGCTGTGCTTGTATATTTATTTAACCACCTTCCTCTCATAGCCATGGGAAGTAGGGGTGCTGAGTGTCCTACAGCACCCCCTGACATTTTATTTTAAAATTAATTAATACAAATAAAATAAAAATCTTCACAAAAGTAGTGTACTGGGCCTTTACTAGTCCTGTATTAGTGGACTGATATAGCCGTCTGGAGTGCGGGCAAAACACATTTTTCGGCATCCTCCCCCACCCCCCGACAAAAACTTTTTGTAGTTCTTGCTCCAAGCGCCACTCCCTGTGCTTCCCCATGGCTGTGATGATGGGTGGCTTCGCCAGGTAGATTTGTATATGATTAATGATATGATATTGGACATAACTTATTGCTCTTAAAGTGACAGAAATGTGATTGTAGTCCCAGGTATTATTATCGTCTGAGTAGTGTGAGTGTGAAAGCCACCATCCAGGTCTGTATTGATTGACTGTTGTTATTTATTCTGGCATAGTTGAAACAGAATATGGCCAGTTGGTTTTAAATGTTTACATTTTATATTTTTTATAAAGTGTTGTTTGTTCCATTGCTTTGCTCAGGACCCAACTCCAGGGTGGCCTGTCAGGAACCTGTGTTTCTTATGTACTGGTTGAGGTGTTCCCCTTCATCAAACAGGAACTTGCGCAGTTTGGTAGATGAGTCATTTTAGGCACAGCCCCTCTCGGCCCGTGTGACAGACGCATATCAATGGGGTTAATTCTACGTGTTGAAGACCCAGATCACTGGCTGCATGTCACAGAGCACAGTTTGTTCTCAAATACTGAGAGTAAGGTTGAGTCCCAAATGGCACCCTATTCCATATAATGTGATGGGACCTGGTCAAAAGAAATGCACTATATTAGGGAATAGGGTTCCATTTCAGACACAGCTGGAGACTTCTCTATCTCTTTCTCTCCTCTATTCTGCTTTCTTCACTTCACCCCCTTACAGCCTGTTCGCATTCTCCCTTCTCATCTCTCACTCTGTCTCACTAACAGAGACACCTCTTGATCAGTGGGAATCAAGAGTGTGGCAGGCACCAGCCCTGCCTCTGCAACAAATGAGGAGTGAACACCAAGAAAAGCTGGAAGGCTCACAGATCAACCCACAGATCTCTGATGCAACCATGAATAGGTTTCCCTAAGGTGGAGTAAGCTCAGAGGACCTACTTGTCAGAGTCTAGGTGATGTGGGTAAGGCGGAGTCAGACGCAGGACACAGAGATGAGTAATAATAGTAACTTTACTCAAAAATAATCTTCCAACAAGGAGAATGAAAATCCAGAATCACATAAACGAGACAACTGAAAACAATAAACACGCACAAAACCATGATGGCTCCAGAGGGTTAAATAGGGAAATAATTAAAACGTAATGGGAACCAGGTGTGTACAATACAGACAAAACAAATAGAAAAAGAAATGTAGATCGGTGGAGGATAGAAAGCCGGTGACGCCGAACGCCACCCGAACAAGTAGTGGCACCAACTTCGGAGGAAGTCGTGACACTACCCTTAGGGAACTTACACTGTTGCTAGCTCCACACTCATAATGGGGCTTTGTATGCCAGGCAAATGAGCAGAGCAGGACTAGGGCTGGCCAGAGTCCAGTTCCTCCTGCCATTGGAAATGATCACGCTCATTAAATTACTTACCCCCTGAGTCACACACACGACTGAATCTGTTGCAGGCGGTTTGCTGGCTACTGGAATCGCAGAGGAACGACAAAGGAATTTAAATGTGTCTCCTTTTCCTTTGTTTTCTGTCCTTTTTATCCCCGTCCCGGGATGCTGCAGTGACATCTGGTATTGTCTGTCCTGGTGTGATGGGGGAGAGCAGGAGTTGTCAAAAACAGGCCTGTCCTGCCGTTGATCAAGGGGGAATTCCAGCAGGTGGCTGCCTGTCTGCTGAGTGATGGTAAGAGATGGGGCCGGAGGCTGGGATACATCCACATAGGACGGGCTCATCATGCTGGAGCCAGTCTGCCTCACAGTGGATGGGTGTGTGTGCATGGTTGGGATTGGTAAATTGCGTGTGTGCCTGCCTGCCTGCCTGCGTGCGTGTGTGTGTGTGTGTGTGCATGATGAAGGGTTTAGGGGGAAAACTCGTGCCTGGTGTATTACATGCAGATATTTCCCCAGTGCAGCCTCTCATATCCCTTACCTGAAGTTCCAGTCGACTGCCTCAAATGGAAATCTCAGTCTCTCTTTATCATTACCCTGACATTCAATATTAAAAACACATTCAAGACATGATGAATGTTTGATGTATCATTTTGGAACTTACAGATGGATGAAAAAGAAAACCCTCATGGCCATTTGGGGATCAGTGCATCCATTGGCAGAGTGCCCAATTTCAATAAACGTCATTTGTCTTTTATGAGCTTGGTATCAGTCCACTTTTCTAAAACTTTTTTTCTTCTTTTTTTTCTCATGATTAAATATGCAACACATTCTGCTGCCTGTAACCAAGGCCTTTTAATGTAAATTTGGCTTCTGGTCAAAAGTAGTGCACTATTTGGGCAATAGCCTTTCTGTTTGAATGTGAGGTTAAAACAGAAGACAGTTAAAGGCTGTGACTCTTCAGCCAAACAGAAAACTAGCATAAGGGGTGGCAGGTAGCCTAGCAGTTTAGAGTGTTGGGCCAGTAACGGAGAGATAGCCGGTTCGTATCCCAAAGCTGACTAGGTGAAATATCTGTCGTTGTGCACTTGGACATGGATTCCAATGGCCGCATGCTGTGTAATTCAGAAAAGGTTTCGGCCATTCTCTCTTTAACTACATTTAATTTTGAGTTGAAGATGCTGCATATAAAAGTGATTATCCATGCATAAAGCATTTGACTAGTGTAACATTTGAACTATTACTCAGTGCCATTGAGAAACTTTCTATCACTCATCCAGAGCTGTCCATAGTGCTTGTTGTGTAGCGGTCCAGGTTAAACTGTACATGGTGCATGCTGGTTGAGCTGTCCATTGAGCTTGCTGGTTGAGTTGTCCATGGGACTGGCACCGTAGCTCTCCATGGTGCTGTCGATCCTGTGGGGCACTGTAGTTTTTTAGTGTAATAATCTAATGGCATGCTCATGATAGTTACAATATCCATGAGGACAGAAGGGATGATTCTACTGCCACTGCCATTCTGCACACAAAGCCATGGATAGACAGGAACGCACTGAGCAGGAATCCTTGGTTCCAGGAATCCTGCCCAGCAGGAGTCCCAAATGGCACCTAATCCCAAAGCACTATGGGCCCAGGTCAAAAAGTAATGCACTAGGAAAGGAATAAATAGGGTGCCATTTGGGAAGCATCCAAGAATGAATAAAGCAGGAGTTGTTGGTTCACCCAGTGTGAGTACCAGCATGGATCTATAAATTAACCATGCCAGGAAATGGCTGAGTGGCGTCTGCCGTGCCCTATGCAGTCGGTTGTATGCTGAGTATAGGAGGGGGTGGAGGGAGGCTGGGAAGCAATCTCTTGAAGACTTTAGTTACATTTCCTATGTCCAAATCGACAAGGGGTACGGAGTGGAGGGTTAGAGTGTTTTTTAGTAGTTGTAGCAGTAGTTGTAGTAGGCTGGCCCTTATGGAAAAACCACATGAATTTCACATGTGATCTTATGTAAAGTTAATGTGATAACATGTAACAACTTGTAAAGTAACATGAGAGAACATGAAACTACACAGGGTTAAATATTTGAGCACATGTAAAAACATGATCTCATGTGAAATAAATGTGACAACGTAAGGATGCAAAATTTCACAATTTAATACCATTAAATCAGAGGAGGCTGGTGGGAGGAGCTATAGGAGGATGGGCTCATTGTAATGGCTGGAATGGAATAAATGGAACAGTATCAAATACATCAAACATATGGAAACAAATTAGATTTTTTCATGTGAATGTTTTTCACATGCGAAAATGCAATTCCACATGTGAGAGTTGGATTTTCACATGTGATGGTGCAAATTCGATTTTCACATGTGAAAGTTAATCACATTTGAAACTGCAGATTTTTGTTTTCACATGTGAAAATATGATTTTGTAAGGGAAGTAATGGAATGATATGGGTGTTTTAAGGTAAGTGGTACGCTGTTCAGCTAAAATAGTGTAAGCATTTTAATCAATATGAATTCATATGACATGATCACTTACTGCAGACTTTCCAACATGACCCCACCTGGGATTTGAACTCAAACCTCTGGATTTGGGGTACTAAGATCTTTTTGCTGCCCTACAAAATCTATAGCATTGTCAGAAGTCTCCTACAGATTCATTAAGTATAATTAATATCTGCACTTAGAAAAGGAGGGCTATCTGCACTGTTATTTTTGTTATCAGTTCATCTGACTATTCTCTCATCCTTGATTTAATTGACTTATTTCAGCAATTTTAGGGTTTTCTGTACAGTTGTCTAATGTTGGTGGGGCATATTATTCTGTTTTAATGTTACTCCTGAATCACTATGATAAATATAATATTTTCTTGAGTGTATTTTTTACAAAGCTGAAATTGACTATGAAGTCCAAAGTGTAGGAATCCAAGTGAAATCAGTTACTGACACAGACATGGCAGTGTAGCAGGAAGATCAGTATTCCATCCATCAATAATTTGTGAGTTCAAATCCCAGTTGAAGATATGTTGAACAATAATTACTGTGTAAACATACATATTTGACACACATGATTACATTGGGTATGTTGAAAACACTGTGTGAAGTTCTGAGGTCATCCTAACGGCTCAATTTGGTTTGCGTGGAAAATATCCACATGAGGAGTGTTCCAAAACCACATGGTTGGTTCCACATGATTTCACATGTGAAATAACATTTTACATGTTTAAAACATGGACATTTCACATGTGAAATCATAAGGTGGAGATCCAGCAGTTTGGCATAAGCCCTCATATTACTTTGACCAAACCCTGCAAATGGCTGCCTCTGCACAGGGCTTCTACACTGAAAACAAATATAAACACAACATGTAAAGTCTTGGTCCCATGTTTCATGACCTTGAAATAGAAGATCCCAGGACATTTTCATGCACACAAAAAGCTTACTGTATTTCTCTAAAATGTTGTGCACAAATGTGTTTACATCCCTGTTAGTGAGCATTTCTCCTTTGCCAAGATAATCCATCCACTTGACAGGTGTGGCATATCAAGGAGCTGATTAAACAGCATGATCATTACACAGGTGCACCTTGTGCTTTGGAAAATAAAAGGCCAATCTAAAATGTGCACTTTTGCCACAGACATCTCAAGTTTGAGGGAGTGTGCAATTGGCATGCTGACTGCTGGAATGTCCACCAGACATGTTGCCAGAGACTGATTTCAAGGTTTTACTGCTAACCTACAAAGCATTACATGGGCTTGCTCCTACCTATCTTTACGATTTGGTCCTGCCGTACATACCTACACGTATGCTACGGTCACAAGACGCAGGCCTCCTTACTGTCCCTAGAATTTCTAAGCAAACAGCTGGAGGCAGGGCTTTCTCCTATAGAGCTCCGTTTTTATGGAATGGTCTGCCTATCCATGTGAGAGACGCAGACTAGGTTCCAACCTTTAAGTCTTTATTGAAGACTCATCTCTTCAGTAGGTCCTATGATTGAGTGGAGTCTGGCCCAGGAGTGTGAAGGTGAACGGAAAGGCACTGGAGCAACTAACTGCCCTTGCTGTCTCTGCCTGGCCGGTTCCCCTCTCTCCACTGGGATTCTCTGCCTCTAACCCTATTACAGGGGCTGAGGCACTGGCTTACTGGTGCTCTTCCATGCTGTCCTTAGGAGGGGTGCGTCACTTGAGTGGGTTGAGTCAATGACGTGATCTTCCTGTCTGGGTTAGTGCCCCCACTTGGGTTGTGCCGTGGCGGAGATCTTCGTGGGCTATACTCAGGCTTGTCTCAAGATGGTAAGTTGGTGGTTGAAGATATCCCTCCAGTGGTGTGGGGGCTGTGCTTTGGCAAAGTTGGTGATTGAAATCCTCCCTGATTGGCCCTGTCCGCAGGTTTCCTTTGACGGGGCCACAGTGTTTCCCGACCCCTCCTGTCTCAGCCTCCAGGATTTATTCTGCAGTAGTTTATGTGTTGTGGGGCTAGGGTCAGTCTGTTATATCTGGAGTATTTCTCCTGTCTTATCCTGTGTCCTATGTGGATTTAAGTATGCTCTCTCTAATTATCTCTCATTTTCTCTCTTTCTTTCTCTCTTTCTCTCTTTCTCTCTTTCTTTCGTTCTTTCTCTCTTTCGGAGGACCTGAACCCTAGGAGCATTCCTCAGGACTACCTGGCCTGATGACTCCTTGCTGTCCCCAGTCCACCTGGTCGTGCTGCTGCTCCAGTTTCAACTGTTCTCCCTGCGGCTATGGAACCCTGACCTGTTCACTGGACGTGCTACCTGTCCCAGACCTGCAGACCTTTTTAACTATCTAGAGACCGCAGGAGCGGTAGAGATACCGCCACCCACTTTGTCTACTAAGATCACCCCACCCACTTTGTCTACAGACAATCGTGGATTATGAAGGGAAAACCAGCCATATTGCGGACACCGACGTTTTGCTCCCAGACAAGCTAAACACCTTCTTCGTCCGCTTTGAGGACAACACAGTGCCACTGATGCACCCCACTCTCAAGGACTGTGGGCTGCCGGCCAGAAGGCAGCCCAAGCTGCGTTCTCAGAGCATGTGCAGACCAGCTGGATGGAGTGTTTACAGACCTATTTAATCTCACCCTATCCCAGTCTGTTATCCCCACTGCTATCCCCACATTTTGTTGGATACTACTGCACTGTCGGAGCTGGGAACACAAGCATTTCACTACATCTGCAATAACATCTGCTAAATATGTATATGTGACAAATACAATTTGATTTAAATTTGGATTTGATGTCACCCATTGAGCAGGTTTGGGATGCTCTGGATCGACGTGTACGACAGCGTGTTCCAGTTCCTGCTAATATCTAGCAACTTCCCCCAGCCATTGAAGAGAAGTGGGACAACATTCTGCAGTCCACAATGAATAGCCTGATCAATTCTATGCGAAGAGCTGTGTCGTGCTGCATGAGGCAAAAGGTGGTTAACCCAGATACTGACTGGTTTTCTGATCCACACCCCTACCTTTTTTTAAAGGTATTCCCAGTCATGTGAAATCCATAGATTAGAGTCTAATGAATTTATTTTAATTGACTTATTCCCTTATATGAACTGTACTCAGTAAAATCTTAGAAATTGTTGCATGTTGTGTTTATATTTTTGTTCAGTATAGTATTGGAGATTGGAGATTTGGAGTCAAAACAAGTCCAGCAGAGAGCATACATTATAGATTGGAGCGAGAATATGGTGTAGGATCACATTTTGAACAGATATTTAAACCGTAGCATTGGGTGGTTCATGTATCAATTATGAATCAGGATCAGTGGGCTTCTAACAGGAACTGGAGATGTTTCTCGTGTTCCACTCAAGACCTGTTTCCATTTTAATGACCTGACCACACCTCAACAGGAGTAGAAATGTGGTTGCCTGTCTTGAATGCTTTCTTCTGTTCAGGCAGCACACACATACACAGGTGCGGGCATATGCACACACACACACACACACACACACACACACACACACACACACACACACACACACACACACACACACACACACACACACACACACACACACACACACACACACACACACACACACACACACACACACACACACACACACACACACACACACACACACACACACACACACACACACACACACACACACACACACACACACACACACACACACACACACACACACACACACACACACACACACACACACACACACACACACACACACACACACACACACACACACACACACACACACACACACACACACACACACACACACACACACACACACACACACACACACACACACACACACACACACACACACACACACACACACACACACACACACACACACACACACACACACACACACACACACACACACACACACACACACACACACACACACACACACACACACACACACACACACACACACACACACACACACACACACACACACACACACACACACACACACACACACACACACACACACACACACACACACACACACACACACACACACACACACACACACACACACACACACACACACACACACACACACACACACACACACACACACACACACACACACACACACACACACACACACACACACACACACACACACACACACACACACACACACACACACACACACACACACACACACACACACACACACACACACACACACACACACACACACACACACACACACACACACACACACACACACACACACACACACACACACACACACACACACACACACACACACACACACACACACACACACACACACACACACACACACACACACACACACACACACACACACACACACACACACACACACACACACACACACACACACACACACACACACACACAAAGCAATTAGGGACTGCTGAAGATGACTCATACAACTACTGCACCACAACTCAATTAGGCTACACTAACCCACCTCAGAAAACAACATTCTGATGAGGATGTGAGGGTAGGATTCATCGTGTATGGCTGCACAGTTTGTTTGAAGATGGGTTCCTGCAACCCTCTATCTGATATGACATTCATCTGAAAATAATGGGAATCTTTAGGCTTAGCTGCTTAGATGCCAGTACTTCCTGAGCTGTTCCATTTTTCTAGCCCCTGTCTTACCTTCCTTCCCTGTGTGCTTCTGAAACAGAACAACAAAAAAGACACGTTTAGAAGTCACCTTCACATACTAGATGTCTACTACACAATCTGAGGCGACTGTTAACGTCTGGACTCCCCCCACCTCCGGAGACCCACGCACGTTACACCCTCCCCATTATAAAATCTGGGGGCGGTTCTTCATAACACTCCAACCCGGACAGGAGGTGTGGATGTTGATTAATGTGAAGCGTCAAATTCAAATATAAACAGTCCACACTTTAATTAACTCTACGGAACAGAAAGGAAGAGAATGACTGACTTAATATTTATTATGTCTGGAGAGGTAGGGCGCTAGCGAGGCCCATGCTGTAGCTTCCTACACCAGCAGCATGACTTGCTAATTGTCTTGAGGCTGACAGAAGAGGTTCTCATAACTGATGAAATGTAACTTGAGGACTGCTTTCTTTAATTCCCCCAAGTGCCAAAGTAACACAAATACTGTCCCAAATGACACCCTATTCCCTATGTAGTGAACTACTTTTGATCTGAGCCCTATGGACTAGTAGTGCACCAGGACCCTAGACATTTTAGTGCACTATAAAGGGCATAAGGTGCCATTCGGGACGCATGCAGTACAATCACGTCAGGGAGAAACACATCTTGTTGTAATTGGCTCTGGCTAGATTACCACTGAGTGGTAAACAGAGAGGGAAGGTAAATATATGCATACTTAAACAGGCAAAATCTTTTGGTCTCCCAATCCACAATTCAAGATCAACCGAACATGATTTTGTGATGTGAATTAGTTTTCTATTGTACGCAGCAATGGTTTTATAGAGAAATGGTTGTTCCAGTTTGGATGGTTTAGGTAGTCTCATAGATTAGTCTCCCCAGACCTTTGCATAATAATCCATTTGGTTGGTTGAACATAGTTGCTTGGACTGCCAAACTTGTAACCAAGAAATCTACAGTAGTTACTTCACAATAAGCTTACAAAGCTCCAAATTCCATTGAATAAAGTAGGAATGAGGACCTTTAAGTACACTATATATACAAAAGTATGTGGACACCAATGTTCCCTGTAAACTGCATGTGTGCGCGGGGTTGCAGTAGCCCCGAGACTGTCCCGCAGCTCCTCTGGGACTTCTGCGCAGAATAAATACTGTAACAGCCCACAGAGAGAAGAATTAGATTGAACTTCACTCAAACTTTCTAGAGCTTTCCCTGTTAGTCAACACTATCAGTGTTTCCCTTTACTGTGGCAATTGTGATCGAATAAACGCAATATTAGCCACTTTCAATGAAACATACCAAAACAAAACAATCTATGCAAGATATGTTGTTGTCGGCAGAACACATCAGAGTAGGATTCTATTACATTATGCATACAAACCTTTTTTCATATGGTTCTTTATAGAACCTTTATGGAGAATGTTTCCATAAAGAGCCTTCCTTAATGTGAACTGTTCTTTCTACAAAATTTGCTTTTTTTATTCTGGTTTGCCATATTATGTAGTTGAAATTCCTTATTGTGTTAAATGCCAAGTAGAATCAGGTGTGGCATCCCTGCAATGAGACACCATAATTGGTATTAGTCATTCTTAACCTGTAATGTTTTGACACAACACATTAGATCAACTGGAATGACACTCTCGTTCATGGTTACACAAAAAAAAGCTGCACTTAAACCACGCTTCAAAATATTTGAATGAGCCGCCACCCCTACTTTTCAATAATCACTAAAAGAGAAAATAACTATTTTATGAACTGCAAAGACCCATTTAATGGCTCAAAGGATTCTTTGAGTCAGTATGGTTCCATATAGAACCATCACCCTTCATAAAGAACCCTTGAGGAACCGTCTTTTCTGTGTATCCTTGAGCAGAAACAGAAGTGCACCACAAATGGCAACCTATTCCCTATAAAGTGCATACTTTTGACCACAACCCTACAGGTACTGATCCAAAGTAGTCCCCAAAATAGTGCACAATATACAGAATAGGATGCCATTTGTGACAAATCCAGAGACATGATTACGCTACCTGCTTGGATTTGTAATGGGTGTAAAGCTGTGCTGTGAGTGTTGAGTATTGAGTTCGCTGCTACTCAAGTATTGAGTTCGCTGCTACCCAGCAGGCTTGCTGTGGAGCCAATAACCCAGAGTGATATGTTTTATCATATATTTCATTTAGCAGTGTGAGGTCTTGCAAAGCTTGCATGTCGTTGGGAGAAATATATATTTTGGAAGAAACCAATAAGCATATTAATTAACAGTCCATTTAGTATTTCTTAGTGTATTGCCTTCTCTCTCCTCGTCTGTGTGTCTATTTACGCTGATGACTCAGCCCCCTCCTGTACTCCCTGTTCACCCATGACTGCGTGGCTTCGCATGCCTCCAACTCAATCATCAAGTTTGCAGACGACACAACAGTAGTAGACCTGATTACCAACAATGACGAGACAGCCTACAGGGAGGAGGAGAGGGCCCTGGGAGTGTGGTGCCAGGAAAATAACCGCTCACCCAACGTCAACAAAACAAAGGAGTTGATCATGGACTTCAGGAAACAGCAGAGGGAGCACCCCCCTATCCACATCAATGGGACCGCAGTGGAAAAGGTGGAAAGCTTCAAGTTCCTCGGCGTACATATCACTGACAAACAGAAATGGTCCACCCACAAAGACAGTGTTGTGAAGAAGGCCTCAGGAGGCTGAATACATTTGACTTGGTACGTAAAACCCTGACAAACTTTTACAGATGTACAATTCAGAGCATACTGTCAGGCTGTATCACCGCCTGGTATGGCAACTTCACCGCCCGCAACCCCAGGGCTCTCCGGAGGGTGGTGCGGTCTGCCCAGGACACCCACAGCACCTGATGTCACAGGAAGGCCAAAAGGATCATCAAGGACAACAACCACCTGAGCCACTGCCTGTTCACCCCGCTATCATCCAGAAGGCGAGGTCAGTACAGGTACATCAAAGCTGGGACCGAGAGATTGAAAAACAGCTTCTATTCCAAAGCCATCAGACTTGAATTCTGTTAAATAGCCATCACTAGCACATTAGAGGCTGCTGCCCTATATACATAGACTTGGAATCACTGGCCACTTCAATAATGGAACACTAGTCACTATTGTTAACATATTTTGCATTACCCATCTCATGTGTATATAATGTTTTCTATCCTATTCTACTGTATCTAAGTCTATGCCACTCTGACATTGCTTGCCCGATATTTAAATATTCTTAATTCTAGTCCTTTCCTTTAGATTTGTGTGTATTGTTGTGAAATTGTTAGATATTACTGATAGATATTACTACACTGTTAGAGCAAGGAACAGAAGAATTTCGCTACACCCTCAATAACATCTGCTAAACACATGTATGTGACAAATACCATTTGATTTGATTTGATTACACATGTCAGCAACCACAGCTAGTGAAATCACTGCAATCCGAAACAAAGAGGGCAGTCAGTTTTGGAATGGGTAGCTAGCAGTAAACTAGTCCTGAACATATATAAAACTAAAAGCACTGTATTTGGTACAAATCATTCCCTAAGTTCTAGACCTCAGAGGATTCTGGTAATGAATGACGTGGATGTTGAGCAAGTTGAGGAAACTCAACTTCTTGGTGTCATCTTAGACTGTAGATTGTCATGGTGAAGGTGTGTTGATTCAATTGTTGTAAAGATGGGGAGAGCTCTATCTGTGATAAAGAGATGCTCATCATTTTAACACCAAAGTCAACTAAACAAATCCTGCAGGATCTAGTTTTTTTTATTTTACTATTGCTAGTGCTGCAGAGAAGGACCTAGAAAAGCTGCAGCTGGCCCAGAACAGTTCAGCAAATCTTGCCCTTCAACATACACAGAAAGCTAATGTTCACCTGTTGTTGCATGTTGGTCTCTCTTGGCTCAAATTAGAGGAGATTGACTGCATCAATTCTTGATTTTGTGAGAAATACAAATGTGTTGAAAATTCAACATTTTCTGTATAATCAACTTACATACTTACAGACATACTTACCCAACCAGACATGCCACCAGGGTTATTTTCACAGTCCCTAGGTCCAGAACAAATTCAGGAAGACATACAGTATATAGAGCCATGATTGCGTGGAAATCCCTTCCAACTCATATAGAGCAAGTGAACAGCAAACCTGGTTTTAAAAATCTAAATAAAGCAACACCTCACGGCACAACACCTCTCACCCATGTGACATCGGTTTTGTGTGTATGTACTGACATGTATGTGGAAGTAATAGATGCACACACACGCACACTTGTTTTTCTATCCTCGTGGGGACCTAAAATTGAATTCCATTCAAAATCATATTTTCCCTTACCCCTTACCCTAACCTTTACCCTAACCCATAACCCTAACCAAAACCCTAAAACTAATGCCTTACCCTAAAGCTAACCCTTAAACCTAAACCTAATTCTAACCATAAACCTAACCCCTAAGCTTAAAATAGTCTTTGTGGTAGAATTATTCTTGTTTTACTATACTTGTGGGGACCTTTGGGGATTTCAGATCCCCACGAGGATAGAATAACAAGACCACACATACAGTCGTGGCCAAAAGTTTTGAGAATGACACAAATATTAATTTTCACAAAGTCTGCTGCCTCAGTTTGTATGATGGCAATTTGCATTTACTCCAGAATGTTATGAAGAGTGGTCAGATGAATTGCAATTAAATGCAAAGTCCCTCTTTGCCATGCAAACAATTATTGTTTAGTTGCATTATTTCCATTTTCTTTTTCATTTGTGAAAATGTTTGTGTCCTTAGTTGTGGTTTATATATATATATACAGTACCAGTCAAGAGTTTGGATACACCTACACATTCAAGGGTTTATCTTTATTTCTACTAATTTCTACTGTAATGGAATTTTTATGTTTGTGCTGTTCTTATAACTAATTTCTGTGTTCTATTCATGTGTTGTTCTATAAACAAATTCCTGTGTTCATGAAGGTGGCTGACTGTACAAATCCTCACTATCAGTAGATGAAATTTGGCAGTACGCCCAGACCTTGTTTTGAGAACGAACAAAAGACATCTCAGTTTCAAGGTTTCAGCTTAGAGCCTCGTGAGATGTTGGTCTGTCACGTGTTTTGAACCAGTATTGGTCTGTCACAACAAAATGTTAATGATTAATTAATTATGCAATATCATGCAAATATAACTTGTCTGTGTATAGCCATATATAAGACAACTGCTAGGACTGCCCAGGGAGAGGTCCTGATTGACATGTGTACTATGGTGCATTGACTTGGTTGCAACCTCTCCAGTCAGTACACTGACATTAAACAATGATTCAACTTCTTCAGGCTAGGGTCCTTTTTTTCTGAATTTCCGTCTGACTGACGTGCCAAAAGTAAACTGCCTGTTACTCAGGCCCAGAAGCCAGGATAGGCATATAATTAGTAGCATTAAATAGAAAATACTTTGAAGTTTGTAGAAATTCAAAAATAATGTATGAGATTATAACACAATAAATCTGGTAGGAGTAAATTCCAAAGACAAACCAACCAGATTTTTTAGGGGCATATCCAAATCCAGCTCCCAGATTGCAATTCCTATGGCTTCCACTAGATGTCAACAGTCTTTGTTCAAGGTTTCAGGCATGTTGCTTCCAAAACGAGGAAGAATTTTGAGTTTTAGTAGTGGGACTCAGAGTTCAGTCTCTGCGCAGGCGATGAAGAGGACGTGCACCTGCTAATATCGTTTTCCTATTGAACATACTTTTTTCAGTATAAAATATTATAGTTTAATTACATGTTAGGGTACATGAGGATTAAATAGAAACGTTTTTTTGACTTGTTTTAACAAAGTTTAGCGGTAGCTTTTTGGATTCCTTTCTCTGCATGTTGAACGAGTAGATTACTCAAATCGATGCGTCAACTAAACTGACTTTTGGGATATAAAGAACAATTTTCTCTAACAAAACGACACTACATGCTGTAGCTGGGACTCTTTGGTTTCTTTGCTGATATTCAACCATGAAGGCCTGAATGTGATTAACAATTCCACTTATTGGATATCCTAACTCTGGCTAGATTCCAATAGGAATTGCACATCACTTTGCATGCCAGCATAATGTGACTTGCAGGCTTGATGTGGCCTGTAAACCAGGAGATTCCTAACACCGATGTTTTAGGGTATAACTAGGCCTTCAAAGAAATGAACTGTTCATACAGGGTTCGAGGAAGAATCCTCCAAAAATAAAAGGGCTCTCGGTAGAACCCATCATGGACAGTTCTAGGAAGAACCTTTAGCTCATGAGAGGAAATTGTTCTTGGTAGAACACTTCATAGAGGGTTCTAGGTAGAACCATATAAAGGGGGTTCTAGATAGAACCCTCTGCAAAGGGTTCTCCCCAGCACCAGAATGGGATCCCCTATGGGGACAAACCTCTCTCTCTCTTTCTCAAATTAAATGGTTTTTAGAAACGACTGGTTCCAAACACACAGTAATTGTCTCCAACACAATGCTGTGAAGGTCAGGGAAAGGGCGATTTCTTTAGGGTATTGTTTTCACCAAATCGCTATATTCCCCCAGCTGTTTCACATGTGTAGAGCGATAACTCATAAGCAATTAATGAGACAATGTGACCCATGTAGATAGGACAAGTCCCAAATGGCACCCTATTCCCTATATAGTGCATTACTTTTGACAAGGGCCCATAGCGCACTACTTTTGACCAGAGACCTATGTACGGAATAGGGTGCTATTTGGGACACAACCATAGAAGAGGGTTTCTCTCTCTCAGTCATGAGCACTAAAATAGTGAAATTGAGCTTTCTGGTGGGTGATATTTTCTGTCTACTTAACTCAGTAGTGAAACGTACCAGACCTTGCTATGTAATTGTGCCTTTCAGTGCAAAATAGGTTTTGGGTGAAGCAGTGAGCGAGGACACCACCGGTCCGTTGGGGGAAGTAAAATAGATTATTAAAGTATGTTAGCTAATCTGTTAGTCCATCAGCGGTCCACTTTAAATGCAGCCCACTTCCTTTAGCTCCCTACTTTCTCTTACTGGAAGCTATTAAAACCTTGAATTACATTATTACATTATACTTCTAAGGCAATGGGTTACCTTATTTGACCGATTGCTGAAGCATATAAGATTACGTCTCAAATATCACCCTCTTCCCTCGTGCACTACTTTTGACCAAAGCCCATTGGGCCCTAGTAAAAATGTTAGCATTTTATGGGAAATGGGGTTCCATTTGGAATATTAGTTGATCTGACAAATGCAGTTGTACATATTGAAAATTAGGCTAAATTGACATGATGAGAAGCAAGAGCTATACGTATATAGCCAGCTAGCTAACTAGCTAATGAAGTCAATATGAAACATGCAAACTAGTCAAAAGCTTGTCTGTCAGTCCCCTATGAGCAAGGAGGAATAGGTAAGATGTAGATTTATACTTGCGCTAATGCGCTAGCATGCTGTTTTTACGCTGCACAAGAATTGCAATTCAGAGACCAAAAATATCCAATGATTTGAATTGTGGTACCATGTGTTCTTTCAAAAGTAATCAGATCAGGAGCATGCTTTAGACTTTGTTTACTGGTATTTATTGTAAGGCAGCAAAACAAGCAATTTAGTTTATTTTCTTACAGAAAGATTAAAGGGAAAACCCTTGGGGGCTTATACCGACTGGAGTCATGCAAAATTCACTCAGAAGGATAAACAGTTTGCCCTCTAAGGTAAGACACAATTACACACTGTCTTTCTCAGTCTGGTTCTCTGTGCTGCGGAAATGTGCCCCCCAAATGACACCCTATTCCCTTTAAAGTGCACTACATTTAACCAGGGTCCATTGGGCTCTGGTCAAATTTAGTGCACTCTTTAGGGAATAGGGTGCCAACTGGGATGCACCCTGATTTTCCACCATCCAAAGCAGGAATCCCATAGAGACAGAGGAAAAACATCCGTTATTTAATACATTATGAAACAGTTGATCTACTCAAACATGTGGAAATGCATGCTAATTCTCAATGCTAATAAACAATGGAATTGCCCTCAGAAGACCTAAGCATGTCAGACTGAGACATAAAGTTAATAGCATATGTTGAAAGTTATGTTATATAAACTCAGCAAAAAAAGAAACAGCCCTTTTTCAGGACCCTGTCTTTCAAAGATAATTCATAAATATCCAAATAACTCAGATCTACATTGTAAAGGGTTTAAAGACTGTTTCCTATGCTTGTTCAATGAACCATAAACAAATAATGAACATGCACCCGTGGAACAGCTTACAGATGGTAGGCAATTAAGGTCACAGTTATGAAAACGTAGGACACTAAAGAGGCCTTTCTACTGACTCTGAAAAACACCAAAAGAAAGATGCCCAGGGTCTCTGCTCATGGGCGTGAACGTGCCTTAGGCATGCTGCAATTAGGCATGAGGACAGCAACTGTGGCCAGGGCAATAAATTGCAATGTCCGTACTGTGAGATGCCTAAGACAGTGCTACAGGGAGACAGGATGGACAGCTGATCGTCCTCGCAGTGGCAGACCATGTGTAACAACACCTGCACAAGATCAGTACATCTGAACATCATACCTGTGGGACAGGTACAGGATGGCAACAACAACTGCCTGAGTTACACCAGGAATGCACAATCCTTCCATCAGTGCTCAGACTGTCCGCAATAGGCTGAAAGAGGCTGGACCGAGGAATGTCAGTGTTCTTCCATAGCCAGCGAAGAGCCCGGATCTCAATCCCATTGAGCACGTCTGGGACCTGTTGGATCGGAGGGTGAGCGCTAGGGCCATTCTCCCCCAGAAATGTCCGGGAACTTGCAAGTGCCTTGGTGGAAGAGTGGGGTAACATCTCACAGCAGAACTGGCAAATTTGGTGCAGTCCATGAGGAGGAGATGCACTGCAGTACTGGTTGCCACACCAGATACTGACTGTTACTTTTGATTTTGACCCCCCTTTGTTCAAGGACACATTATTCCATTTCTGTTAGGCACATGTCTGTGGAACTCAGTTTATATCTCAGTTGTTGAATCTTGTTTTGTTCATACAAATATTTACGCATGTTAAGTTTGCTGAAAATAAATGCAGTTGACAGTGAGACAACGTTTTTTTGTTGTTGCAGATTTTATGTAATAGTTTTTCTTGATTGTATTTTTAACAAAGCTGAGACTGACTTCACTTACGTCCAAAGTGTAGGAACTCAGTCATTGACTGATTGTTGATGTGGCAGGAGGATCCAAATGCTGTGAATTGTGAGTTCAAGTCTCAGGTGATGAACTAATGATTACTCTATAAACAAACACAATGTAATCATGTATTACATGTCAAATATGTTAGCTAAAAACAGTGTTTGTGTGTGCATCTTAAAGACACATTTTTGTTTGCAGGGCATCACCTATGAATCCACATGTGAAAGGGTATGTGATCATGTGAAACTTCATCATCATGTTAAATGTTTAAAAAAACACGTGATTTCACATGCTCGTTCATTTTCAGAGTGCCTCAGCCAACACCCCAATCCTGACTAACCCAAGGCCTCAATACGGTATGGAGCTAACATTGGACAAACGGGTCCATTCCTCTAATGAATTTTGAGACATTTAAAGGGTGCTCTGTCACTGAGTTAGCGATCTGGGCAGATCATAATACGGTTCTTCCTCCCCCTGTTCACTCGCCCATCTGTCCACCACGAGATGACAATGAGATCATGTTAATTAATTCATCCTATGTGGATGCCATAACTCTGTGTCATCTGCTTTGGCTATATTGCTTTTCTGTCAGCGTGTATGTCGTTATCGGCCCGTGAGCAAATCTTTCTGACGTAACACAGGAAACAAATTATACTTCTTTGAAACCAGCTGTCAGGTCCCATTCTCCTGCTCCCAATTATTGAGGCTAATTTAATCTGTTAGAACAGGTAAAATGTTGTATTTAGAGGTCAAATAATATTTTATGGTTTTGAGGAAAAAATGTATTCCGCTATAACTGCAGACTGTCAAATCATCAGATTGTTGCTTTTGTTTCATTTTCATTTTGCTCGATATTGGCAGGAACATGCTGTTGTACACATCGATCCAGAGCATTCCAAACATGCTTAATGGGTGTCCTGTCTGGTGAGTATGAAGGCTGTGTAAGAACTGGGACACTTTCAGCTTCTAGGAATTCTGTACAGATCCTTGCCACAAGGGGCACTATCATGCTGAAACATGAGGTGATGGCGGTGGATACGTGGCACGACAATGGGCCTCAGGATCTCTTCATGGTATCTCTGTGCATTCAAATTGCCATCAATAAAATACAATTGTGTTCATTGTACATACCATCTGTAGCATTGTGTTGTGTGACAAAATTGCACATTTCAGAGTGGCCTTTTATTTTCCAAAGCACAAGGTGCACCTGTGTAATGATCATGCTGTTTAATCAGCTACTTTATTTTCCACACCTGTCAGGTGGATGGATTATCTTGGCAAAAGAGAAGGGCTCAATAACAGGGATATAAACAAATTTGTGCACAACATTTGAGAGAAATAAGCTTTTGTGCATATGTACAATTTCTGGGATTTCTGGCACCAACACTTTACATATCGCATTTATATTTTTGTTCAGTGTGTTTTACAAAAGGTCAATCAGGAAGGTTGGTCTGAATGCTTGTTTAACTTCATCCAGTAAGCATAACATAATTAACTTTGTTTCCATCTCTACGGGCATAGTGGGAGTGCATACAAACATACAATCAGTATAGCGTCTTGTTTATTCTCCTCTTTTCTATTAACCATGTGTGGAATGTCATTATCCTATTTACCTCAAAATAATGCCAATTTCTCACTCCTGCTGTTTAGATTATGGGCTCAATCTTGCACTTATCTCCTCTCAACCAACGGGCATAAATCTTGGGATGTATTTTGTCAACTTATCCTTGTTCCTCTCACTTGCTGTTTTTTAGCTACAGTTTTCCAACGACGGTCATCGCCTTCCGTGTTGGTTTGTCATGTCAGACACCAAAATCTCCACTGAGGGAGGTGATATGTTCCATGTTTCAGCAATCGATCTACACCCACTCCCAGGTTATCCAGGTGATTCGTCCTCAACTAGGATTTCCCAGAGAAGAAGTGAGACTATTGCCATTGGGTAAACAAACCCATATTTTGACGCTCAACCTCTGGGAATAGTTGCCGAAAGTGGCATCACAGTTGTTCCATGCATATCAAGCCATGAGTTCCTCTATTTATTTTTTATTTAACTAGGTTAAGTCAGTTAAGAACAAATTCTTATTTACAATGATGGCCAAACCCTCCACTAACCCAGACGATGCTAGGCCAATTGTGCCCTATGGGACTCCCAATCACGGCCGGTTGTGACACAACCTGGGAACGAACCAGGGTCTGTAGTGAAAAGGCTTCAGAAAACGGCTTTGACAGCAAAGGTGAAAGGCTCGCATCTTGGAGTTATGTCTGTCTCTGATCAGGCTGGTCCTTCTTCCTCCAATGCAACGCCACCGCTCCGGCTTCCGCCATCGTCCCCACTCAGGCCCCTCTTGTTGTTGCAACAAACAACCCGGTGCTGGCGGCTATCCTCTGTTGATGCATGGCTCAGAGTGTTCGAAGGCAACTCTGCTTCCGGTACATTTTCCAGCCTCTGCACTGACGGGGGTAGTAGCGGGTGCTCCTGCAGCTAGTGCAAGATGTCCTTCCCAGAAGTACACATGGAGCCTATACCCTGGCCTCGGCTATGCCGGCATCTTCCAATGAAAGTAGGCCCTACATGTCCTCGGCAGCCAATGTCCACCCCTGCAGAGAACCACGATCCTTCAAGGGAAAGACATCAACCTCGTCAGCCTCCTGTTGCCCTACCCCATGTGTGCTAGAGGGTCTTGGCTTGTGAAGACCCTTTAAAAGCCATCTTTAAAACTTCTGATCCCAGGTTACAGCATATCCCTTCTATCGCAGAGATTGTGGTAGCAATTAGCATTTGCCGTGATGTTTGTTTCTCCATATAGGCTACTGGTAGTGACTTCCAATTATAATTAATGATCAGCTATATTTATCTGGTTATAAATATTCATTGTTACTCATTGTCACTTCATCTTAAGTTCTGCACGCATTGCATAAGCATACAGTGCCTTCAGAAAGTATTCACTAACCTTTTCTTTTTCCAAATTTTGTTGTGTTACAAAGTGGGTATAAAATGGATCTACACAAAATACCATTTTTTTGTAATATATGGAAAATTAAATACTAATACATCTTGATTAGAGAAGTATTCAACCCCCTTAGTTAATACATGTTAGAATCATCTTTGTGTAATGGCGTTCGTCTGTTGAAGGAGAGTCGGACCAAAATGCAGCGTGGTGGTTACTCATGTTCTTTAATGAAGAATAGCGATACATGAAATAACTTTAAATAATACAAAACAACAAACGGAACGTGAAAACCTATACAGCCTGTCTGGTGACTACAAACACGGAGACAGGAACAATCACCCACAAAATACGCAGTGAAACCCAGGCTACCTAAATATGGTTCCCAATCAGAGACAACGAGAATGAGAACCGCCTCAGGCAGCCAAGTCTATGCTAGACACACCCCTAATCAGCCACAATCCCAATGTCTACAAAAAAAAACAATACGACAACACAATAAACCCATGTCACACCCCGGCCTGACCAAATAATTAAAGAAAACACAAAATACTAAGACCAAAGCGTGACAGAACCCCCCTCCCCCCTAAGGTGCGGACTCCCGGAAGCACCTCAAAACCATAGGGAGGGTTCGGGTGGGCGTCTGTCCATGGTGGCGGCTCCGGCTCGGGACGTGGACCCCACTCCATTAATGTCATAGTTCCTCCCCCTCGCGTCCTGGGATAATCCACCCTCGCCGCCGACCATGGCCTAATAGTCCTCACCCAGAACCCCACTGGACTGAGGGGAAGCTCGGGACTGAGGGGCAGCTCGGGACTGAGGGGCAGCTCGGGACTGAGGGGCAGCTCGGGACTGAGAGGAAGCCCAGTACTGAGATGAAGGCAGGTAGTTGGCTCCGGCAGATCCTGGCTGGCTGGCGGATCTGGAAGAGTCTGGTTGACTGGCAGATCTGGAAGAGTCTGGTTGACTGGCAGATCTGGAAGAATCTGGTTGACTGGCAGATCTGGAAGAATCTGGTTGACTGGCAGATCTGGAAGATCATGGCTGACTGGCGGATCTAGCTGCTCTGGCTGCTCCATGCAGACTGACAGCTCTGGCTCTGACTCATCTAACCAAAGGACATATTTCCACCAGTCTAATATCCATTGCTCGTGTCTCTTGGCCCAAGCAAGTCTCTTCTTATTTGTGTCCTTTAGTAGTGGATTCTTTGCGGCAATTCAACAATGAAGGCCTGATTATGGCCTGTCTCCTCTGAACAGTTTATTTTGAGATGTGTCTGTTACTTGAACTCTGTGACGCATTTATTTCATATAAAATAAAATTGCCATTTGATTAGATGTTTAGGAGTCTTATGGTTCGGGGGTAGAAGCTGTTTAGAAGCCTCTTGGACCTAGACTTGGCATGCCGTAGCAGAGATGACTTGGGTGGCTGGAGTCTTTGACAATTTTTAGGACCTTCCTCTGACACCGCCTGGTATAGAGGCCCTGGATGACAGGAAGCTTGGCCCCAGTGATGTACTGGGCTGTTCGCACTACCCCCTGTAGTGCCTTGCGGTCGAAGGCCGAGCAGTTGCCATATCAGGCAGTGATGCAACCAATCAGGATGCTCTCGATGGTGCAGCTGTATAACCTTTTGAGGATCTGAGGACCCATGCCAAATCTTTTGTGTATCCTGAGGGGGAATAGGTTTTGTCGTGCCCTCTTTACGATTGTTTTGGTGTGCTTGGACAATGTTAATTTGTTGATGATTTGGACACCAAGGAGCTTGAAGCTCTCAACCTGCTCCACTGCAGCACCATTGACAAGAAAGGTGGTGTGCTTGGCCCTCTTTTTCCTGTAGTCTACAATCATCTCCTTTGTCTTGATCACGTTGTCTCTGAACTTCTCCCTATAGGCTGTCTTGTCGATTTGAGGTAATCAGGCCTACCACTGTTGTGTCATCGTCAAATTTAATGATGGTGTTGGTGTCATGCCTGCCCGTGCAGCCATGAGTGAACAGGGAGTACAGGAGGGGATTGAGCATGCACCCCTGAGGGGCCCCTGTGTTGAGGATCAGCGTGAGGCTGGCAACTCTAATAAATGTATCCTCTGCAGCAGAGTTAACTCTGGGTCTCCTTTCCTGTGACATTCCTCATATGCAAGCCAGTTTCATCATAGCGAATTATGGTTTTTGCGACTGCACTTGAAATCAACTTTCAAAGTTCTTGAAATGTTTCATATTGACTGACCTTCATGTCTTAAGGTAATGATGGACTGTCATTTCCCTTTGCTTATTTGAGCTGTGTTTGCCATAATATGGACTTGGTCTTTTACCAAATATCTTCTGTATAACACCCCTACATTATCATAACGTAAATAATGTCTCAAATGCATTAAGAAGGAAATAAATTCCACAAATTAACTTTTAACAAGGCATACCTGTTAATTAAAATGCATTCCAGGTGACTACCTTATGAAGCTGGTTGAGAGAATGCCAAGAGTGTGTAATGCTGTCATCAAGGCAAAGGGTGGTGTTACGTTCCCCAGTTTCTGTGTTGTTGTGGGTTTGTATGTGTGTCTATTTCAGGAAATGGCTTCCTGGATTCCTAAACCAGCTGATTGGTCGGCCCCATCACTGATTGGCGCTCTGATCCCGCCCTCTCGTCAGGGGATACAGCTGTTTCTTCAATTACCAACTCCTTCTCCAGCTTGATAAAGTGTTCCTTCGACCGAGGAGAGCTTCTTTTCATGTCCTGTGTAGGTTGTTCTGGTGGTCAGTAAATATTTTTTTTAAATATTATTTTGTAGCTGACAATAGGACTTAGTGTTTGTGGTTATTGAAATTTCACACTTAAAGTATTGGAAAATTATTCTGTGTTTCATTTGTTCCCAGGGGGGAAGGGGAGCGCACCTTGGGAGTGTTTAGGCAAGAGGCCCGCGGGCATACATAACCCATAGTATTTAATCTGTCTATGCACACTAGGTAAGACCTGGGCAGACCATCCCCTGTATTTTGGTTCGCGTGCCAGGTTTTGCTAAAGGTTAGGTTAGAAGTGGTAAGGTAGGGCAGGGGATTCCTTAACTTTTACTTTCTTTGCTTTTGTTCTGTCCAGACCCTTTTCCCCACATTACTGTGTGTTAGGAATAATAAATTCCCTGTAAACTGTATTTTTCTCTGCCTCTGTCGTCCTTTCCCGCACCAACAATCACATACTTTTTTCACTCCACGGGGAGTTGAGATCTAGCGGGGTGTTGCGTTCCCTCCAAGAGTCGTACGTAACAGTGGCTACATTGAAGAATCTCAAATATAACATATTTTGATTTGTTTAAAACTTTTTGGGTTACTACATTATTCCATATGTGTTATTTTATAGTTTTGATGTCTTCGCTATTATTCTAAAATGTAAAAAATGAAGAGAACTCTTGGAATGTGTAGATGTCTCAACTTTTGACTGGTACTGTATAACTACAGATACATCAGCCTCATATGAGCTCTGTTTAAAGGATCAGGAGAATGATGGGAACAAGGTGAAAGGTGATAAGTAGGTGTTCACGTGTGTGGTTGGGTTCATACTTCACCTTTCTTCAGGGCATAGAATATTACAAAGCTCCATCTACAATCACTGACGGCGTATACGGCTCCACTTTCTTTGTCGGGGCACAACGCTTCAGGATACAGCGCTTCGACAGTGGAAAAGTACGTCAGCTAGCGTTTTCATTTTCTAACAGGTGATGGATGATAAGCAGAAATAAGGGAGTACTATCGCTCACAGTAGTAGATGTGAGTTTCTCTTTCAAACAATCCCAGTGTACACAGCTAATAGCTAGCTAATGTTAGTCAAAGCAAGTTAGTTAGCTACTGTACTTAGTGCAACCGTAAGTAACAGTACAGATGATCAAAACTTATCTGGCCTACTATACATCTTACTGTAGAAATTATTGTTGAAATCAAGTCTAGATTGGACCTGTTGCTGTTAAAATGCAAGTAATTGTTTTTTGGGAATAAACTGATTGAAGCAAGATGCTTTTTGAGGCAAACACAGTCCTGGGTTGCTCATCTACAGCAGGAAGCAGTCCCCTGCCTGATAAAGCAGTAGATGTTCTGATCTAGTTTGAAACCACATACCTAGGCGAGTCAGGGTTCTCAACTATGGGGTACTTAAAAAACAAGTACAGAAACAGACTCAATGCTGAACATGACCTCAGGGTTGCACTGTCAAAAACTGAGCCCAGAATAGACATGTTGAAAACTTCAACCAGCCACACACCTCTCAATTGGACTGTGTGTGTGCGTGTGTTTATTTTATGGTCAACATCTGTGTGATGTGATGAAAAACGTTTTATTCCAATTCAACATAAAAATTCCGTATATTGTATTTTAACAGCAATAGATAATCTTTCATCTGTACTGTTACTTAGGGTTGCACTATCAAAAATTGAGCCTGTGTGTGTTCTGTTATACATCTGTGTGATGTGATCGATCAGTTTATTCCAGTTCAAAATGAAAATGATTTACTGTAGTTTAGCAGCAACAGTTCCAACCTAGACAGATAAGAGTGTTTTTAACGGGGAAAAATAAACATGAATTTCTATTTATAGTATATGGGTAATTCATTTCATTTAATTTAATTGTTATTTGCATTTGTTTTAGGCATAAGGGCAATTAAATGTACATATATGTACAGTACGTATAGTATCATGTTTTCATAAGCTTGGGTCCCAGGAAAACACAGCATTTCTAAATTAGGTCCCAGGCTGACGAAGTTTAAGAACCCCGGCTGCAAAGATTAGAGAGGATCTCATGATGACTACTGTTGAAGTCATGTGGCTACAGGTTCATTTTCCTCACCTGAAGCCCATTCTTGTGGGAAGCGTCTTTAGACCTGGCTTTCATCAAGCTGCCATCTCAAGAAAAAGCTTCAAAGATTTGTAATTTTGAATTCTGTAAAGTGAGTGTGGAAGAGGTGAATTTAAAAAAATTGTCAATCAACAATGACAAGCCATCGGGTCTGACAACTTGGATGGAAAATGACTGAGGATAATAGTGGAGGATATTGCCACCCCTATTTTCCATATCTGTCACACCCTGTTTCACCTGTCTTTGTGCTTGTCTCCACCCCTCTCCAGGTGTCGCCCATCTTCCCATTATCCCCAGTGTATTTTTTGTCTAGTTCCTGTCTTCTAGTTTTCCCGGTTTTGACAATTCTGCCTACCCGCTGTTCTGTACCATTCGGACTCTGATATGACCCCTGCCTGCCATTGACCTGTCGTTTGCATGCCCCCTGTTTTGTAATGCACTTTGTTACTTTGAACTGTCTGCATCTGGGTCTTCTCCTGAGCCGTGATAATATCTTCAGTAGAAGCCTACTAAAAAGTGTGTGACCTCAGGCCTGGAGGGAAGCAAAAATCATTCCACTACTTGATTAAGAATAGTAAAGCCCTCTTTACTGGCTCAAATAGCTGACAAGTAAGCCTGATACCAAGCCTTAGTAAAGTTTTTTTTAAATAGCATTTGACCAGACACAACGCTATTTTACAGGAAACAAATTGACAACATACTTTCATCACGATTTTAGGGAAAGACATTTAACTTACACAAATTAAATTAGTTGAGAACAAGTTCTCATTTGCAACTGCGACCTGGCCAAGATAAAGCAAAGTGCGACAAAAACAACAACACATGGGATAAACAAACGTACAGTCAATTACATAATAGAAAAATCTATATACAGGGTGTGCAAATGTAGCATGATTAGCGACGTAAGGCAGTAAATAGGCCATGAAATAATTGCAATTTAGCATTAACACTGGAGTGATTGATGTGCAAGTAGAAATACTGGTGCGCAAAAGAGCAGAAAAACAAATATGGGGATGAGGGAGGTAGTTGTTTGGATGGGCTATTTACAGATGGGCTGTGGACAGTACAGCTGCAGCGATCGGTAGGCTGCTCTGACAGCTGACTCTTAAAGTTAGTGAGGGAGATATAAGACTCCAACTTATTTTTTGCAATTCGTTCCAGTCATTGGCAGCAGAGAACTGGAAGGAAAGGAAGCCAAAGGAGGTGTTGGCTTTGGGGATGACCAGTGAAATATAACTGCTGGAGAGTGTGCTACAGGTGGCTGCTGCTATGGTGACCAGTGAGCTGGGATAAGGAGGAGCTTTACCTAACAAAGACTTATAGATGACCTGGAGCCAGTGGATTTGGCAACGAATATGTAGCGAGGATGAGCCAACGAGAGCACACAGGTCGCAATGGTGGGTAGTATATGGGGCTTTGGTGACAAAACAGATGGCACTGTGATAGACTGCATCCAATTTGCTGAGTAGAGTGTTGAAGGCTATTTTGTAAATGACATCGCCAAAGTCAAAGATCGGTAGGATAGTCAGTTTTACAAGGGTATGTAGGCAGCATGAGTGAAGGAGGCTTTGTTTTGCGAAATAGGAAGCCAATTCTAGATTTAACTTTGGATTGCCCCCCTTCTTCTCAATTTCCGCCTGTAGCTCAGGCCCAGAAGCAAGGACATGCATATTCTTGGTATCATTTGAATGGAAACATTCTGATGTTTGTGGAAATGTTAATTGAATGTAGGAGAATATAACACAATAGATCTGGTAGAAGAAAAGAGAAAGAAAGAGAGAAAGAAAGAGCATATGTTTTCAGTTAAAAAATGTTTTTGTTGTAGCATCATATTTCACATGTACACGAAAAGCCAAACAGTCAGATAGGATGCTGGGGTTAATTTAGATGGAATACACAAGAGGGCAACTGTAGTTGTGCAACGTTTCAGATGGATAACTTCAGGAATGAGTGAGCTACATGACATTTAGCATGAAGTCACCCAGGTGTCCCACACAAGTTGCCCAAATGTACCCAAGTGGCCGAATTGGTGAAGTGATACATTTTTATGCAAATAACTATATACAATATAGCAAAATGCAATTCTAACACACAAAATAAAAGATGTTGAAAGAATATAAAAAATATATATACAGTGGGGCAAAAAAGTATTTAGTCAGCCACCAATTGTGCAAGTTCTCCCACTTAAAAAGATGGGAGAGGCCTGTAATTTTCATCATAGGTACACTTCAACTATGACAGACAAAATGAGGGAAAAAACCCCAGAAAATCACATTGTAGGATTTTTAATGAATTTATTTGCAAATTATGGTGGAAAATAAGTATTTGGCCACCTACAAACAAGCAAGATTTCTGGCTCTCACAGACCTGTAACTTCTTCTTTAAAACCTCTTGGGGATAGTGAGACGCTAGCGTCTCAAGTGGCCAATAGCCTCGGGAAATGCAGAGCGCCAAATTCAAATAAAACGCTAAAAAACTCTAACTTTCATTAAATCACACATGCAGGATACTCAATTAAAGCTACACTCGTTGTGAATCCAGCCAACATGTCAGATTTTTAAAATGCTTTTCATCGAAAGCATGAGAAGCTATTATCTAATAGCATGCACCCACCTGAAACAGTTGTAAACAAAATAACTAGCGTAGCAGGCGCTACACAAAACGCTGAAATAAAATATAAAACATGCATTACCTTTGACGAGCTTCTTTGTTGGCACTCCAATATGTCCCATAAACATCACAATTTGTCCTTTTTTCGATTAATTCCGTCCATGTATACCCAAAATGTCCATTTATAAAGCAGGTTTGATCCGGAAAAAAACAGCTTGCCAAAACACAACGTCACTACAAAACATTTCAAAAGTTGCCTATAAACTTTGCCGAAATATTTCAAACTACTTTTGTAATACAGCTTTAGGTATTTCTAAACGTTAATAATCAAATTGTAGATGGGGCAATCTGTATTCAATAGAGCAAGTAAACAAAACATGCACCATTTTCTCTCAACAGTGTAACGTTGTTCCAGGATGTGCCTCTTCTTCGTTGCACCAATGATTAACTTCAACCCAATTCCAAAGACTGATGACATCCTGTGGAAGTCGTAGGAACTGTAAAATGGTTGCTATCAAATTTCCCTTGGCAAAGACAACTGAGGGAACGGTCAGAGGCAAAAAAAAAAAATTCTGAACAGTTTTTCCTCTGGGTTTTGCCTGCTACATAAGTTCTGTTATAGTCACAGACATGATTGGACCAGTTTTAGAAACTTCATAGTGTTTTCTATCCACACCTACTAATCATATGCATATAATATATTCCTGGCATGAGTAGCAGGAAGTTGAAATTGTGCACGCTATTTATCCAAAAGTGGAAATGCTGCCCCCTATCCTTAAAAGGTTAATTAAGGGGCTCCTCTGTCCTCCACTCGTTACCTGTATTAATGGCACCTGTTTGAACTTGTTATCAGTATAAAAGACACCTGTCCACAACCAAAAACAGTCACAATCCAAACTCCACTATGGCCAAGACCAAAGAGCTGTCAAAGGACACCAGAAACAAAATTGTAGACCTGCACCAGGCTGGGAAGAATGAATCTGCAATAGGTAAGCAGCTTGTTTTGAAGAAATCAACTGTGGGAGCAATTATTACGAAATGGAAGACATACAAGACCACTGATAATCTCCCTCGATCTGGGGCTCCACGCAAGATCGCACCCCGTGGGGTCAAAATGATCACAAGAATCCCAGAACCACACAGGGAGACCTAGTGAATGACCTGCAGAGAGCTGGGACCAAAGTAACAAAGCCTACCATCAGCAAGAGCATTGCAGATGAAACGTGGCTGGGTCTTTCAGCATGACACTGATCCCAAACACACCGCCCGGGCAACGAAGGAGTGGTTTCGTAAGAAACATTTCAAGGTCCTGGAGTGGCCTAGCCAGTCTCCAGATCTCTCAACCCCATAGAAAATCTTTGGAGGGAGTTGAAAGTCCGTGTTGCCCAGCAACAGCCCCAAAACATCACTGCTCTAGAGGAGATCTGCATGGAGGAATGGGCAAAAATACCAGCAAGAGTGTGTTTTCTTCATTTTGTCTGTCATAGTTGAAGTGTACCTATGATGAAAATTACAGGCCTCTCTTATCTTTTTAAGTGGGAGAACATGCACAATTGATGGCTGACTACAAACATTTTTGCCCAACTGTATATAAAAATAAATAAATAACAGTAGACTCTTGGAAGACCCTCAGCCCTCTACACAATATTTTGCTGCTGATGCCATGTCCCATAGCAGTCTGCTGCTGTAAAGCTGCTGTAAAGCAGAGGCAAACCGAACCAGTGGTGCAGGTGATGGGGGACTTCATGCGGCAAAGATCACAACGATGCCTCCATGCTGTGCCCTTTTGGCCCTGAGGCACATTCATGCCTGCAGTTCTGAATTTTACCTCAGCTCATTGGCAATCTACCAAGCTGGATTTCAAGAAGATCAGTGGTCATTGGGCAGAAATACAGTCAATCAATTATTGCTCGTTGTCTTCAAATCAGTTCCTTTCGGTCAATACGCCCCGCAAACATAACCATCAAGTATGGCTGTGTTACAAATCCAGAGGATTGCAATGAAACCAACCATGACTAGATAAACGTATGTTTAGTGTATGTAATTACATCAATTGCTTTGTAAAAAGTTGATAGAAACGGAATTCACGACACAAGGTTTACAAATTGTTTAGTGTTAGGCTATAAAAATGGATTTCATCAAAGAAAATGGCACTTAATTTGATCACTGGGATCCTCAGGATGAGAAACAAGTGCAAGATATCAATGTGTCAAACCTGTCATGGCGGGAAAAGTTTGTTGTTGATGATCGCTTTTCTCAAACAAAAGCATGGCATTTTTTTCTGTAATAGCCATTTTAAATCGGACAACGCAGTTTGATTACCAAGAGTCTTTTCTTTTGAAGGATGTAAAGACACTTGTATTTTCAAGAATTTAAACCCAAATTTTTTGAACATATCAAAATCAGGTGTCATTAGTAACCCTTTGAAATAATCAAATCATTATTTAAAAAAAAAAACATTTTCGTGAAAAAGTGTGTTTTATGGTTGGTGGGATAATGTGATGTATACTGAATGAACATATTTCTCCTATGCAGTCACCAAAATTCTTATATATCCCAGCCCAGTTATTAAAACATTTAAAACTCTATCACTGGCAGTCCCCGGCAATGCCTCTATAATGCCCCATCACATTCTAGTGACTATTTTACACATCAAAAACCCTTATACAACACCGACCAGAATACTCAAAGCAAAGACAAAAAAACTAAAACCATCAACATATTTCAACATTGTTACATTATTGTAACATCTATTGAAACATTAATATTGTAACATTTGAACTTGTACTTTGGTGCAATATTCATTGTAACAATGTCATTGTGACATTTTAGTGCAACATTCACTAACAACTGTATAGCAGTCGTGTGATTCATTCCCACTGAACATAAAGGTAAAATGTAGGATAGAGAGAGCTTGTAGAATATGCATTCAAGTAGAGGCCTACACTGAACAAAATAAAATAATTATATATATAAAAAAGTGACACTGCACATTGAGTGCTTATATATATCTTGGGGGTAGGCTTCAGAACCAAGTGCAAGATTAGTTTGTGCATCACTATTTTGAACTGTGATCAGCCAGACCTACTCTCATACAGTATGTCTTGAATTAATTGATCCTCTTTTCCAAAAACATTTCAGCCAATTTCATTGCCTTTTTCGCCGATTTTTCTTTTCGACCTGCTTCTCCTCACCCTTTATTGACTTTTCTATTTTTCATTCATTGTCTTTTTCAGTCCTTTTTCATTCACTCTTATCTCCTTTTCTACTGTCCGTGGTATATCATGAAGCACTCAATTTGCAGTGGCACTTTGCATTTCTCACATGCATAGGTAGTGCGTTTGTCACAATGATGACATCTCTGGAACAGGTGCATAGTGTGGATTGGCCAGTGAGAAGCTTTGTCATATCTTGCCTGATCTTCAACAGTAGCAGCCAGTAAAGATCTCCTTCCCATGCTCAGTGGTTTCGTGCCAAACTTTTGCATATTTGGGCTGTATAATATGTTTTTTGGAATCACATAGGTGGCAGGCCTCTTCGATCGTTTGAACACTCAATCTTTATTTTTGACCACCTGCAGCTTTTACATTGGCTCTTCTGGCTGACCCCTATGGCTTGTAGAGGCCCTTGGCTCTTCATTATCAACAATGGAGGGGGGTGGGGGAGGGGTAGGTCATCATCACTGATAACGATGTTCCTGTCATGATCTGTTTGGATGTTCAGCATATGCATTCTCATTTTGAGGGATAATAGCAATGTTGCATGCCTTGTCTGGGCAGTCAACTAGATCCAACATATCCAGATCTTGACTCAAAGTGAAACTAAAAGAAAGCACATAGTAGAAAGTTAGGTAGAACAAGAACTATGTATGTGTATACCTAGATGCTACCGGCCACTATTGCTATCCTACCGGTCACTATTGTTGCCATCAACATGTTTACACATTGTATGACTACACTGAACAAAGTTGAGTAATTGCAAATGCATATATCAATACTAGACACTTAAAGAATATGTGTACCAAAACTCTTTGTCCTATCTTTGTTAACACACTTTACTAACCTTTTGTTTGGGAGCTTAGATGCAGCCATCCTCTTCTCATGGCGCAACCAGGAAGTAAACAACTCTGGTCATGTGACAATTTACACTAAACATGTGACATTGCACATATTTCATTGAGACCCTTTATTATTTCAATATTTGCTGGAAATGCATTGATATATCAATTAGTAAAATGTTTAGAGCCTTATAACTGAAAACATTTTTTTACGGTCACTATTGTGACTGATGGGATTAAATAGGTTAATGTTACGATGTTGTATTTTTAGTTTGTCGCTCTGAAATTTCCCCGGATATTGTCAAATCGATCCCGTTAAATAAGAAGTTAATCCATCCGCTGTGTCAGATTTCAAAAAGCCTTTACGGCGAAAGCAAACCATACGATTATCTGAGAACACCGCCCAGCAGACAAATCATTACAAACAGTTAGCAGCTAAGAAGAGGAGTAAGAAAAGTCAGAAAGTGCGATAAAATGTATCACTTACCTTTGACAATCTTCATATGGTTGCACTCCGAAGACTCCATGTTACACAATAAATGTTTGTTTTGTTCGATAATGTCCCTCTTTATGGCCAAACAACTCTGTTTTGTTGGTGCGTTGTGTTCAGTAATCCATTGGAACAAAGCACGATCACAACAGAACAGATGAAAAATAAAAAAAGTACCATAAAAGTTAATAGAAACATGTCAAACGATGTTTAAAATCAATCCTCAGGTTGTTTTTGTTATAAATAATCAATAATATTTCAACGGACAAAAGCTTCATCAATAGAAAAGGAGAAACAAGAAAGGCGCGCTCCCGGTCACGCACTGGACTCATGTCTTGAAATTTCCACTGTCCACTTATTGAAAGTGCTGTTTCTCCCTAATTTTTTCAGAGTAAAAGCCTGAAACCATGCCTAAAGACTGGCCACATGTAGAGGAAGCCATAGAGATTGTGAACTGGGTCCTAAGTCTTTGTATGGTGGATAGGCTTTTAATGGAAAAACAGGCATTTCAAAATAAAAGCACTTCCTGGCTGGATTTTCCTCATGTTTTTGCCTGCCATATCAGTTCTGTTATACTCACAGACATTATTTTAACAGTTTTGGAAACTTTAGTGTTTTCTATCCAAATCTACCAATTATATGCATATCCTAGCTTCTGGGCCTGAGTAGCAGGCAGTTTACTTTGGGCACGCTTTTCATCCACAATTCAGAATGCTGCCCCCTACCCTATTGAGGTTAAGGATCCCCATTAGCTGCTGCCAAGGCAGCAAAACATTACAGTACATTCATTACAGAATTCACAACACACTAAGTGTGTACCATCAGGCCCATACTCCACTACCACATATCTACAACACAAATGTCATGTGTATGTGTGTGTATAGTCAAATCAAATCAAATGTATTCATATAGCCCTTCGTACATCAGCTGATATCTCAAAGTGCTGTACAGAAACCCAGCCTAAAACCCCAAACAGCAAGCAATGCAGGTGTAGAAGCACGGTGGCTAGGAAAAACTCCCTAGAAAGGCCAAAATCTAGGAAGAAACCCAGAGAGGAACCAGGATATGTGGGGTGGCCAGTCCTCTTCTGGCTTTGCCGGGTGGAGATTATTACAGAACATGGCCAAGATGTTCAAATGTTCATAAATTACCAGCATTGTCAAATAATAATAATAATCACAGGCAGAACAGTTGAAACTGGAGGTGGACTGGGGACAGCAAGGAGTCATCATGTCAGGTAGTCCTGCGGAATGGTCCTAGGGCTCAGGTCCTCCGAGAGAGAGAAAGAAAGAGAGAGGGAGAGACTTAGAGAGAGCATACTTAAATTCACACTGGACACCGGATAGGACAGGAGAAGTACTCCAGATATAATAAGCTGACCCTAGCCCCCCGACACATAAACTACTGCAGCATAAATACTGGAGGCTGAGACAGGAGGGGTCAGGAGACACTGTGGCCCCATCCGATGACACCCCCGGACAGGGCCAAACAGGAAGGATATAACCCCACCCACTTTGCCAAAGCACAGCCCCCACACCACTAGAGGGATATCTTCAACCACCAACTTACCATCCTGAGACAAGGCCGAGTATAGTAATATATATAATATAATAATATAACCCACAAAGATCTCCGCCATGGCACAACCCAAGGGGGGGCGCCAACCCAGACAGGAAGATCACATCAGTGACTCAACCCATTCAATTGACTTACCCCTCCTAGGGACGGTATGAAAGAGCCCTAGTAAGCCAGTGACTCAGCCCCTGTAATAGGGTTAGAGGCAGAGAATCCCAGTGGAAAGAGGGAATCCGGCCAGGCAGAGACAGCAAGGGCAGTTCGTTGCTCCAGAGCCTTTCCGTTCACCTTCACACTCCTGGGCCAGACTACACTCAATCATATGACCCACTGAAGAGATGAGTCTTCAGTAAAGACTTAAATGTTGAGACCGAGTTTGCGTTTCTCACATGGGTAGGCAGACCATTCCATAGAAATTGAGCTCTATAGGAGAAAGCCCTGCCTCCAGCTGTTTGCTTAGAAATTCTAGGGACAATTAGGAGGCCTGCGTCTTGTGACCGTAGTGTACGTGTAGGTATGTACGGCAGAACCAAATCAGAGAGATAGGTAGGAGCTAGCCCATGTAATGCTTTGTAGGTTATCAGTAAAACCTTGAAATTAGCCCGATATAGTGCCTATGTTATCATGTGTGTGTGCCTATGTTTGTGTTTCTTCACAGTTCCTGCTGTTCCATAAGTTGTATTTTTATCTCTTTAAAAAACTTGTTATGGCTGCTGTCCCTGTACAGGGATCAACATCAGGGGAAATTTCAGAGTGACAACTAATAGTACTCGATAAAACTCAAACTTTCATTAAAACACACATGCAGGGTACTCAATTAAAGCTCCACTCGTGAATCTAGCCAACATGTCAGATTTTTTAAATGCTTTTCGGTGAAAGCATGAGAAGCTATTATCTTATAGCATGCAACCCCCCAAAATACCTGAAGGGGATGTAAAAAAAAGAATTAGCGTAGCCGGCGCTACACAAAATGCAGAAATAAAATATAAAACATTCATTACTTTTGACGAGCTTCTTTGTTGGCACTTCTATATGTCCCATAAACATCACAATTGGGTCTTTTTTATGATTAAATCCGTCCATGTATACCCAAAATGTCCATTTATGAAGCTCGTCTGATTCAGGAAAAAACAGCTTTCCAAAACGCAACGTAATTTTTTAAAATTAAAAAAGTTGCCTATAAACTTTGACAAAACACTTCAAACTACTTTTGTAATACAACTTTAGGTATTAGTAAACGTTAATAATCGATCAAATTGATCACGGGGCGATCTGTATTCAATAGCAGCAGTTCTTGAAATCATGGTCGATATTCTCTCTTTCATAGCTTCCTCCGGTGTACCCGATGACAGGAAGTGCCTATTCTTCATTTCACCAAGGATTAACTTCAACCCAATTGCCAAGACTGGCGACATCGTGTGGAAGCTGTAGAAATTGTAAACTGGGTGCTATCTATTTTCCCTTGCCATAGACAATACAGAGAATTGGCGGAGGGATATATTTTTTTGGTGAACAGTTTTCCTTGGGGTTTTGCCTGCTACACACGTTCTGTTATAGTCACAGACATGATTTAACCAGTTGTAGAAACTTCAGAGTGTTTTCTATCCACACATACTGGGAGCCATCTATTTTGCTGTGCCATAGACAATACATGCAACTGGCGCATTGATTTTTCAGTTTTCCTTGGGCTTTTCCACGAAACACACATTATTTTATAGTCACAGACATGATTTAACCAGTTGTAGAAACTTCAGAGTGTTTTCTATCCACACATACTAATCATATGCATATACTATATTCCTGGCATGAGTAGCAGGACGTTGAAATTTGCGCGATTTTTAACAAAAAGCTGAAAAAATGCACACGCTCTTTAAGAAAAAATCTGATTCTACTGCTTGCATCAGTTACCTGATGTGGAATAGAGTTCCATGTAGTCATGGCTCTATGTTGTACTGTGTGCCTCTCATAGTCTGTTCTGGACTTGGGGACTGTAAAGAGACCTTTGATGGCATGTATTGTGGGGTATGCATGGGTGTCTGGGCTGTGTACTAGTCATTTACACAGCTTGGTGTTTCAACATAGTAGTGATGAAGTCAATCTCTCCTCTACTTTAAGTCAGGAGAGATTCACATGCATATTATTCATGTTTGCTTTCTGTGAACATCAAAGGGCCAGCCGTGCTTCCCTGTTCTGAGTCAATTGCAATTTTCTTAAGTACCTCTGTGGCACCTGACCACACGACTGAACAGGAGCGACAAAACTAGAGCCTGTAGTAGCTGATGTGTATAGTGTTGAGTAATCTGCATACATAGACACACTGGCTTTACTCAAAGCATGTTGTTAGTAAAGATTGGAAAAACTAAGGGGCCTAGACAGCTGCCCTGGGGAATTCCTCATTCTACCTGGATTATGTTGGAGACACATCCATTAAAGAACACCCTCTGTGTTATGTTAGACAGGTAACTCTTCATCCACAATATAGCAGGGGGTGTAAAGCCATAACATATATGTTTTTCCAGCAGCAGAATACGATCGATAATGTCAAAAGCGGCACTGAAGTCTAAAAAAGTCCACAAACTTTTTATCATCAATTTCTCTCAGCCTTTCGTCAGTCTTAAATAAGCATGCTCCTTTAAAAAACAATTGAACTCAGAACAGATATAGCCCTTGGTTCACTCCAGACTTGACTGCCCTTGACAGCAAAAAAAACACCCTGTGGGGTACTGCACTAGCATCGAAAAGACCCCGCGATTTTCAACTTTTCAGGGAAGTCAGGAACCAATACACACAGTCATTTAGGAAAGCAAAGGCTAGCTTTGCATGCTGCAGCACTAATTCAAAAAAGTTTTAGGACACTGTAAAGTCCATGGAGAATAAGAGTACCTCCTCCCAGCTGCCCACTGCACTGAGACTAGGAAACACTGTCACCACTGATAAATCCATGATAATCAAAAATGTCAATAAGCATTTCTCTACGGCTGGACATGCTTTCCACCTGGCTACCCCAACCCCGGCCAACAGCTCTGCAATCCCCAGCAGCAACTTAAATGTTCGTAAAACAAAATGCCTGCTCTTCAACTGATCGCTGCCCGCACCAAGCGTCACTACTCTGGATGGTTCTGGCTTAGAATATGTAGACAACTACAAATACCTAGGTGTCTGGCTAGACTGTAAACTCTCCTTCCAGACTCATATTAAAGTAATTTGGACAGAGGGTCAGAGTCAAATAAAAACGTAAAACACCATTGCAGAGTGGATTGATACCACTTTTCTGTGAGAAGCTAAAGAAATAAATAAATATTGAAAGTCTTTCCCAACACAACATAGTCAGTGTGCAAGTTCTATTATTATTTCCAAGGATCCCTGACAACATGGACCGTCTCCCCAGAGGGGGCTCTCTCCCTACTCTATTAAACCAGTGTCTGATGGATGCCCAGGCCTTTTGTTCTCAGTCTGGGTTTCCACAGGCTCACAGTTAATGCTTCCCACCCCTTCCATTACACATGAAGCAAACTACCATCTGCATTGTGTTACTGCATCGTGCACTTTCTGGTCTGTATTTCCAACTGGGAAGGAAATGTACACTACCTAGGATATAAAGGTAGTTTGTAGTCCTGTCCAGAGGGTGTACTTGTACATCAAACTGCCTCATGCTACAGAAACAGGAGATGGGCTCCTGCCATATGGGCCGTTCTGGCTCGGACAAGGCTTAGACGGTAGTTTTAATTCAGATCAGGTAATGGTCGATGTATGTGTGTTGAATGAAGTTTGGTTTTGCTACTGTTATCCAAAGGAATCTCAAAATAGTATTTGCTCCTAACTCTGGAAAATAACCTGTAGCTTACAGTGCAACACTCAGATGCATGATTGACAATTTACAAAGTGGCTGATAATCGTATGAATTTCTTTGATATGTCAAAGCTGTCGCTAGTTAGTAACGACATTAGAGGTACTTGCATATAAAAGCTATCAATGACAGAAAATATCCAGATGTTACATCATCCTTCACAAAATCTATTTCTATCAAGTACAGGCTTAACTGAATGAACAACAAAGACGGAATGCAATATGACATTTTATTAAATAGTTTGGGGAATGGCCTTGTCTCCGAGGGAAGATCCTGGGAGCCCGATGATGTGATGGTAGGTATCGCTATTCAGGGCTGATAGCATCATATCTCCCCACTGGGGGTAAGGAGTTCCAATGAGGGGCCTTAATAACCAGAGCTTGATGTTATGTCAGGTGGAACCTGACCAACGAGGTGGGTTTATGATCACAAATGTCAACTTTGTGATTAGGGGTTAATTTCTATAGAATGGAGTGTGTACTTTCAAGTACTGTGCAACATTTAAAATATTATTAGACCAGCATTTGTAGATCACATAAGATCTCTTACACATATAAACACATGTAACATTTACAATTGTATTACACCACGTTTTGTGAGATAATTGAAGATCTCCTGCATATATGACTATAATTCCACTAGTGATGCAGTAGACATCAGTTTTCTAGGAGTTACATTGGTGATGGAAAATGTCTGATGTTCAAATATATACATCATTGCATGTACAATCTATCTCATTGTGGTCAGTGAAGCTTATGTTAGGAACTCAGTCCTGCCAGTGAGAAGTTGACAGGTCTTAATCCTACATGGCAGCCTGTTTTAAGCAGCAAGTGAATAGACCACTTAATCCCAAAGAGGTGGGGAAAGTTGTAGAGAAATTGGTATATGGGAGGTGAAGTACTTTTTTGAATGGTCTTTTCACTCACGGGATAAAGTAGATCACCGCTAGAAGTCTTTGCAATGGTTAATTCTGCATACAAATTGTTGATTCGCTTCCTAAAACAAGACAGCTCATCGGGTGTCTGGATTTATAGCTGTAACTTGGGTCTGAGTATTAAGAACATATCAGATTTAATTATTAGATTAGATTTTTGAGATCAAGATGGCTCTCTTACACTTACACACACACATATAATTATATTTACCAATGCTGCAGACATTCGTTTTCTATAATTAAGGATGACATTTTTCATCCTAGATATTAGTCGTGGGCACCATTATCGCTATTTCATTATGATGTTGATATCTTTTGATATCAATATGAGCAAGGACTATCGTGATATGTCATTTCTCTGAGCTCTATACAGCATTGATATTAAAAAACATACAATGATATCTATTCAGGATCTGCCCCCTTTTTTAAATGTTCACCTAAAATGACATACCCAAATCTAACTGCCTGTAGCTCAGGACATGAAGCAAGGATATGCATATTCTTGATACCATTTGAAAGGAAACACTTTGCAGTTTGTGGAAATGTTAAATTAATGTAGGTAAAGATAATACAAAGTATTATGTATTGATTTTGTATCATCATGTTTGAAATGCAAGAGAAAGGCCATGATGTATTACTCCAGCCCAGGCACAATTTAGATTTTAGCCACTAGATGGCAGCAGTGTATGTGCAAAGTTTTAAACTGATCCAATGAACCATTGCATTTCTGTTCAAAATGTTGTATCAATACTGCCCAAATGTGCCTAATTGGTTTATTAATACCTTTTACATTTACATTACATTTAAGTCATTTAGCAGACGCTCTTATCCAGAGCGACTTACAAATTGGTGCATTCACCTTATGACATCCAGTGGAACAGCCACTTTACAATAGTGCATCTAAATCTTTTAAGGGGGGTGAGAAGGATTACTTTATCCTATCCTAGGTATTCCTTAAAGAGGTGGGGTTTCAGGTGTCTCCGGAAGGTGGTGATTGACTCCTCTGTCCTGGCGTCGTGAGGGAGTTTGTTCCACCATTGGGGAGCCAGAGCAGCGAACAGTTTTGACTGGGCTGAGCGGGAACTGTACTTCCTCAGTGGTAGGGAGGCGAGCAGGCCAGAGGTGGATGAACGCAGTGCCCTTGTTTGGGTGTAGGGCCTGATCAGAGCCTGGAGGTACTGAGGTGCCGTTCCCCTCTTTAAAGTTCATAACTGTGCACTGTCCTCAAACAATAGCATGGTATCCTTTCACTGTAATAGCAACTGTAAATTGGACAGTGCAGTTAGATTAACAAGAATTTCAGCTTTCTGCCAATATGAGATATGTCTATGTCCTGGGAAATGTTCTTGTTACTTACAACCTCATGCTAATCACATTATCTTACGTTAGCTCAACCATCCCGCGGGGAACACACCGATCCTGTAGAGGTTTTATACCGTTATTGCAAAAACAAGCACTCAAGCAAAACACAAAGCTAAGCATAGAATCATGTTATGATCAATACAATTACTTCTCCCCTAAAAATGTGTACATTTTAGGGGTGGGCACCAATATCGCTTTTTCAATATGATTTTGATAGATATCGATATGAGCAAGGCGTATTGTGATATCAGTTTATCCTTGCTGTTAACCTACACTGTAAATGACATGACTGTTCCTGTAGGCACACATAACTCTCTCAGACATTCTCAAATGCTCTCAACCAAGCATACTTAATTGTCTGCTGATGGTTGATGGGCTCTGCATTGTATTCAAATTGGATAGGCGTAGGCCACCAGTGGGGAATCAACAAGCAGTTTTCCGGACTTCACAGAGCCTTGGAAGTTTCTTTTTCATTCACTGGTGCAATTTTCACAAGTATGCGGTACAGTTTAACAACTCTAAGCACAAAATAAAAACAGTTCATCAAAATGGCTCGTGTTTCAAAACTCTAAGCACATTTTCAATTGACTGACTACAACAAACATTCCCAAAGTCACTTATTCACTGCACCAAATCACATATTAAATGTGGATACATATTAGCTCTAGGTATCTACTTTTCAAAATGCAATATTCATGTCATGTTATCAATACAGTTAACTATCACTTAAATGTACTTCGTTTCAACAGACTTTGTCCTGCTGAAACTAACATGTCCAATGGTGAATACTGGAACAATATTTCTAACATAGAAGTTGGGGAATGGCAGAGGCGATCTATAGAACACTAATGTAATTTTGTTTGCTATTTTGTGATGTCATTAAAAAATTATAAAGGAAATACTGTAACTTGGAAAGTATACCCACTACATATATGAAGTTTCCATACTCTGCCTTGTGCATGTAATATGAAAAATGATGAAAGTGATTTTGTTAAGAGAGGGGTGTGATTTGAGAAGTTATAAGAGATAGATAAAACAATTAACTTTGCACAGTGAGTAGTTAGCGCCTGGAGTGAGGTCAGGAAACATGCCAGTCTGCCGGAACAGCCACTTTCGAGCGAACTGTATAAATTATGTGATAAGAAAGAAACACATTGAACCAGAAAAGCATAAAGCTGCAGCTGGTTTGAACTTTTAATCTCAACACGAGGTGGAGATGATAAACTCACCTCCTGGACATTCACTGGTATGGCTGATTAGCTGTCCTAAGTAAAGTATCTTCGAAACCGAATTTAAGTAGGACTGTTCTGTTACTCTGCTCAAACAATCGGTATAGCTGGCTAGCCTATCTTCAAAGAAGCATCTTCAAGAGTGAATGGAAGGAAAGTCAACTCTGTAGTTCTGTTCAGGACAACACGACAAGTCACCGTATACCGGACAACTACAAAAAAGGACAACATTTTGGACAATCAGAGCCTTACAAGCGTGCCGCGAAAATGCCCAACCCCCTTTCCAAGACGGCCCTGTTCACCGAGAGACCTCCCGGCGAACTCAGGCATTTCACGTAAATACATTCATGATTTTACTCAAAGCGGGCGGCAGTTTGTGTGCAAAGTATATGGTTACTACAGGTGAGAGTAGTTTCTGAATGTACCATTGTTAAGTGTGTCAGTCCCTCTGTCCTTCTCCATCTCTTCTTTAACAAGCATCAATGTTCTTGTCATTCCGCTAGGGACCTGTTTTCAGCATATTACATCTCCAGTCATTAACCGGTGCAGAGTGTGTACGTTTATTCTGTGTTCCCATTTAATTAGCTAGTAAATAAATAATTAAACCAATTTGTGGTTTAATGAATCATAAGTAAGGTTTGGGTTTTTGTAGATGCAAGGAGGTTACGACTTTTCAGAATAATTATATGGTAGGAAGTTATGATTAAAAAGTTGACTGTTTATAGGTGTGATAGGTAAATACCTTTTTAGAGTTTAATTCGGCAGATGGTAACTCTTTCTAGAACTGCTCTCGTGGTGCCCCAGATCCTATTGATTAATTTAATTTGGTAACAATTAAAAATAGTTAGTTAATTAGATAAATAACAATCTTCAGATTAATGTTAAAGTCAAGTCATGACACTGCCAATTGAAATATATTCATTAGGCCCTACATACAGATATGCATCTGTTAGTCTCAGATACCTTCAAAAAATGGGCCTCGCAATGGTCCTCAGGATCTATTTATGGTATTTTCGTGCAATCAAATTGCCATTGACATAATGCAACTAGGTTCAATGTCCGTAGCTTATGCCTGCCCATATCATTATCCCACCGCCATCTGTTCACAACGTTGACATCAGCAAACCGCTCACCCACATGACACTGTACACATCTGCAGTTGAGAGGCGGGTTGGAGGTATTCTCTAAAACAACTTTGGAGGTGGCTTATGATAGAGAAATGAACATTACATTCTCTGGCAACAGCTCTGGTGGACGTTCCAATTGTACGCTCCCTCAAAACTTGAGATATTTGTGGCATTGTGTTGTGTGACAGAACTGCACATTTTAGAGTTGCCTTTTATTGTCCCCAGCATAAGGTGCACCTGTGTAATGATCGTGCTGTTTAATCAGCTTCTTGATATGCCTCACCTGTCAGGTGGATGAATTATCTTGGCAAAGGAAAAATGTTCCACTAACAGGGATGTGAACAAATTTGTAGACATGATGTGAGAATAATAAGCTTTTTGTGCTTATGGAAAATGTCTCTGATACTTTATGTTAGCTCATGAAACATTGGACCAACAATTTACATGTTGCGTTTAAATTTTTGCTCAGTGTATAAGACTGACATATTTCTCAACATACTCACAACATACCATTGTATACAGATTTAAAAAATAATGCATGTCCATCTATTCTTTCCATTCAGCATTTCAAAAATAAGCAGGGCCCATCTAGCTTGCCTGGAATTGAGACGCTTGGCGGTGCGGAGATATTCCAGGTGATCTGTCCACACAATGAAAGGTTGTTCTGCCCCCTCCAAACAGTGTCTCCAATCCTCCAATGCCATCTTCACCGCGAGAAGCTCACGCATTAAGAGAGAGAAGGGAGAAGAAGGCGCAGGGATGTAACTTGAGGTCCAGGGCTGAATGCTGGGACAGGACAGCCCCCACTGGGAAATCCAAAGCATCAGCCTCCACCACAAACTGATGGGGACGGGTCAGGATGAACCAATATGGGAGCTGTGGTAAAGCTGTGGTACTTGAGGTCCCTGAACACCTGGTCAGCAGCTGGGGACAATGTGAACGGAACCATGGGAGTGGTGAGTGCAGACAGGGGGAAGCTAGGGTGCTGTAACCCAGGATAAAGCGGCAATAAAAGTTGGCAAATCCCAGGTAACGTTGCAGCTGCAACCACCACTCCTCACCTTCCCGGGATCCATCTGTACATTCCCTTCAGCAATGATGTAACCAAGGAAGGGGGTGGTGGAGAGATGGAATTCACATTTCTCAGCTTTCACAAAAATCTGTCGTATTCTTGGGCTGAGTGGGAGAAAACGAGGATGTCGTTGAGGTAGACGAAGACAAACCGGTTCAACATGTTGCAAAGAACGTCATTAACCAGGGCCTGGAACACATCTGGAGTGTTGGTAAGGCCAAATGGCATGACCAGATATTCGTAGTGACAGCTGGCCATGGTGAAGGCAGTCTTCCACTCTTCCCCTTCCCGTATTCAGGTAGGCGTTTCACAGGTTCAACTTGGAGAAAACAGTGGTCCCCTGGAGTGACTCGAAGGCTGAGGCGATGAGTGGGAGCTGGTAGCGGTGATGTCATTATAAGGCCCCGGTAGTCAAAGCACAGGTGCAGGGCTTTGTCCTTCTATTCCACAAATAATTACCTTCTGCCTGTGGGGCAGAAGGATGGATAGTCCCTGCAGCTAGGGATTCATTGATGTAGGTCTCTATAGCCTTGGTCTCCGGACCCGACAAGAGAGTACAGTCATCCCCGGGGCGGTGTGGTGCCTGAGAGAAGGTCGATCCCGCAGTCATAGCGTCAGTGCGGAGGAAGTGAAGTGGCCGGGCCTTACTGAAAACCTCACAGAGGTCCTGGTACTCCGCAGGACTGGCGGAGAGGTCCGGGGCAATTTCAAAGCCCACAGGAAGATGTTCTGTGGCAGTCTGCGCTGACTTCAGGCAATGGTCATGGCAGAACGGGCTCCAGCCCATGATGGGACCAGCAGTCCAGTCTATGAGGGGATTGTGTTGCTGGAACCAAGAGAATCCCGAATACCACGGGAGCATGAATTGGATTGCCTCGCTGTGGTTCCCTGACACTCGTAGGTTGATGGGAGTGGTATTGCGGGTGACCCTGCCTAACGTCCATGGGATTGGAGAGGGGCTGAGTGGGGATGCACAGCTCGGACGCCAGGGTAGCGTCCATTAAGCTCTCATTGGCCCCAGAGTCGATGAGTACCTGAAGAGATTTCTACTGGTTCCCCCACAGCAGGATGGTATGAAAAGGGGTGCGAGTAAGGGGAGAGGAAAAGTTATCCGTATGGCCCACCAGAGTACTCACCCCTAACGGTGAACCTGGTCTTTTAGTGTACATGAGGACACAAAATGACCAGTAGTCCCACAATACAGGCAACTCTTCTTGTGAAGCCGGTGTAGACATTCGGCTGGGGACAGCCTAGCTCTGCCTAGTTGCATCGGCTCGGTAAGCAGTGAATCGGCAGACTTCGGAGACTCTCGGGGAACTCAGGTAGCCTCGGGTCCTCTCGGCCACGGAGACGGCGGGGACTTCCGGGATGCTTTGGAGGTGAGGTGGCATTGGACCTCCTCTCCTTCCTACATTCCCGAACCCGCCCATCGATGCAGATGTTAATGAGCGAGTTGAGATCTGTCGGTAGTTCCCATGCTGCAAGCTCGTCCTTCACTTCCTCCGATAATCCATGCAGAAATGTGTCGAACAGCGATACTGGGTTCCAGGCACTCTCAGCTGCCAACGTGAGGAAATCCACCGCATCATCTGCCACACTGCGGGAGTATTGCCGTAGCTGGAGTAACTTCCGGGCATCCTCTCTCCAGCACAATCGAAAACCTACTTCACCTCCGCCACAAACTCCTCCAGACTGAAGCATACGGCCAACTGTTGTTGTTGTAGTGTTCCGGAGTTCTAAATTTGAGCAGCTGCTGAAAAATGAGCTCCTGTATATATTGAGATTTAAATGTTTTTTTTAGAGTGAAGTACATCGAAAAATCAAGAGAAAACTGCAAGACTCAATAGAAGACAAAACAAGGAACAAACCAAAAAAGACAGGCTTTTGAAAAATTAACTATTTTTCATAAAATTGTACAGTTATCTTAGCTAGCTGAATTGCTAGCAGAATTGTTTACTTGTTGCTAAGCAGTTGCTAGGGACTCTCCTGGAAGAAGCTAGCTAGCTTACAAAGAATAACAACAAAAAATATCTAGTTAACAGAAGAAAGGAAGACAAAATAAGGACAAAAGAAGGACAGAAGAAAAAGGAAAAGAAAGAGGACAACAAAGTGAAACAGTCAGCACTTCTATTGCAACTTCGTATTTCGTCGTCCTAACGTAGTCTACACTGCTATCTGCCCAGCAGCTAGCCAGCTAGCAAACGTCCACCGTCTACCGAATAGCAGCACTGTAGAAACTATTACACTCAACTGAACGACTTGATTAGTGTAGTGTTAGCTAGCTACATAGTTGTCTTTGCTGTCTTCGTATCCAAGATAATTGTGTAGTTTAGAGCGTGTAGTCTTAGAGTGATTATCTTAATTTACTGAGGTTAGCTAGCCAGCTATTTGTCGTCCTTAACGTAGGAGACACTGCTAGCTAGCCAACAGCTAGCCAACGTCTACTGAATAGAACTTCCGCACTCAACAACCCGGTCGCATTCCGCTTCGCTCCACAGGTAGTATCACATTTTCATTTCATTTCATTACAGCACAACGGTTTGATTTGTTTGATCGTAGCTAGCTACATAGCTAGCTACATAGCCGTCTGTGTATCAAAGATAATTGTGTAGTCTAGAGCGATTTTCTAGGTTAGCTAGCCAGCTATTGTCGTTCTTTTAACGCAACGTAACGTAATCAACACTGCTAGCTAGCCAGCTAGCCCCCGAATAGCAGCACTGTAGAAACTATTACACTCAACGGAACGACTTGATTAGTGTAGTGTCAACAACGCAGCCACTGCCAGCTAGCCTACAAAGTCAACAACGCAGCCACTGCCAGCTAGCCTACTTCAGCAGTACTGTGTCATTTTAATCATTTTAGTCAATAAGATTCTTGCTATGTAAGCTTAACTTTCTGAACATTCGAGACGTGTAGTCCACTTGTCATTCAATCTCCTTGCATTAGCGTAGCCTCTTCTGTAGCCTGTCAACTATGTGTCTGTCTATCCCTGTTCTCTCCTCTCTGCACAGACCATACAAACGCTCCACACCGCATGGCCGCGGCCACCCTAATCTGGTGGTCCCAGCGCGCACGACCCACGTGGAGTTCCAGGTCTCCGGTAGCCTCTGGAACTGCCGATCTGCGGCCAACAAGGCAGAGTTCATCTCAGCCTATGCCTCCCTCCAGTCCCTCGACTTCTTGGCACTGACGGAAACATGGATCACCACAGATAACACTGCTATTCCTACTGCTCTCTCTTCGTCCGCCCACGTGTTCTCGCACACCCCGAGAGCTTCTGGTCAGCGGGGTGGTGGCACCGGGATCCTCATCTCTCCCAAGTGGTCATTCTCTCTTTCTCCCTTACCCATCTGTCTATCGCCTCCTTTGAATTTCATGCTGTCACAGTTACCAGCCCTTTCAAGCTTAACATCCTTATCATTTATCGCCCTCCAGGTCCCCTCGGAGAGTTCATCAATGAGCTTGATGCCTTGATAAGCTCCTTTCCTGAGGACGGCTCACCTCTCACAGTTCTGGGCGACTTTAACCTCCCCACGTCTACCTTTGACTCATTCCTCTCTGCCTCCTTCTTTCCACTCCTCTCCTCTTTTGACCTCACCCTCTCACCTTCCCCCTACTCACAAGGCAGGCAATACGCTCGACCTCATCTTTACTAGATGCTGTTCTTCCACTAACCTCATTGCAACTCCCTCCAAGTCTCCGACCACTACCTTGTATCCTTTTCCCTCTCGCTCTCATCCAACACTTCCCACACTGCCCCTACTCGGATGGTATCGCGCCGTCCCAACCTTCGCTCTCTCTCCCCCGCTACTCTCTCCTCTTCCATCCTATCATCTCTTCCCTCTGCTCAAACCTTCTCCAACCTATCTCCTGATTCTGCCTCCTCAACCCTCCTCTCCTCCCTTTCTGCATCCTTTGACTCTCTATGTCCCCTATCTTCCAGGCCGGCTCGGTCCTCCCCTCCCGCTCCGTGGCTCGACGACTCATTGCGAGCTCACAGAACAGGGCTCCGGGCAGCCGAGCGGAAATGGAGGAAAACTCGCCTCCCTGCGGACCTGGCATCCTTTCACTCCCTCCTCTCTACATTTTCCTCCTCTGTCTCTGCTGCTAAAGCCACTTTCTACCACTCTAAATTCCAAGCATCTGCCTCTAACCCTAGGAAGCTCTTTGCCACCTTCTCCTCCCTCCTGAATCCTCCCCCCCCCCCCCCTCTCTGCAGATGACTTCGTCAACCATTTTGAAAAGAAGGTCGACGACATCCGATCCTCGTTTGCTAAGTCAAACGACACCGCTGGTTCTGCTCACACTGCCCTACCCTGTGCTCTGACCTCTTTCTCCCCTCTCTCTCCAGATGAAATCTCGCATCTTGTGACGGCCGGCCGCCCAACAACCTGCCCGCTCGACCCTATCCCCTCCTCTCTTCTCCAGACCATTTCCGGAGACCTTCTCCCTTACCTCACCTCGCTCATCAACTCATCCCTGACCGCTGGCTACGTCCCTTCCGTCTTCAAGAGAGCGAGAGTTGCACCCCTTCTGAAAAAACCTACACTCGATCCCTCCGATGTCAACAACTACAGACCAGTATCCCTTCTTTCTTTTCTCTCCAAAACTCTTGAACGTGCCGTCCTTGGCCAGCTCTCCTGCTATCTCTCTCAGAATGACCTTCTTGATCCAAATCAGTCAGGTTTCAAGACTAGTCATTCAACTGAGACTGCTCTTCTCTGTATCACGGAGGCGCTCCGCACTGCTAAAGCTAACTCTCTCTCCTCTGCTCTCATCCTTCTAGACCTATCGGCTGCCTTCGATACTGTGAACCATCAGATCCTCCTCTCCACCCTCTCCGAGTTGGGCATCTCCGGCGCGGCCACGCTTGGATTGCGTCCTACCTGACAGGTCGCTCCTACCAGGTGGCGTGGCGAGAATCTGTCTCCTCACCACGCGCTCTCACCACTGGTGTCCCCAGGGCTCTGTTCTAGGCCCTCTCCTATTCTCGCTATACACCAAGTCACTTGGCTCTGTCATAACCTCACATGGTCTCTCCTATCATTGCTATGCAGACGACACACAATTAATCTTCTCCTTTCCCCTTCTGAACCAGGTGGCTTCTCTGCATGTCTGGCCATATCCGGATCACCACCTCAAGCTGAACCTGGCAAGACGGAGCTGCTCTTCCTTCCGGGGAAGGACTGCCCGTTCCATGATCTCGCCACGGTTAACAACTCCATTGTGTCCTCCTCCCAGAGCGCTAAGAACCTTGGCGTGATCCTGGACAAACCCTTGGTGGCCCGTTCCTGTATTCATGCTCTACAACATCCGCAGAGTACGACCCTGCCTCACACAGGAAGCGGCGCAGGTCCTAATCCAGGCACTTGTCATCTCCCGTCTGGATTACTGCAACTCGCTGTTGGCTGGGCTCCCTGCCTGTGCCATTAAACCCCTACAACTCATCCAGAACGCCGCAGCCCGTCTGGTGTTCAACCTTCCCAAGTTCTCTCACGTCACCCCGCTCCTCCGCTCTAAGTTGAAGCTCGCATCCGCTACAAGACCATGGTGCTTGCCTACGGAGCTGTGAGGGGAACGGCACCTCAGTACCTCCAGGCTCTGATCAGGCCCTACACCCAAACAAGGGCACTGCGTTCATCCACCTCTGGCCTGCTCGCCTCCTACCACTGAGGAAGTAGTTCCCGTGCCCAGTCAAAACTGTTCGCTTCTGGCTCCCCAATGGTGGAACAAACTCCCTCACGACGCCAGGACAGGGAGTCAATCACCACCTTCCGGAGACACCTGAAACCCCCTCCTTTTAAGAATACCTAGGATAGGATAAAGTAATCCTTCTCACCCCCTTAAAAGATTTAGATGCACTATTGTAAAGTGGCTGTTCCACTGGATGTCATAAGGTGAATGCACCAATTTGTTCGCTTGGACCATCTGGACTTAAATGTAAATGTAAATGTTGTTCCCACACAGCCGTAGCCTAGACGCGAGTCCTCCCAGACATCAATGTGATGGTGATGAGCTAAGCTATCTTTGAGTGGTTGGAGGGGAAGGAGGAGGGCTGCAGCTGTATGATGAGAGAACACTAAGCGAGAAACGCCCTACAGGTTCCCGACTCTCCAGCATTCCGGGGGAGGTAAGCGGGGTTCTCGGGAAACCGGGTTGGCCGGGGAGGCTGTGCTGCTAACAGGCTGGGTTACTGAGGAGCTGGGAGGTTACTGTCATAGTAGGCTGCCTGACAGACAACCAGCGTAATTGCTCCAGCAATGTGTTAAATGCACGGTCATGGCATTCAGCTAAGGTCTGGAACCCTTCCAAAAGACCATGAAACAACTCCTCATGCCTTCCAATGGCTGCTCCTTGGGAGGAGATGGCGTTGCGGAGCTGGTCCGAGTCTGCTGGGTCCGTCATTGCCAGTTCATACTGTCATGGCTTAGGAGAAGACCCAGATGAAGACAGTTTTGAAGTAACAAAAGTTTATTACAAAAACAAGGGGGCAGGCAAATGACAGGTCAAGGGCAGGCAGAGGTCAGTAGGCGACACCTGGAGGGAGCTGGAGACAAGCACAAAACAGGTGAAACAAATGAGGGTGTGACAAACGTATCATTATCTGATGTTTTAGATGGATTTTCCATATCCGTCTCCATCACTAGTAAATTGTTGATGTTTTTCAGGCCCTTTACCATACTGCTGAATTTCCTATTGACTACTGAACAATCATTCAGACAAAACTCAAAAGTTGTAATAATCTGTTTTCAAATAATTCCATACGGTTTTATGCATTTTTCTGAAAGATTGTTGCTGATGTGATTATATTTATTTGTTTCTGATAATCGGTTAGTCTCAGGGTGTTGTGTAAATATGGATTTTGTTTGTAGTATGTTTTACAGTTTAATTAAAAAATATATTTGTTTTGAGCATAGTTTAATTTCTTCATTCACAGGTTAAATGTGAAAATAAGAAGTAATATAATTGTGTGGTGTGACTAACACAATGGAATAATTTCCTAATCTACTGAAACTTCTTCATGCCCCAGTTGTTTTCAAATATATATTCTCACATACCCTGAGAGTCTTAGTACTGAAGGTTATCCATATAACATCTTGGGAATAATTGTGACCCACATCGACTATCTTATCAGCCCCATTTCAGATATTTATTCTCCAAAAATATGTTTTTACAGGTGAGTGAAATATTGTTTATTTGTTATTGTTTAACTATTGAGAAAAATAACCGACGGTGAAACAGGGAGACACTGATGTTTTTTATACTTAAAGGATGTTACTATATGTATTTTAGCTGTCAAGATATGTCAGGACTGTAGTACTACAGTAATACTACATTGTAACATGGTCCGACTGTACAACTATCCTAGATGGTAACCTTTTTCAAACGTACCCGTAAACGGGTTGAAAATGGCAGATTTGGGCACTGATAGGCGCCTAAACTGAAATACAGTGGCTGTACAGTAAAAATATATACAGTGCCTTTGGAAAGTATTCAGACACTTTCACCTTTTGTTACGTCACAGCCTTATTCTAAAATGTATTAAATATGATTTTCCCCATCATTCTACACGCAATACCCCATAATGACAGAGCGAAAAGAGGCTTTAAGAAATGTTTGCAAATGTATAAAAATTTTAAAACAGAAATACCTTAGATACTTACATAACTATTCAAACCCTTTGCTATGAGACTCAAAATTGAGCTCAGGTGCATCCTGTGGTAAATTCAAGAGATTGGACATGATTTGGAAAGGCACACACCTGTCTATATAAGGTCCCACAGTTGACAGTGTATGTCAGAGCCAAAACCAAGCCATGGGGTCGAAGGAATTGTCCGTAGAGCTCCGAGACAGGATTGTGTCGCGTAACCGATCTGGGGATAGGGTACCAAAAAATGTCTGCAGCATTGATGGTCCCCAAGAACACAGTGGCTACCATCATTCTTAAATGGAAGAAGTTTAGAACCACCAAAGCTCTTCCTAGAGCTGGCCAAACTGAGCAATCAGGGGAGAAGGGCCTGGGTCATGGAGGTGACCAAGAATCCGATGGTCACGCTAACAGAGCTCCAGAGTTCCTCTGTGGAGATGGGAAACCCTTCCAGAAGGACAACTATCTCTGCAGCACTCCACCAATCAGGCCTTTATGGTAGAGTGGCCAGACAGAAGCCTCTCCCCAGTAAAAGGCACCTGGCAGGCCTCTAGGAGTTTGCCAAAAGGCACCTAACAAGATTCTCTGGTCTGATGAAACCAAGATTGAACTCTTTGGCCTGAATGCCAAGTGTCACGCCTGGAGCAAACCTGGCACCATCCCTAGGAATGTCTTTCAGTGGCTGGGACTGGTAGACTAGTCAGGATCGAGGCAAATATGAAAGGAGAGTAAAGTACTGAGAGATCCTTGATGAAAACCTGCTCTGGGGCCAAGGTTCACCTTCCAACAGGACAACGACCCCAAGCACACAACCAAGACAACACAGGATTGGCCTTGATTGCCCCAGCCAGAGCCCAGACTTGAACTAGATTGAACATATCTGGAGAAACCTGAAAATAGCTGTGAAGTAACACTCCAACCATCCAACCTGACAGAGCTTGGGAGGATCTGCAGAGAAAAATGGGAGAAACCCCACAAATACAGGTGTGCCAAGCTTGTTGCATCGTACCCAAGAAGACTCAAGAAGGCTATATCACAACCGGCCGTGATTGGGATTCCCATAGGGCGGCGCACAATTGACCCAGTGTCATCCGGGTTTGGCCAGTGTAGGCCGTCATTGTAAATAAGAATTTGTTCTCAACTGACTTGCCTAGTTAAAGAAAAAAGAAACAAAATTAAGGCCATAATTCTTGACACACTCATCCCGTTAGCGGGATCATTTTCATCAACATCCGCTGAATTGCATAGCACCATATTCAAATTAAATTACTAAAAATATTTAATATTTTCATGAAATCACAAATGCAATATAGCAAAACATATCTTAGCTTGTTGTTAATCCAACTGGCGTGTCAGATTTATATAAAGCTATTCGGCGAAAGCATAACAAACGTTTATGTAAGAATGTCTCTCTCAGTAGACAAAATATTACAAACAGCTAGCAGCCAAGTAGATTGGTCACGAAAGTCAGAAAAGCAATACATTAAATCGCTTACCTTTGATGATCTTCGGATGTTTGCACTCACGTGACTCCCAGTTACACAATAAATGTTCCTTTTGTTCCATAAAGATTCATTTTATATCCAAAATACCTCCATTTGTTTGGTGTGTTATGTTCAGAAATCCACAGGCTCGAGCGGTCACGACACCGCAGACAAAAATTCCAAATAGTATCCGTAAAGTGCATAGAAAGTCAAATGTTTTTTTTTATAATCAATCCTCAGGTTGTTTTTACAATATATAATCGATAATATGTCAACCGGAATGTAGCTTCTTCCATAGGCGAGAGAGAGAAAATGGCTGTTGCGCATGAAAAACTCTGCTGGCTCGCTCATTTTTCAAAATGAAACTATGTCTAAAGACTGTTCACAGCTTGAGGAAGCCATAGGAAAAGGAATTTGGTTGACATCTCTTTAAATGGAGGCAAGGCATCCAATGGAACAGAGAGCTTTCAGGAAAAATAGCACTTCCTTGTTGGAGTTTCCTCAGGTTTTTGCCTGCAATATCAGTTCTATTATAATCACAGACAATATTTTGATAGTTTTGGAAACTTTACAGTGTTTTCTATCCTAACTTGACAATTATATGCATATACTAGTTTCTGGGCCTGAGAAATAGGCAGTTTTTTTGCCAAAAACGAAAATACTGCCCCCGACACTCAAGAGGTTAATCGCTGCTAAATGTTCTTCAACAAAGTACTGAGTAAAGGGTCTGAATACTTATGTAAATGTGATATTTCAGTTGTTTATTTTTATAAAATATGCTAATATCTCTAAAAACCTGGTTTTGCTTTGTAATTATGAGGTATTGTGTGTATATTGAGTGGGAAAAATATTGAATCAATTTTAGAATAAGGTGTGGAGAAAGTCAAGGGGTATGAACTCTATGTGCTTGAATATGTTCCACATACTTGTACAAATTGTACCAACGTTATTGGCAAAAATCTAACTTCTAAGGCTCTGTGAAGTCCAGAAAACTGTTTGTTGATACCCCACTGGGCCAGGTGTGATTGCTTTGGGAGGCCTAAGCCTACCCCCAACCAGTTTGATTACAATGTTGGATTTCAACCCGACCCCCAAAACACACCTCATTCAAAACAGTTTCAACAGGCCCCTCAACCAAAACCCTACCCTCAACACCAAAAAAATTTCTACATGCCCAAACAAACCCCCCTCCTCTTCACCCACAAACTTGATCGAAAGTCACAATAGACTTTGTCTTTCCTATAAATCCTCTTAGGACTAGGGGGAATTGTTCGGAAATTCAGATGACTGACGTGCCCAAAGTAAACTGCCTGATATGTATATAATGGTAGCATTGGATAGAAAATACTCAAAAGTTTCCAAAACTGTTAAAATAATGTCTGTGAGTATAACAGAACTGATATGGCAGGCGAAAACTCAAGGGAAATCCATCCAGAAAATGTTTTTTTGAGGTCACAGTCCATTTCAATGCTTGTCTATGGGATATTCAAAGGAATTCCTCCCAGATTGCAGTTCCTATGGCTTCCAGTAGATGTCAACAGTCTTTAGAAAGGGTTTCAGGCTTGTTTGTTTTAGTAGTTTTAGTTTTACCATGGTGTCTCTCATTAGAAATGTAGTCTTGTTGCGGGCGTGAATGAGGTGCACGCTATTAGTTTATTTATCTTCCCTATTGAACATACTATTCTGTCTTAAATTGTATAATTTATTTGGATATTGGAGTACCTGAGGATTAATTAGAAACATCGTTTGACTTGTTTGGACTTCTTTGGACGAACTTTACTGGTAACTTTTTGGATTCGTTTGTATGAATGTTGAAAGAGTCAATTACTGAATCAAGCGTGCCAACTAAACAGACATTTTCTGGATATAAAGAGGGACTTTATTGAACAAAACAAGCATTTGTTAAGTAGCTGGGACCCTTGGGATTGCAAACAGGGGAATATATTCAAAGGTAAGTGATCTATTTTATCGCTATTGGTTACTTTTGTGACGCCTGTGCTGGTTTGGAAAAGTATTTTGGTGTGAGGCACTGTCCTCAAATAATCGCATGGTATGCTTTTGCCGTAAAGCCTTTTTGAAATCAGACAACGTGGTTGGATTAACAAGAAGATGACCTCTCTAGGGGGTGTGGGACGCTACCGTCCCACCTGGCCAACATCCAGTGAAATTGCAGAGCGCAAAAACAGAAATACTCATCAAAATTTATGAAACATACAAGTGTTATACATCGGTTTAAAGATTAACTTCTTGTTAATCCAACCACGGTATCAGATTTCAAAAATACTTTACGGCGAAAGCAAACCATGCAATTATCTGAGAACAGCTCCCAGCAGACAAATCATTACTAACAGTAACCAGCCAAGTAGATGAGTAACAAAAGTCAGAAATAGCGATAAAATTAATGACTTACTACCTTTGATGATCTTCATATGGTTACACTCACAAACCTCCCAGTTACCCAATAAATGTTCATTTTGTTCGATCAAGTCTCTCTTTATATCCAAAAACCTCCGTTTTGTTAGTGCGTTTTATTCAGTAATCCACCGTCTCAAACAACATCCGATAAAATTGCAGAGCATGAAAGTCATAACAGAAATTCTCATAATAAACATTGCTTCCCGTTAAGGCAAGGGCTGATTTCAAGGTTTTACTGCTAACCTATAAAGCATTACCTGGGCTTGCTCCTACCTATCTCTCAGATTTAGTCCTGCCGTACATACTCACACGTACACTACGGTCACAAGACGCAGGCCTCCTTATTGTCCTTAGAATTTCTAAGCAAATAGCTGGAGGCAGAGCTTTCTCCAACAGAGCTCCATTTTATGGAATGATCTGCCTATCCATTTAAGAGATGCAGGCTCTGTCTTGACCTTTAAGTCTTTACTGAAGACTCATCTCTTCAGTAGGTCCAATGATTGAGTGTACTCTGACCCAGGAGTACGAAGGAGAATGGTGCGAAGAACTGCCCTTGCTGTCTACCTGGCCGGCTCCCCAATCTCCACTGGGATTCTGTGCATCTGAGCCTATTACGGTGGCTGGGTCAGTGGTTTACTAGTGCTCCTCCATGCCATACCTAGGACGGGTGCGTCACTTGAGTGGGTTGAGTCACAAACGTGATCTTCCTGTTTGGTTTTGCGCCCCCCTCGGGCTTGTACGGTGGAGGAGATCTTTGTGGGCTATACTCAGCCTTATCTCAGGGTAGTAGGTTGGTGGTCTGTTGATATCCCTCTAGTGGTGTGGGCGCTGTTCTTTTGCCAAAGTGGATGGGGTTATATAATGCCTGATAGCCCTGGACAGGGCCAATCATCGGATGGGGCCACAGTGTCCCCAGACCCACCCCTGTCTCACTCCAGTATCTGTGCTGCAATATTCTTTGTGCCCGGGAGCTAAGGTCAGTCTGTTATATCTGGTGTAATTCTCCTGTTTTATCTGGTGTTGTGTGTGAATTTAAGTATGCTCCCTCTAATTCTCTCTCTCTCCCTCCCCTACCAGAGGACCTGAGCCCTATAGGATCATGCCTCAGGATTACCTGACCTAATGACTCCTGGCTGTCCCCTGTCCACCTGGTCATACTGCTGCACCAGTTTCAACTGTTCTGCCTGCGTCTAGGGAAACCTGACCTGTTCACCGGACATGCTACCTTGTGCTGGACCTACTGTTTTACGACTCTCTCTCTCTCTACCGCACCTGCTGTCTCGACCTCTCAATGCTCGTATATGAAAAGCCAACTGACATTTACTCCTGAGGTATTGACCTGTTGCACCCATTACAACCATTATTATTTGACCCTGATGGTCATCTATGAACGTTTGAACATCTTTAACTACAATCTGGCCTTAAATGGCCATGTACTCTTAGAATTTCCACCCGGCACAGCCAGAAGAGGACTGGCCATCCCTCAGAGCCTGGTTCTTCTCTAGGTTTCTTCCTACGCTCTTGCCTTTCTAGGGAGTTTTTCCTAGCCACTGCGCTTCTACATTGGTATTGCTTGCTGCCTGGGGTTTTAGGCTGGGTTTTTGTATAGCCCTTTGTGACATCTGCAGATGTAAAAAGGGCTTCATAGATACAATTGATCGATAACATATGAGAAGAGAAAATAGAAGAGGAGAAGAGGCTCTTCAGTCCCACATAAAATATGAAAAGGGCAATAGAGAAAAAGGATACAGGGTACACACAGCGGGTACTCTTAGGTAAATGTTAACTGGGTCAGGTGATTTTTCTCTTTGTGGCAAAGCGGGAGAAAATAAGGAAACTGACAGAGGACTTGAAAGACTTGTAACAAAAAGGAGCTGAGGACAGTTACTGAAAGTCACTGCATGGGGCAAATTTGAACTTGGACAGTATTCTTGTATTATTTTCTTTATCTCTTTCTTTTTGTATGTCTCTCTTTCCCTCTCTCTCTTTCTTAGTCTCCCCATCCGTGTTACAGGAGTCGCATGGGTTTCCCATTACCTTGGCTGGGTTGATGAATCAAACCTAGCTATGCACCTGCAACATATGGCTATTCCCACTGTCAGTCCCAGAGATCATTTCAGATTAGATATCACTTATGACCTACGTGACACCCCAAATTAAACTATATATATTCAAGCGTCCCAAATGGCACCCTATTCCATATATAGTGCACTATTTCTGAATGTGCTCTTGTTCAAAATAAGTGCATTATTACGTTTCATAAAGGAAACAGACGTTTGTATAAACGTTTATTAGAAAAGATTACAATGCATAGTCTTGGTGTAAGGTCACTGCTCCTTCAGAGTAGCTCACTGCCAGAGCGGCGTGCATATGAAGATGATAATATAACTACAGGCGCACAACATGCTATATCAAATCCCCGGTAGAAAGAAACAGAACCCAGACAAGTGGAGGTGGTGTTTTATCAGAAAACAGCAAGCAAAGCGAGTAACAGCTAGTAACAGCAGAAAAGCAATGGCAGCAAGAGACACCATCACATTATACGTGACATCTGGCATTGAGGAAGCATGTGTAGAACTGGTCAACGTAAATACACTGCATGTAAGTAGAGTGTAAATTCCATTGGTGCAATATCCGCTGATGCCACCACACTTGGGTTTCCTTTATGTACCATCTCCACTTTATTTCAGAAAGGAAATACCACATGTACATATTAGAAAATATTTGAATTTTAGGCGTTCGGGCTTTGCTCCTTCATTGTAGCTCAGTGCCAGAGAGAAGTGTCATATAAGGAGGATAATATAACTCAGGGAAGCGACTTTGGTTTTAGAAGTACAGAAGGGTGGTAGATCAGCTTTAATATTGCAGATAGATTGTGGGTTCCATCAATGTAATTGTCTGCATCATTTTCAATCCCCCAAATATATTTGTTTGTAAATATATACAGTTGAAGTTGGAAGTTTACATACGCCTTTGCCAAATACATTTAAACTCAGTTTTTCACAATTTCTGACATTTAATCCTAGTAAAGATTCCCTGTCTTAGGTCAGTTAGGATCACCACTTTATTTTAAGAACGTGAAATGTCAGAATATTAGTAGAGAGAATGACTTATTTCAGCATTTATTTATTTCATCACATTCGCAGTGGGTCAGAAGTTTACATACACTCAATTAGTATTTGGTAGTATTTCCTTCAAATTGTTTATCTTGGGTCAAACTTTTCAGGTAGACTTCCACAATCTTACCACAATAAGTTGGGTGAACTTTGACCCATTCCTCCTGACAGAGCTGGTGTAACCGAGTCAGGTTTGTACCTCCTTGCTCGAACACACCTTTTCAGTTCTGCCCACACGTTTTCTATAGGATTGAGGTCAGGGCTTTGTGATGGCCACTCCAATACCTTGACTTTGTTGTCCTTTAGCTATTTTGCCACAACTTTGGAAGTGTGTTTGGGGTCATTGTCCATTTGGAAGACCCATTTGCGACCAAGCTTTAACTTCCTGACTGATGTCTTGAGATGTTGCTTCAATATATCCACATAATTGTCCTCCCTCCTCATGAAGCCATCTATTTTGTGAAGTGCACCAGTCCCTCCTGCAGAAAAGCACCCTCACATGATGCTGCCACTCCTGTGCCTCACAGTTGGGATGGTGGTCTTCAGCTTGCAAGCCTCCCCCTTTTTCCTCCAAACATAGTGATGGTCATTATGGCCAAACAGTTCTATTTTTGTTGCATCAGACCAGAGGACATTTCTCCAAAAAGTACGATCTTGGTCCCCATGTGCAGTTGCAAACCGGAGTCTTTTTTTATGACGGTTTTGGATCAGTGGCTTCTCCATTGCTGAGCGGCCTTTCAGATTATGTCGATATAGGACTCATTTTACTGTGAATATAGATACTTTTGTACCTGTTTCCTCCAGCATCTTCACAAGATCCTTTGCTATTGTTCTGGGATTGATTTGCACTTTTCACACCAAAGTACGTTAATCTCTAAGGGAGACAGAATCTGTCTCCTTCCTATGCGGTATGACGGCTGTGTGGTCCCATGGTGTTTACACTTGTGTACTATTGTTTGAACTGATGAACGTGGTACCTTCAGGCGTTTGGAATTTGCTCCTTTTTTTCTGAGGTCTTGGCTGATTTATTTAGATTTTCCCAGTATGTCAAGCAAAGAGGCACTGAGTTTGAAGGTAGGCCTTGAAATAAATCCACACACCTCCAACTGACTCAAATTACGTCAATTAGCCTATCAGAAGCTTCTAAAGCCATGACATCATTTGCTGGAATTTTCTGAGCACAGTCAACTTAGTGTATGTTAAATTCTGACCCACTGGAATTGTAAAACAGTGAATTATAAGTGAAATAATCTGTCTGTAAACAATTGTTGGAAAGATTACTTGTGTCATGCACAAAGTCGATGTCCTAACCGACTTGCCAAAACTATAGTTTGTTAACAAGAAATTTGTGGAGTGGTTGAAAACTAGTTTAATGACCCCAACCTAAGTGTATGTAAACTTCCGTTTTCAACTGTATCTACAAAAATTCAGACTGGTCTTCCTTGGCTGCCTGACCCTTCTGAGTCCCCTGTCACCATCTGATCCTCCTATAATGAGGCGCTACAAAAAATGATCTTGGTGTACATTTATACATTATATTATTCGAAAACAGAATCAACGTTTCAATAATTGAATTTACCATTATTCCCCAGATCTCAGACTGTAGCTTTGAGCTTAAGTTACTGTCCTGTATCTACTGTAGGTCTGCCCATCATTTCAAGATGGAACTTTGATCATTCTCTGAATATAATGCAAAATTCACCTGAGCTCCATAGACTGGATTTCCCTGGCTGTCTGACCCTGCTGGGACCCTTGCCACCATCTGATCCTGTTTTAACATGATGAACATAGTGTTGTGTACTGACTGCACTAGAGGGCTGCATTCCCGCTGGATGCCTGCAGGACCTGCGGTTCCATCAGAGAGCATTGCAGCATGGTCAGCATTTTTCATGCTGCAGGCGGTTAGACAGATGACATTGTGATGAAAATATTTTGGTTGTCCACAGAAACGGTCCTCTTTCTGCTTTGTACGTGTTAGCCTAACTACTGTACTAAAATCACATATTTTCACATTATTCACACACTTAAAATTCGCTGTATCAACTTCAGTAGCCTACCTCTCCTAGTTGGGCATGAGAGTTCACGTGCTCCTAGAATGTGTTGTCTCATTGACATAGAGTAAGCTGCCTACATGTGCGGAGAATCACTTGGCAGCTAACTTGAATATGAAATTAACTTAAATATGATTAGACTGTTTCTTCAATGTCTATTAAATAAAAATGTATAAAGAAAATAAGTGGAGGGTGCTCAACCAACGTGAGTCTAAGTGCAATCCAAAAATGTAATCATGATTGAAAAGGAAAAGGCACAATGCGCACATTGGTTAGCTACTATGGTGAGCGAACATGCACCTTTTCCTTTTCAATACGTTTGGATTATCCATTTATTTTGCTTTGCCTGCAAATCGTCCTTGGCTGATATAGCCCAGTAATAAAATGTAAGGGCCATGTGAGAATATCTGGTCATTTAACTTTTATTTATTTATTTTTGCGCATTTGATATTGCTTATAGGGTGCAAAATGGCTGGCAAGTAAAATGAAATAACATTGTGGGACTGTGGTTGTCTTTGGGACCAGTTCTTGAAGTGGCGGGTAGGAGTGGGACAGAAAGCCAGCGGTGCCAGACCTCTACTGTGCACCATGACAGTGAAGGCTGTAACATTAGAGCTGTTTATTACTGTGTCAGTGGGAAAAGTAGGGAATTAGCTAGGGAAACTGACAGATCAATAACATTACATTGCCATACTGATTAATATAACTAACTTTGTACTGTAAAAACGTCAGAATATCAATCTTCCATCATTTGGCCAATTGTTTCCTTTGTTTCAGGTCTAGTTTGATTGAGGCAAAAATAATAGCTAATGAAAGCCAACTTTTGACCAACGCTCTCTCTAACAGTATATCAACTGGCGAAAGCTTGCCAAGTTTATTTACTTCTGAAACTTTTACAACTCGGTTGTATATCCAGTCAGCGCAACACTCTAAACAGTCTACCCTACTGTTCGGAGGCATCCGCATGGTCCTAAAGCATACCGTTGCAGAGTTTTGTATCACATTCCAATGATAAAACTGAGGGGGACAAAAATGCAATTTCAGAATGGGGAGGCATGCCCCCCCACCCCGTCCCCAGTGAAAGTTGTGGCCCTGATAGGCAGTGAGCATGATGTGCTATATCAAATCCCCCAAAACAGCAGAACCACAAGCCAGATGATTAACTACTGTACAGTATGTGTAGCAATTATTATTAGTACTTCAGTCTCCCCTGGTTTCTCAGCTGCAGCTGTAAGCGGCCGTCATGGCGGTGGCGGTTTTGTCACAAAAGTAAGACCAACGCCAAACCTTCCCAGCTCTGCAGATTTTGCAGAGACAGAATCATTCATTCATTTGTTTCGGTATTGTCTATATGTAGCTTGTTTTGTTTGCAAGTCCAGGAATGGTTGAAGAAGTACAACTTTCACCTCCCTGACCAAGGCCCTTCTCCCCCGATTGCTCAGTTTGGTGGGGCGGCCAGCTCTAGGAAAAGTCTTGGTTGTTTCAAACTTCTTCCATTTAAGAATGATGGAGGCCACTGTGTTCTTGGGGACCATCAATGGTGCAGAATTTTTTGGTACCCTTCCCCAGATCTGTGCCTCGACACAATCCTGTCTCCGAGCTCTACAGACAATTCCTTCAACCTCATAGCTTGGTTTTGCTCTGACATTCACTGTCAACTGTGGGACCTTAAAGGAGTGCACCTTTCCAAATCATGTCCAATCAATTGAATTTACCACAGGTGGACTCAGATCAAGTTGTAGGAACATCTCAAGGATGATCAATGGAAACAGGATGCACCTGAGTTCAATTTCGCATCTCATAGCAAAGGGTCTGAATACTTATGTAAATAAGGTATTACTTTTTTTTTTGCAAGAATTTCTAGAAACCTGTTTTCACTGTCATCATGGGGTATTGTGTGTAGATCATTTGTTTTATTTAATCCACTTTAGAATACGGCTATAACGTAACAACATTTGAATGAAGTTAAGGGGTCTGAATACGTTCCGAATGCACTAGGTTCAGAACTTTTAGTGAAACAGCACAGGTAAACATATATGGCAAAATATAACTAATTTCTGTGTTCTATTCATGTGCTTTTCTAATAACCGTTTCCTGTGTTCATGCAAGTGACTGACTGAATGAATCCTCACTATCAGTCGCTGCAATTTGGCAGTATGGCCAGACCTTTGTTTTGAGAACAAAAGATCTCAGTTTCAAGGTCTAAGCTTAGAGAGAAGAAGTTTCGTGAGGAATTGGTCTGTCACGTTATGAACCAGTATTGGTCGGTCACATGAATGAAACAAAACGGTAATGATGAATTAATGATCCTAAATTATGCAACTGCTGGGACTACCCCAGCAGAGCTTTTTGACAGACGTTCACTATGGTGCATTACGTTTGTTGGAAGCTCTCCAGCACTTACAATAAACAATGACACATTTAAGATTGACTTTGAGTGTCCCTGTGTAAGAATTTCCACGACATGTCCATAAAATGTATATAGTATACGATGGAAGTAGAAGCCTAAGTGTTGTTGTCCATTAGTTTACTCCAATTAGGAGAGGGGTGGTAGGGTTAGGCGAAAATAACAAAGGGAAATATATTTAAAAGAGATATGTATATACAAAAAATAGATATGGGGGATTGGAAATGATGCAGACAATTACACTGATGGAAACTGAAATCTATCTGCAAAATTAAAATATAATAATTATTTTAAAAAAAAGGTACAAACAAAACCAAGAACTCTGCTGAGTTATTTGAGGAAGGAAAGAGAGAAAGGTTCTCTCACTTGAGATTCTTACCTAATTATTTACAGATTCTTATTTTGCTCTTTTTTAGTTTCGTCAACTCTGTGTGTGTTTTCTATACCTGTTTGCACCTCCCTCTGTAGGCTTTACATTTACATTTACATTTAAGTCATTTAGCAGACGCTCTTATCCACCTTTACAGATGCCCCCCACCGTTTAGCTGCAACCCTTCTAATTTAGTGTACCCTGCATGCACAACCCATGTAGAATTACAGGTATCCAGAAGTGTTTGGATCTGTCGATCTGCGGTCAAGAACACAGAGTTCATCTCAGTCTATGCCGCCCTTCAGTCCCTTGACTCTCTCCTCTTCCATCCTATCATCTCTCCCTGATGCTAAATCCTTCTCTCTCCTGATTCTTCAACCCTACTTTCCTCCCTTTCCGCATCCTATGACTCGCACTGTCCCCTTCTCTCCTGACCGGCTTGGCCCTCCCCTCCTGCTCCATGGCTGAGTGACTCATTGCGAGCTTACAGAACAGGGCTGCGGGCGGCTGAGCGAAAATTATGGAAAAATAAACTTCTGGAGGACCTATCATCCTTTCACTCCATCTTCTTCTACATTTCATGCTTCTGCCTCTTATCCTAGGACAATCTTATTCACCTCCTCCTCCCTCTGTCTGCACCACGTACTCTCACAACTGGTGTCTCCCAGTGCTCGGTTCTAGGTCCTCTCCTCTTCTCTCTATACACAAGTCACTCGGCTCCATCATGTCCTCACATGGTCTCTCCTATCATTGCTATGCGGATGACACTCAACTACATTTCTCCTTTTCCCCTTCTGACACCCAGATGGCGACACATATCTCTGAGTGCCTGGCAGGTATCTCAACTTGGATGTCGGCCCACCACCCGAAGCTCAACCTCAACAAAACAGAGCTACTCTTCCTCCCAGGGAAGGCCTGCCCGCTCAAAGACCTCTCCATCACGGTTGACAACTCCACATTTCCACCCTCCCAGAGTGCAAAGAACGTTGGCGTGAACCTGGACAACGCCCTGTCATTCTCTGCAAACATCAAAGCAGTGACTCACTCCTGCAGGTTCATGCTCTACAACATCTGTAGAGAAAGACCCTACCTCACACAGGAAGCTGTGCAGGTCGTAATCCAGGCACTTCTCCCATCTGGACTACTGCAACTCGCTGTTGGCTGGGTTCCCTGCTTCCGGAACGTATCCAGAATGGTTTTCAACCTTGCCAAGTTCTTTCATGTCATCCCACTCCTCCGCACACTCTACAGGCTTCCAGTCGAAGCTCGCATACACAACAAGACCATGGTGTTTACCTAGTGAACAGCAAGAAGAACTGCCCTTCCCTACCTTCCGGCTATGCTCAAACCCTACACCCCAACGCAAGCACTCCATTCTGCAACCTCAGGTCTGTTGGCCCTCCCACCTCAACTGGAGGGCAGCTTCTGTTCCGCCCAGTCCAAGCTCTTCTTTGTCCTGGCACCCCAATGGTGGAACAAGCTTCCCCCTGGACCTAGAACAGCAGTCCCTGCCCATCTTCCGAAAACATCTGAAACCCTACCTTCAAACAGTATCTTAATTAATCCTCCTCCTCACCTCAAAAATATACTTTCTATGCATGTGATATGTGAACATTCCACCTAGCCATCTTAAGATACATGCTTAAGATACAACTGTAGTTGCTCTGGATAAGAGCATCTGCTAAATGGCTAAAATGTAAATTGTATGTCAGAATGAGCTGTTTGAGAGCTCTTAATAGACCAGAGAAGGTCATTCTAACATGATATGAATCTAACAAGATTATCCCACCACTATAGATAACTAGTTGGGGAGAAGTTATAAAGGCTCATAGCATCTGGGTAAGGATCTGCAAAAACAGTCTGTTTGCACCTGGGTAAAATTTATCTGTGTTATATCGTACTGCATGCTAAGAGCAGATTCTGTGGAAGGGGTGGCTAGTGTTGGGAAAGGGGATATCTAGTCAGTTGCACAACTGAATGCATTCAACCAAAATGTGTATTCTACATTTAACCTGTTTGGGATAGAGGGCAGCATTTTAACGTTTGGATGAAAAGAGTGCCCAGAGTAAACTGCCTGATAGTTAGTCCCAGTTGCTAATATATGCATATTATTCTTATATTTGGATAAAAAACACTCTGAAGTTTCTAAAACTGTTTGAATGATGTCAGTGAGTGTAACAGAACTCATATGGCAGGCGAAAACCTGAGAAAAATCCAACCAGGAAGTGGGAAATCTGAGGTTTGTAGTTTTTCAAAGCTTGGCCTATCGAAAAGAAATCTGTGTCTATGGCGTCAAATTGCACTTCTTAGGGTTTCCACTAGATGTCAACTGTCTTTAAAAACTGGTTTGAAGTTTCTACTGTAAAGGAGGGGCTCATAAGGGCTTTTTGAGTCAGTGGTCTGGCAGAGTGCCACAAACTCGTGATGCTCGTTCACGTGAGAGGTAGCTCGCATTCCATTGCTTTTCTACAGACAAAGGAATTCTCCGGTTGGAACATTATTGAAGATTTATGTTAAAAACATCCTAAAGATTGATTCTAAACATCGTTTGACATGTTTCTACGGACTGTAACGGAACTTTTGGACTTTTCATCTGGACCTAGTGCTCGCGCCTCATGAAGATGGATTACTGGGCTGAACGCGCTAACAACAAGGAGGAATTTGGACATAAAGGATGAACAATATCGAACAAATCAAACATTTATTGTGGAACTGGGATTCCTGGGAGTGCATTCTGAAGAAGATCATCAAAGGTAAGTGAATATTTATAATGCTCTTTCTGACTAATGTGGACTCCACAACATGGCGGATATTTCTTTGGCTGGTTTGGTCTTTGAGCGCCGTACTCAGATTATTGCATGTTGTGCTTTCTCCATTTTATGAAACGTTGTTTTGAAATCTGACACAGCGGTTGCATTAAGGAGAAGTCTATCTTTAATTATGTTAATAACACTTATCTTTTATCAATGTTTATTATGAGTTTTTAAGTAAATTGATGTGGCTCTCTGAAAAATCACCAGATGTTTTGGAAGCAAAACATTACTGAATGTAACACGCCAATGTAAACTGAGATTTTGGGATATAAATATGCACTTTATCGAACAAAACATATGTGTATTATGTAACATGATGTCCTATGAGTGTCATCTGATGAAGATCATCAAAGGTTAGTGATGAATTATTATTTATATTTCTGCTTTTTGTGACGCCTCTCTTTGGCTGGAAAATGTATGTGTGTGTTTTTGTGACTTTTTTTTTGTGGCTCTGACCTAACATAATCATATCATCATCATAATCATTGTGCTTTCGCTGTAAAGCCTTTTTGAAATCGGACATGATGGGTAGATTAACAAGAAGTTTATCTTTCATTTGGTGTATTGCACTTGTTAATGTGTGAAAGTTACATATTTCCAAAAAATATTTTTGAATTTTGCTAGCTGCCTTTTCAGTGGAATGTTGTCGAGAGGTGAAGGAGTGTTAACCCAACCTCTCTTAATTAAAGAGGTGTGGGGGGCTGCCTTAATCAACTTCTAGGTCATCAGTACCCAGGGAGCAGTTGGGAGTTACCCTGCCATGCTCAAGAGAAGAATGGCAGATTCTTTCACCTTGCTGGCTCAGAGATTCGAACCAGCAGCCTTTCGATTACTGGCCCAAATACTTGATGCACCCATTCTGTTAGCGGGATCATTTTCATCAATATCCGCTGAATTGCAGAGAGCCAAATTCAAATTAAATTACAAAAAATATTTAATTTTCATGAAATCACAAGTGCAATACAGCAAAACACAGCTTAGCTTGTTGTTAATCCACCTGGCGTATCAGATTTCAAAAAAGCTTTTTGGCGATTGCATACCAAGCGTTTATGTAAGGAAATCTCTCTCAGCAGACAAAACATTACAAACAGCTAGCAGCCAAGTAGATTGGTCATGAAAGTCAGAAAAGCAATAAAAATAATCGCTTAACTTTGATGATCTTCAGATATCTGCACTCACGAGATTCCCAGTTACACAATAAATGTTCCTTTTGTTCCATAAAGATGATTATTATATCCAAAATACCTCCATTTGGTTGGCGTGTTATGTTCAGAAATCCACAGGCTCGAGCGGTCACGATGGGGCAGACGAAAATTCCAAATAGTGTCCGTAAAGTTCGTCGAAACATGTCAAACGTTTTTTTATAGTCAAATGTTTTTTTTTATAATCAATCCTCAGGTTGTTTCTACAATATATAATCGATAATATTTCAATCGGACCTTAGCTTTTTCAATAGGAGTGAGAGAGAAAATGTCTGCTCCACGTTGCTGACATCCAGCCATCCAATTATGCGATGTGATCTTTCTCGCTCATTTTTCAGAATGAAAGCCAGAAACTATGTCCAAAGACTGTTCAGACCATGTGGAAGCCATAGGAAAAGGAATCTGGTTGACATCCCTTTAAATGGAGGGAAGGCATGCAATGGAACAGGGAGATTCGTTTCACTTAGGCACTTCCTTGTTGGATTTTCCAGTTTTCCTCCTGCAATATCACTTCTGTTATACTCACAGACAATATTTTGACAGTTTGGAAACTTTAGAGTGTTTTTTATCCTAATCTGACAATTATATGCATATTCTAGTTTCTGGGCCTGAGAAATAGGCAGTTTAATTTGGGTACGTTTTTCATCAAAACATCAAAATATGCCCGCTATGCCACCACCACAATATCACCATGTGCTCTTGGCAATAACAAAAATAGCAGCCGTGCCATAACAACTACAGTTGAAGTCAGAAGTTTACATACACTTAGGTTGGAGTCATTAAAACCTGCTTTCGACCACTCCACAAATCTCTTGTTAACAAACTATAGTTTTGGCAAGTCGGCTAGGACATCTACTTCGTGCATGGCACAAGTAATGTTTCCAACAATTATTTACAGACAGACTTTTTCACGTATAATTTACTGTATCACAATTCCATTGGGTCAGAAGTGTACATACACTAAGTTGACTGAGCCTTTAAAAAGCTCGGAAAATTCAAGAAAACGTTATCATGGCTTTAGAAGATTCTGAAAAGCTAATTGACATAATTTGAGTCAATTGGAGGTGTACCTGTGGATGTATTTCACGGCCTACCTTCAAACTCAGTGCCTCTTTGCTTGACATAATGGCGAAATCAACTGAAATCATCCAAGACCTCAGAAAAGACCTACACAAGTCTGGTTCATCCTTGGGAGCAATTTCCAAATGCCTGAAGGTACCACACAGGAGACAGATTAAAGACAATGGCTTAAAGACAACAGTCAAGGTATTTTAGTGGCCATCACAAAGCCCTGACCTCAACCCTATAGAAAATGTGTGGGCAGAACTGAAAAAGTGTGTGCGAGCAAGGAGTCCAACAAACCTGACTCAGTTACACCAGCCTTGTTAGGAGGAATGGGCCAAAATTCACCCAACTTATTGTGGGTGGCATCTGGAAGGTTCTACGAAATGTTTAACCCAAGTTAAACAATTTAAAGGCAATGCTACCAAATACATTCAATTAGTATGTAATCTTCTGACCCACGGGGAATGTGATAAAATAAATAAAAGCTGAAATAAATCATTCTCTATACTAATATTCTGACATTTCACATTCTTAAAATAAAGTGGTGATCCTAACTGACCTAAGACAGGGCATTTTTACTAGGATTAAATGTCAGGAATTGTGAAAAACTGAATTTACATGTATTTGGCTAAGGTGTTTCAGTGTTTTAGAATAAGTTGCTTATTAGGCTATGTATCGACGTGTGCACGATTCCGCCCCTCATCTATGACTCTCCGCTGGACATGCAATATTAATTGTGACTATGGGCTTTTTAGTGTCGTCTCAATCAAATGATCCATAGCATATAAGCCATAGGCTATGACGTGCATGCTCAGAGAAGCAGAGAGCATAGCCATATATCTATGATAGCTGCTGGGATGGTGTTAATAAAACTAGGCTGCATTTCACACTGCTTAACCAATGACTGTGCAGTGTAGTCCTACGATGACAGTTCAAGAGGAGAGTCAAAGGTTTCGAAAGGTTTCTTCAGAAAATAGTTTTTTATCAGGCCTAGTCCAAAACATTCACTATCTTGTGAGTGGAGTAGCATATAGCCTATGCTCTTTTCAGTTTGATAGTAGTAGCCCATGCTCTGCTCAGTTTGAGAAGGAGGTCGCGATGATCAGAAAGAGGATAGCTTGCTACTACTATAATTGATTTGATTAAAAACAATATGTTTCTTGCCCATGATGTATTTTTCAAAGTTCTCGACCTCACCATAAGGCAGATTCGAGTAATTTACATGTTTGTGCTGAATCTTGAAGCAGCAGCCGTGGCACATCAGTCGGAAATGGACAGCTCATGGTGATGGGAGTAGGCAAATTCGAGGAGGCATAATTCATTTAAATGGCAACAACAGTAAAACAAAAACGGCATCCTCCTCTTATGATATTAATGCACTGGCATCATCACTGTTTTAAAATGCAGGACTGCTCCACACTCATTATCATTATTATTCTAGCGGGGTTAATACAGGGCCATCAGACAGTATTCAGAACCCTTGACTTTTTCCTCATTTTGTTAGGTTACAACATTCATCTAAAAATGATAACATCGTTTTAGTCCCTCATCAATCTACAGACAATACCCCATAATGACAAAGCGAAAACAAGGTTTTAGACATTTTTGCAAATGTGTATATTAAAAAAACTGAAATATCACATTTAAATAAGTATTCTGACCCTTTACTCAGTACTTTGTTGAAGCACCTTTGGCAGTGACTACAACCTCAAGCCTTCTTGGGTATGACGCTACTAGTTTAGAAAACCTGTATTTGGAGAGTAGCTCTGTCAGGTTGAATGGGGAGCGTTCAATCTTGGTTTAATCAAAGCAGAGAATCTAGTTTCTCGCGGTCTGAGAGACTTTAGGTGCTTTTTGACTAACGCCAAGTTGGTGGTCATGTGCATTTTACTGAGGAATGGCTTCGTCTGGCCACTCTACTATAAAGGCCTGATTGGAGTGCTGCAGAAATGGTTGTCCTGGAAGGTTCTCCCATCTCCACAGATTAACTCTAGAGTTCTGTCAGAGTGACCATTGGGTTCTTGGTCACCTCCCTGACCAAGGCCCTTCTCCCTCGATTGCACAGTTTGGCCAGGCGGCCATATCTAGGAAGAGCCTTGATGGTTCAAATACTTCTTCAATTTAAGAAAGATGGAGACACATTTCTATCTCTGAGATCTGCGGACAATTCCTTCGACCTAATGGCTTAGTTTTTCCTCTGACATGCACTATTAACTGTGGGACCTTTTAGAAACAGTTGTGTGCCTTTCCAAATCATGACCAATCAATTTAATTCACCACAGGTGGACTACAAACAAGTTGTAGAAACATCTCAAGGGTGATCAATGGAAACAGGAGGCACCTTAGCTCAATTTCAAATCTCTTTCAAGGGTCTGAATACTTATGTAACTAAGGTGTTACTGTGTATTATTTGTAATACATTTGCAAAGATTTCAAAAAGCCTGTTTTCGCTTGTCATTATGGGGTAATGTGTTTAGATTGCTTTTTAAATCCATTTTAGAATAAGGCTATACACATTTGGAAAAAGTGAATGGCTCTGAATACTTTCCGAAGGCACTGTATGTGTCCTTTGCCCTTCCTAATGTCCTTTAAACACACACGTATTCTCTGTCAAGCTGATTGTTTTCTAGGTTTCTATTTCTGTGGAATTAGTGCTCAGATTATTTTATCTCTGTCTGGGGCTATGGTCAATAGTAGCACACTCTATAAGGAATAGGCTACCAGCCTGTGTCTATCATTGGCAACACGAGAGGAAAAGGAGTCCAACTCCAAAAAACAATATCCTCCTATAATGCTACAGTATTAATGTACTGGCATCACCACTGTGTTAAAATGCACTCATCACCATAATTATTCTAGTGGGGATAATATATGTGTCCTTTGCCCTTTATACTTAAGAGGGAGATAATATCATGCTTGACACACTGACTTTATTAGGATCAAGAATTTCCAGCTTTAATTGTGCATGTCCTTTTTTAATTAGCATTTATTACTGCAGTGGGGTGCATTGCAGATGGTCATGATAAGAAATATGTCCAGACAGAGTAAAGAGTCCAGTGGACATGGGAGTTGTTTGGTTCTACTGAGGCTTGCATCACAAATGGCACCCTATTCCCTATATAGTGCATATAGGAATTTTTCCTATTTTGTTCAATTCCAACCTGTAATTTATATAGATTTTTATTTGGATTTCAAGTAACGGACATTCACAAAATAGTCCAAATTGGTGAAAATACAAAAAATACAAAACAAAAAAAGTGGTGCATGCATATGTATAGGGCTCTGGTCAATAGTAGCACACTTTATGAGGAATAGGCTACCCGCCTGTGTATATATATGTCCAAACAGAGTAAAGAGGAGATGGGAGTTGTTTGGTTCTACTAAGGTTGTATCACAAATGGCACCCTATTCCCTATATACAGTTGAAGTCGGAAATGTACATACACGTTAGCCAAATGTCAACAACTACAGACCAGTATCCCTTCTTTCTTTTCTCTCCAAAACTCTTGAACGTGCCGTCCTTGGCCAGCTCTACCACTATCTCTCTCAGAATGACCTTCTTGATCCAAAACAGTCAGGTTTCAAGACTAGTCATTCAACTGAGACTGCTCTTCTCTGCATCACGGAGGCGCTCCGCACTGCTAAAGCTAACTCTCTCTCCTCTGCTCTCATCCTTCTAGACCTATCGGCTGCCTTCGATACTGTGAACCATCAGATCCTCCTCTCCACCCTCTCCGAGTTGGGCATCTCCGGCGCGGTCGCTCCTACCAGGTGGCGTGGCGAGAATCTGTCTCCTCACCACGCGCTCTCACCACTGGTGTCCCCCAGGGCTCTGTTCTAGGCCCTCTCCTATTCTCGCTATACACCAAGTCGGCTCTGTCATAACCTCACATGGTCTCTCCTATCATTGCTATGCAGACGACACACAATTAATCTTCTCCTTTCCCCCTTCTGATGACCAGGTGGCGAATCGCATCTCTGCATGTCTGGCAGACATATCAGTGTGGATGACGGATCACCACCTCAAGCTGAACCTCGGCAAGACGGAGCTGCTCTTCCTCCCGGGGAAGGACTGCCCGTTCCATGATCTCGCCATCACGGTTGACAACTCCATTGTGTCCTCCTCCCAGAGTGCTAAGAACCTTGGCGTGATCCTGGACAACACCCTGTCGTTCTCAACTAACATCAAGGCGGTGGCCCGTTCCTGTAGGTTCATGCTCTACAACATCCACAGAGTACGACCCTGCCTCACACAGGAAGCGGCGCAGGTCCTAATCCAGGCACTTGTCATCTCCTGTCTGGATTACTGCAACTCGCTGTTGGCTGGGCTCCCTGCCTGTGCCATTAAACCCCTACAACTCATCCAGAACGCCGCAGCCCGTCTGGTGTTCAACCTTCCCAAGTTCTCTCACGTCACCCCGCTCCTCCGCTCTCTCCACTGGCTTCCAGTTGAAGCTCGCATCCGCTACAAGACCATGGTGCTTGCCTACGGAGCTGTGAGGGGAACGGCACCTCAGTACCTCCAGGCTCTGATCAGGCCCTACACCCAAACAAGGGCACTGCGTTCATCCACCTCTGGCCTGCTCGCCTCCCTACCACTGAGGAAGTACAGTTCCCGCTCAGCCCAGTCAAAACTGTTCGCTGCTCTGGCCCCCCAATGGTGGAACAAACTCCCTCACGACGCCAGGACAGCGGAGTCAATCACCACCTTCCGGAGACACCTGAAACCCCACCTCTTTAAGGAATACCTAGGATAGGATAAGTAATCCTTCTCACTCCCCCCCCCCCCTAAAAGATTTAGATGCACTATTGTAAAGTGGCTGTTCCACTGGATGTCATAAGGTAATGCACCAATTTGTAAGTCGCTCTGGATAAGAGCGTCTGCTAAATGACTTAAATGTAAATGTAAAATACATTTGAACTCAGTTTTTCACAATTCCTGACATTTAATCCTAGTAAAAATGTTATTTCTATTATTTCTTTCATCACATTCCCAGTGGGTAGGAAGTTTACATACACTCAATTAGTATTTGGTAACAATGCCTTTAAATTGTTTAACTTGGGTCAAACATTTTGGGTAGACTTTCACAAGCTTTCCACAATAAGTTGGGTGAATTTTGGCCCATTCATCCTGAAAGAGCTGGTGTAACTGAGTCAGGTTTGAAGGCCTCCTTGCTCGCACACACTTTTTAGTTCTGCCCACACATTTTCTATAGGATTGAGGTCAGGGCTTTGTGATGGCCACTCCAATACCTTGATTTTATTGCCCTTTAGCCATTTTTCCACAATTTTGGAAGTATGCTGGGGTCATTGTCCATTTGGAACACCCATTTGAGACCAAGTTTTAACTTTCTGACTGATATCTTGAGATTTTGCTTCAATATATACATATACTTTTCCTTCCTTATGATGCCATCTATTTTGTGAAGTGCACCAGTCCCTCCTGCAGCAAAGCACCCCCACAACATGATGCTGCCACCCCTGTGATTCATGGTTGGGATGGTGTTTTTCGGCTTGCAAGCCTCCCCCTTTTTCCTCCAAACATAATGATAGTCATTAAGGCCAAACAGTTCAATTTTTGTTTCTTCAGACCAGAGGACATTTCTCCAAAAAGTACGATCTTTGTCCCCATGTACAGTTGCAAACTGTAGTCTGGCTTTTTTATGGCGGTTTTGAAGAAGAAGAAGTCACTGCTCCATTGCTGTCGATATAGGACCCGTTTTACTGTGAATATAGATACTTTTGTGCCTGTTTCCTCTAGCATCTTCACAAGGCCCTTTGCTGTTGTTCTGGGATTGATTTGCACTTTTTGCACCAATGAACGTTCATCTCTAAGGGAGACAGAATCCGTCTCCTTCCTGAGCGGTATGACGTCTGCGTGGTCCCATGGTGTTTATACTTGCGTACTATTGTTTGTGCAGATGAACGTTGTACCTTCAGGCATTTGGAAATTGCTCCCAAGGATGAACCAGACTTGTGTAGGTCTACACTTTTTTTCTGAGGTCTTGGCTGATTTCTTTTGATTTTCCCATGATGTCAAGCAAACAGGCACTGAGTTTGAAGGTAGACCTTTAAATACATCCACAGGTACACCTCCAATTGACTCAAATTATATCAATTAGCCTATCAGAAGCTTCTAAAGCCACAACATCATTTTCTGGAATTTTCGGAGCTGTTTAAAGGCACAGTCAACTTAGTGTATGTAAACTTCTGACCCACTGGAATTGTGATAAGTGAAATAATCTGACTGTAAACAATTGTTGGAAAAATTACTTGTGTCATGCACAAAGACTATGTCCTAACTGACTTGCCAAAACAATAGTTTGTTAACAAGAAATATTTGGAGTGGTTGAAAAAGGAGTTTTAATGACTCCATCCTAAGTGTATATAAACTTACAACTTCAACTGAAGTTCACTACTTTTGACCAGGGCCCTATGGGTAGGGTAGGATGCCAATTGAGATGCAACTTGAGGCATACAGTTCCCTTGCAACGGTATTCACCCCCTTGGCGTTTTTCCTATTTTGTTTCATTACAACCTGTAATTTAAATATATTTTTATTTGGATTTCATGTAATGGACATTCACAAAATAGTCCAAATTGGTGAAGTGAAATAAATAAAAGTCCTTGTTTAAAAAAAAAAGTGTATATATTAAAATGGAAAAGTTTTTTGTGCATACTGTATGTATTTACCCATTTGCTATGAAGCCCCTAAATAAGATCTGGTGCAACCAAATACCTTCAGAAGTCAAATAATTAGTTAGATTGCACACAGGTGGACTTTATTTAAGTGTCACATGATCTTTCACATGATCTCAGTATATATACACTTGTTCTGAAAGGCCCCAGAGTCTGCAAAGCCACTAAGCAAGGGGCATCACCAAGCAAGCGGCCACATGAAGAACAAGGAGCTCTCCAAACAGGTCAGGGCTAAAGTTGTGGAGAAATACAGATCGGGGTTGGGTTCTAAAAAAATATCAAACATTTGAACATCCCATGACACACCATTAAATGCATTATAAAAAATGAAAGAATATGGCACCACAACAAACCTGCCAAGAGAGGGCTGCCCACCAAAGCTCATGGACCAGGCAATGAGGGCACTAATCAGAGAGGCAACAAAGGGACCAAAGATATCCCCGAAGGAGCTGCAAAGCTCCACAGAGGAGATTGGAGTTTCTGTCCATGGGACCACTTTAAGTCGCACACTCCACAGAGCTGGGCTTGACGGAAGAGTGGCCAGAAAAAAAGCAATTTCTTAGAAAAAAATAAACAGAGAGATTCCCCAAACATATGGAAGAAGGTACTCTGGTCAGATGAGACTAAAATTGAGCTTTTTGGCAATCAATGAAAATGCTATGTCTGGCGCAAACCCTACACCTCTCAACACCCCGAGAACACCATCCCCACAGTGAAGTATGGTGGTGGCAACATCATGCTGTGAGGATGTTTTTCATTGGCAGGGACTGGGAAACTGGTCAGAATTTAAGAAATGATGGATGGGGGCTAAATATAGGGAAATTCTTGAGGGAAACCTGATTCAGTCTTGAAGAGATTTGTGACTGGGACGAAGGTTCACCTTCTAGCAGGACAATGACCCTAAGCATAAAACATATTTTGCATCTTCAAAGTGGCAGGCATGTTTTTTAAATCAAATGATACAAACCCCTAAAAAAATAAATTTTAATTCCAGGTTGTAAGGCAACAAAATAGGAAAATTGCCAAGGGGGCGAATACTGTGCCTATGTAACGGGCTGGGATCTTGCCGTATAGTCCTAAAGAGTTCAGATTGAAGCTACTGTAGTGTTTGGAAGACCTATAGAACCACACAGTTCAGATTGAAGACACATACTGTAGTGTATGGCAAGTGTATAGGCTCACACAATTTGGCAGACGTATAGAGAGGCCCCACAGTTCAGATTGAAGATATTGTAGTGTATGGCAGGGCTGTCATGTTCATGTTCTAGCTGTTACCCGTAGAGACGCTATGCTTTGTTAAAGAAATTAAATGCTGCCAGGCCTGCTTTTACTCTCTCTACCTCCATCCATCTTTCTCTACCTCCCTCCCCACATCTCTCCACCTCCCTCCACCTATCCTCTCTAGGCCAGAGGAGAGGCACAAGCTCACAGTCTCTCTGTTATAATATGTTCTGCACTGGACTGAGCTACACTGAGCCTTTGGTTGCATCCCAAATGGCACCCTATTACTTATGGGCCCTGGTCAAAGATAGTGCACTATACAGGGAATAGGGTGCCATTTGAGACATAGCCTTTGTCAGTAGAACTCCTTTGTACCCTCACTCTTCTCATGTATTGAAAGTCTGACTGAATAACTCCCAGACTTATTGATTAATTATTTATCTTTTGATGTATATTTGACCCCCTCCAGTGGAATCAAAAGAGAAGAGGAGGCAATTGATAATGTAGAGCAGTGTTTTGCAACTCCGGTCTTCGAGTACCCCCAACAGTACATATTTTTGTTGCCCCGGGCAAGCACACCTGATTCTGCTTGTCAACTAATCATCAAGTCCTTGACAAGTTGAATCAGGTGTTTTTGTCCGGGGCTACAAGAAAAATGTGTGCTGTTGGGGGAACTGGAAGACTGGAGTTGGTAAATATTGCTCTAGAGGTGTCACGCCCTGGCCATAGAGAAGCTTTTATTCTCTATTTTGGTTAGGCCAGGGTGTGACTAGGGTGGGCATTCTAGTTTCTTTATTTCTATGTTTTCTATTTCTTTGTGTTTGGCAGGGTGTGGTTCTCAATCAGAGACAGCTGTCTATCGTTGTCTCTGATTGAGAATCATACTTAGGTAGCCTTTTTCCCACCTGGGTTTGTGGGTAGTTGTTTTCTGTATAGTTTTAGTTACCTTACAGAACTGCTCGTTTCTCGCGTTGTTATTCTTGTTCAAGTGTTCAGATTGCAATAAGTATCATGAACACGTACAACGCTGCGCTTTGGTCCACTCCTTCTTCATCTTGACAAGCGTGACTATCCTGTTTTAGTAAGCTTGGAGGTTTGTGTAGGTGTTTCTGCGTGTTTTTTTTTTTTTTTTTTGTGTCTTAGTCACTTATTTGACACATCTATTTGCTGCCTGATACTCATGGGCTAATTTGAGCTAACCTGCTGACTGTAAGCACTTGAAAGGCCACAGGAAATGACTCCTTTTTCTGTTGCTAGGATATTTTTTGCATTATTCTGCATGCAGTCTCAATTTACTGTTGGTCCCATTTTGTGAATTCTTGGTTGGTGAGTGGACCACTGACCTCACAACCATAAAGGGCAATGGGTTCTATAACTGATTAAAGTGTTTTAGCCAGATCCTACATTTTATGTTCCTCTTGATGGCATAGAAGGTCCTTCTTGCCTTGTGTCTCAGATCATTCAAAGCTTTGTGGAAGTTACAGTGGCACTGATGTTTAGGACGAGGTATGTATAGTGTTCTGTGTGCTCTAGGGCAACAGCGTCTAAATGGAATTTGTATTTGTGGTCCTGGCAACTGGACCTTTTTTGGAACACCATTGTTTTTGTCTTACTGAGATTTACTGTCAGGGCCCAGTTCTGACAGAATCTGTGCAGAAGATCTAGGTGTTACTGTAGGCCCTCCTTCCTTAGGGACAGAAGCACCAGATCATCAGCAAACAGTAGACATGTTAATCCAGATTCTAGTAGGGTAAGGCCGGTTGCTGCAGACTGTTCTAATGCCCTCCCCAATTTGATGATAGATACAGTACCAGTCAGCGTTTGGACACACCTACTGATTCAAGGGTTTTTCTTTATTTTTACTATAATAGAATAGTAGTGAAGACATCAAAACTATGAAATAACACATTGAATCTTGTAGTAACCACAAAAGTGTTAAATCAAAATATATTTGAGATTCTTCAAAGTAGCCATCCTTTGCCTTGATGACAGCTTTGCACACGCTTGGCATTCTCTCAACCAGCTTCATGAGGTAGTCACCTGGAATGCATTTTAAGTAACAGGTGTGCCTTCAAAGTTAATTTGTGGAATTTCATTCCTTCTTAATGCAATTGAGCCAATCAGTTGTTGTGACAAGGTAGGGGTGGTATACAGGAGATTTCACTATTTGGTAAAAGACCAAGACAATGTTATAGCAAGAACAGCTCAAATAAGCAAAGAGAAATGACAGTCCATCATTACATTAAGACATGAAGGTCAGTCAATCTGGAAAATGTCAAGAGCTTTGAACGTTTCTTGAAGTGCAGTCGCAAAAGTCATCAAGCACTATGATGAAACTGGCTCTCATGAGGACTGCCACAGGAAAGGAAGACCCAGAGTTACCTCTGCTGCAGAGGATCAGTTCATTAGAATTGCCAGCCTCAGATTGCAGCCCAAATATATGGTTCACAGACTTCAAGTAATAGACACATCTCAACATCAACTCTTCAGAGGAAACTGTGTGAATCAGGCCTTCGGATTGTGGCAAAGACACCACTAATAAACGACACCAAGAAGAATATACTTGCTTGGGCCAAGAAACATGAGCAATGGACATTTGACTGGTGGAAATCTGTCCTTTGGTCTGATGAGTCCAAATTTGAGATTTTTTGTTCCAACCTCAGTTTCTTTGTGAGACGTAGAGTAGGTGAACAGATGATCGCCACGTGTGTGGTTCCCACCGTGAAGCATGGAGGAGGAGGTGTGATGGTAAGGGGTGCTTTAGAATTCAAGGCACACTTAATTAACTTCTTAGGGCTAGACCACTTTTTTCTCCACTTCCTGTCTGAATGATGTGCCCAAAGTAAACTGCTTTTAGCTCAGGCCCTGAAGCCAGGATATGCATATAATTGGTACCATTGGAAAGAAAACACTTTGAAGTTTGTAGAAATGTTAAAATAATGTAGGAGAATATAACACAATAGATATGGTAGGAGAAAATCCAAAGAAAAACCAACCAGAATCTTTTTTTTTGAGAGACCATCCTCTTAGAAATTCAAGAGAAAGGTCATATTGAACATTTGCTCAGCCTTCTAACTTCAAAAACAAATGATAAATATCAGTTTTAGCAGAAGGACACAGTCTTGGACATTTGTGTTTGCGTCCGCTATGAAGACATTACGCATCTGCTAAATTCGGTTTTTCTATTTAACATTCTACTTTCCGTAATAAATATTATAGTTTGATTACATTTTAGGGTATCTGAGGAGTAAATAGAAATGTAATGTAATGAAATGTAATTTTGACTTGGTAAAAGAAAGTTTAGGGGTAGATTTTCGGATTCTTTCTCTGCATGTTGAATGAGTGGATTACTCAAATCGATGGCATCAACTAAAGAGACTTATTTGGGATATAAAGAAGGATTTTATCTAACAAAACGGCACTGCAGGTTATAGCTGGGACCCTTTGGATGACAAATCAGAGGAAGATTTTCAAAAAGTAAGTGAATATTTAATTGTTATTTGTGAATGTATGAAACCTGTGCCGTGGAAAAATATTTTGATGTGGGGCGCTGTCCTCAAACAATCGCATGGCATGTTTTACTGTAATAGCTACTGTAAATCTGACAGTTTTTTACCTTTATTTAACCAGGCAAGTCAGTTAAGAACAAATTCTTATTTTCAATTACGGCCTGGGAACAGTGGGTTAACTGCCTGTTCAGGGGCAGAACGACAGATTTGTACTTTGTCAGGGGGTTTGAACTTGCAACCTTCCGAATACTAGTCCAACGCTCTAACCACTAGGCTACCCTGCCGCCCCAGTGCAGTTATATTAACAAGAATTTAAATTTAAATTTACAAGACACTTATGTACATAAATGTTTAATCCATATTATTTATGATTATTTATTTTAATTGGGCGCCCTCCAGTTTCACTGGAAGTTGTCCCACTAGCGGGACCCCTATCCCTAATTAAGCAGCATGGCTTCTGCAACAATACGCCATCCCATATGTTTTGCACTTATTGGGACTATCATTTGCTTTTCAACAAGACAACGATCCAACACACCCCCAGGCTGTGTAAGGGCTATTTGACCAAGAAGGAGAGTGATAGTGCTGCATCAGATGACCTGGTCTCCACAATCACCTGAACTCAACCCAATTGAGATGGTTTGGAATGAGTTGGACCACCAAGTGAAGGAAAAGCAGCCAAAAAGTGCTCAGCATATATGTGGGAACTCCTTCAAGACTGTTGGAAAAGCATTCCTCGTGAAGCTGGTTGAGAAAATGCCAAGAATGTGCAAAGCTGTCATCAAGGCAAACTGTAGTTACTTTAAAGAGTATCACATATTTTTTGATTTGTTTAACACTTTCTTGGTTACTACAAGATTCCATATGTGTTATTTCATAGTTATGATGTCTTCACCATTATTCTACAATGTAGAAAACCCTTGAATGACTAGGTGTGTCCAAACCTTTGACTGGTACTGTACCTCTTAGTTCACGTGATGGGGCTTGGGAGGGTGCATTAGTGGGGGTTGGGCCTCGTGCTCTGGTCACGGCCTGGTTATATGTGTGGCTGTCATGTTGAGGTCCTTGCTGCAGGGGCATGGGGGGGCAGAAGGTGCATAGGTCTGATCTGGGGGGGGCCTATATAGGGTGTGACCAGGGTTTGTTTGGGGTGGTCTTTCTTGCAGGTCCTTCTTGAGGGGGTCTTGCAGGTCTGGGAGGGTCTCTTCCTGGTCTGGGGGGTTGCCCGTTGCTCTGTTGCTCCAAAAGTTGTGATTACTGCCTTGTAGATGTGGGCCCGGTCGTAAAGGCTGTTCAAGTCCAGGGTGGAGTAGTGGGACAGGTAGACATTTGGTTTTGAGGCACAGTCCCGGGTAATGCTTGCGTTCACCCACTGTAAGGTGGCAAGGTGAATGTCTTTTCATGGTAGGAGGGTGGAGATAACCACTTGGGGAAAGTGGAAGAAGCTTTTTCAAACCCTCCCTTGAGTGCTCTGGCCACCCTTTCCTGCTGGGGTCTCTGCTTGTTTGTGCCTGTGTGAATTATAATGTGGCTGGGGGACCCTAGTCTGTCCTCTGACAACAGCTCCAGGGCATGCCTAGTGTTTGGGTACCAGAGTTTAGCTACTGTGTTTAGGAAAAAGGTTTTTCTCTTGAATGTACTTGCCATTTGTGTCAATGAGAAGCACAATTTCTGGCTTTTGTGCGCCCTCAGTGGATGCGTGGGGGTTGTCAGGAGGGCTATCTGGGAAGCTTACAGGGGGACTGTTAGGAAGGAGCGGGGTCTGTTGGGTTGGGTTGGTGGGTCCTATGTTGTCTGTCCCATTATGGTGTTGAGATTGTGGTCCGTGTCTGACGTGGGCTGTTCTGCTGGCTTCTCTTGGGGAGTGTCCTGCTCTCTGTCACACCTCAGCTTTCTCACCTCTTACTTCAATGCTGTTAGCTGTGCCATGTGTTCCTCTCCCTCCTCCTTCAGTGCTGTCATATGTGCCATGTGTTCCTCTCTCTCCTCCTTCAGTGCTGTCATATGTGCCATGTGTTCCTCTCTCTCCTGCCTGAGAGAGCTCTTGTGTAGCCAGCTCTCTCAGGCAGCCATCCATCTCCACCTTCAACCCTCAATTTCTTGTTGGAGGGGGGTGTTGTGCTGGTCTGTTTTGTGGGTCTGTTCTGTCTGGATTGTGTGGACTAGCTCTCTGAGCTCCACCACGTCTCCCTCCAGCTCTGTGAATTTATCCCTCTCAATGATGGAGGAGCAGTGCAGTTGTGGGACCTGGGTGTGTTCAATGCTGGGGGGATTACTATCCTCATCTGCAGGACAGTTTGAAGAGTTGTGATCAGATCCTCTGGATGGGGGGAGTCGACACTGAGACAGAGCTTTTCCTGCTGTGCTCTCTCTTTGATCCCGTAAAAGTCCTGCTGGAACTGCTTTAGGATGTCCTGCACCATTTCTGTCCCAGACCTGTACACATTCTCTCTCTCCAGTTGTCACCTCTACCGGACACCTACCATGGCACCTATAACATACCCTCTTTCCATTTACTGTAACAAACATCCTCACCCACTGAGCACCGGCCCGAGACCTGATTTGTCCATGGTAGGTGTCGTAGTTAAAAAGTAGTTCAAATTTGGTCAGTATGCCCTGGCCGGACCAAATCTGAACCAATCATAGATGTCAATGTTTCACAAGTTTTAGACGTCTGTGATTGGTTCAGATTTTGTCTGGTCCTTACCAACTGAATATGGTCATGTTTGGGGGCAGAGCTCAGTCCAGCAATAGCCAGTGTGTTGAATAAAATCCAAATATACAAAATTGCGTATTCTACTTTTGTGTACCTATTCAGGATACATCACCATGATGAGAAAGATATTCATATCCATAACTATGTTTTTATTTATACTATAGATCTGGAAACCGTGATGTAATTCCGTTACCGGATGTAAATCCACTTCACCTACTATAGCTCAATAACCAAAATACACTTTTTCAAACTAAAGGTGTCCTGTCATATATTGTAATGGAAAACTGTCAATTCTATGAAGATTTGTGGTTTATCAACAGTAAACTACTCTGAAAGATTTCACTGCAGCATACTGTAAATTATGCTGCATTGTCGGAAAATGTTAAGGGCGGGGAAATAATTTCAAATGGTACTGTAATTCCACCCTACAGAATACAGTACTGTACCATATGTTTGGAGAGCCAAAAAACATTTGAACTACTAGTGGGTGCATGATAGTGTTGTTTCTGGCTCATTAACATATTTTGAGGTGTGCATTTTAAAAGGCTTTGTTTGTTGCACCCGTGAGTGAGAACGCTGTACCAATTTAACTCCTACTGTATGTTGTTATAGTGCCTAAACAATTTGCAGAGGAGACATATTAGACAAAGAGCCAGTCTTAAATGGTTGAGCATTTTGCCATATCCTTTTGGTCTGTTTACCCAGTAGTCATTGCCAGTTAGTGCAAGTTATATAAAGCACAAAATATTCAGTAAAGGAGAAATTCACCCTGGGTCTGCCACGGCATGTAGTCATTACTATGTTAACAATATTTAGTTTTTATCATAAACATCATAATTATCCAAACCACAAGCTAGAACTTGAGCATTTGTGTAGGAGCACAGACTGAAGAGTGGGCTCTGCTTAGGAATCTCCGTTCTCTGATGCATTCCAATTCCTCTTGAAAGGCTTGATCCAGATCTTCAGTGGAGTAGAGTTTGTTGCAAATGTGCCATCCTTTGCAGCTGCTGCCTTGAAGGAGTGAGCAATATGCACAAGCATTGCTGTTGCATGTGTCAATGCTTGCCAGCTTGAGAACCTCTCAAAGCGCTTGGAGTCTAACTTGCTGCTGGAGACATTGGTGGTGTGACAAGCAATTTAGGGGCAGATCTCGTAATCAGATCTGGGGTCAACCAAGTCGAAAGGTGTGTGAAGGGGATCTGGCTCCGCTGACCTGAACAAGAAATCTGTTCCTGTCAACCATGTGCTATGAGTCAAGCTGCCTGCTGGGACTGATCACGAGGCATGATCAGCAGGGTTCTGTTCAGTAGATCTGTGCTTCCACTGTTCTAGGCTGGTAGATCTCCTGATACATTGCTCCCTGTTATTTACATACACGTAAAATTATCTGGTGTCGTGAATGTAACCCAGGACCAAATTCATGAAAAATTAACACTTACTTAAGTATTCAGACCCTTTGCTATGAGATTCGGAATTGAGCTCAGGTGCATCCTGTTTCCAATGACTATCCTTGAGAGTTTTCAACAACTTGATTGAAGTCCACCTGTGGTAAATTCAAATGATTGGTCATGATTTGTAAAAGCACACATCTGTCAATATAAGGTCCTACAGTTGCCATTGCATGTCAGAGCAAAAACAAAGGCATGAAGTCAAAATTATTCTGTGTAGAGCTCCAATAGAGGATTGTGTCCAGGTACAGATCTGGGGAAGGGTACCAAAACCGTTCTCCAGCATTGAAGGTCCCCAAGAACACGGTAGCCTCCAGCATTCTTAAATGGAAGAAGTTCAGAACCACCAAGACTCTTACTAGAGCTAGCTGCCCAGCCAAACTGAGCAATCGGGGGAGAAGGGCCTTGGTCAGGGAGGTGACCAAGAACCCGACGGTCACTCTGACAGCTCCAGAGTTCCTCTGTGGGGATGGGAGAACCTTCCAGACGAATAACCATCTCTGCAGCACTCCACTAATAAAGCCATTATGGTAGAGTGGCCAACTGGAAGTCACTCCTCAGTAAAAGGCACATGACAGCCTCCTTGGAGTTGCCAAAAGACACCTTATGACTCTCAGACCATGAGAAACAAGATTCTCTGGTCTGATGAAGCCAAGATTGGACTCTTTGGCCTGAATGCCAAGTGTCACGCCTGGAGAAACCTGGTACCATCCTTACAGTGAAGCGTGGTGGCAGCATCATGCTGTGGGGATGTTTTTCAGGGGCAGGAACTGAGAGACTAGTCAGGATCGAGGGAAAGATGAACAGAGGACCTAAGACTGGGGTGAAGTCTCACCTTCCAACAGGCCAATGACCCTATGCACACAGCCAATACAATGCAGGAGTGGCTTCGGGACATGTCTCTGAATATCCTTGAGTGGCCCAGCCAGAGCCCGGACTTGAACCCAATCAATCATCTCTGGAGAGACCTGATCCAACCTGACAGAGCATGAGAGGATCTGCAGGGAAGAATGGCAGAAACTCCCCCAAGCTTGTAGCGTCACACCCATGAAGACTCGAGGCTGTAATCACTGCCAAAGGTGCTTCAACAAAGTACTGAGTAAAGGGTCTGAGTAGCTGGCGTACATCTCTGCTCCAGGAACAATGTGACGTAACCATTCTCTATAATGTTTGTCCTGAAGGCGTTAACTGGTGAATTGTTGTGTGCCACTCTGAGACAAACACCTCCCACTATCACTAGGCACTGTGTGAAGGGAGCATGCAGGGGCCCGTTGCCCTACACCTTGTGCACCTGGATGATGTCTCTCCCTAGAAGTAGCAGGATCTCGGCCTGAGGGTTCAGAGGGGGTATCTTAGTGGCTAAGAACTTGAGGTCAGGGTGGTACCTTGTAACATCTGGTATAGGGATTTCTGCTCTATTGTCTGGCAGGTTGTTTCACCTGATGAGTGTGGGAAGAGGTAAACAGGTATTTTCATAAGCTGATTCCACAATGAAGCCTTTTGCTCTCTGGCCTACAGTCTCTGCGATACCTGAGCATGTCTTTTATAGTTTAAAAAATATATAAATATATATATTATTGAAATTTTTTAGGGTGTAGATCAGCTTTAATATGGCAGATAGATTGTACCTTGCATCAATGTAATTGTCTGCATCACTTCCAATCCCCCATATATATTTTTTGCAAATATATATATATATATATATATATATATATATATATATATATATATATATATACACACTACCGTTCAAAACTTTGGGTTTTTGAAAGAAAATTACATTTTTTGTCAATTAAAATAACATCAAATTGATCAAAAATACAGTGTAGACATTGCTAATGTTGTAAATGACTATTGTAGCTGGAAACAGCTGATTTTTAATGGAATATCTACATAGGCATACAGCGGCTCATTTTCAGCTAACATCACTCCTGTGTTCCAATGGCACATTGTGTTAGCTAATCCAAGTTTATAATTTTAAAAGGCTAGTTGATCATTAGAAGGCCCTTTTGTAATTATGCTAGAACAGCTGAAAACTGTTGTCTTGATTTAAGAAGCAATAAAACTGGCCATCTTCAGACTAGTTGAGTATTTGGAGCATCGGAATTTGTTGGTTCGATTAAAAATGTTTGTTTCTGGCTCAAAATATTTGTTTTATTTGTTTCTGACTCAAAATGGCCAGAAACAAATAACTGTTTTCTGAAACTCGTCAGTCTATTCTTGTTCTGAGAAATTAAGGCTATTCCATGTGAGAAATTGCCAAGAAATTGAAGACTGTGTACTACTCCCTTCACAGAACAGCGCAAACTGGCTCTAACCAGAAGAGGAGTGGGAGGCCCTGGTGCACAACTAAGCAAAAGGACAAGTACATTAGGGGGTCTAGTTTGAGAAACAGACAACTCACAAGTCCTCAACTGGCAGCTTCATTAAATAGTACCCACAAAAAACCCGTCTCAACGTCAACAGTGAAGAGGCGACTCTGGGATGCTGGCCTTCCAGGCAGTGTTGCAAAGAAAAAGCCACCTCAGACTGGCCAATAAAAAGAAAAGATTAAGATGGGAAAAATCATCATCATCATATTCATGCTGATGAGAGGAATCAATTGAAGCCATTGCGTCTGGTCAGTACTTTCAGTTTGCCCAAAGGATTGTAGTTATTGTCTGCCTCCTATAAAAAAAAACACACTTTGGGGGAGGGACGGGGTCCAGAGCACGAAGCACACTTTCAGAGATTGGAAAAAATGTGTCTGCTTGTGTATTTAGCAATTATTCCATATTTATATTACAGTAGGTCTACTGTAATGTGAAATACTGAATTATTTTTGTCACCGAGCTGCCTTTAAACTACTGTCAAATTCACAGTAACGCCTTTACTTTGTAACTGATACTCCATTCTTTCTGCAGAAATCTTTTAATCTTAATTTGTGTTTGGAAAACATGGTCACACAAAAGACTGGGAAATTTTACTGTAAATCTTCTACCAAACTTTGCATGTGCACAGTTCTTCCAGTAATTTTCTTTTCAAATGTTGTGTAAATTGTTCGAAGGAGTCTTTGTGCATAGAGTTAGTTGTATGGTTTGTTAAACTTTGAAATCAATGCGTTTTGTTTGGCATACATTTGAAAGTGAGTTACCATGGAATTGCCCTTATTATGATTGACATTTTTCATGCTGCTGCCTTATGATACCACAACCTCCAACATGGAAATGTGAGTAATATCTATATTTTTTAAAACACTAAAAGATAGGCCTACTGTATGTTGTGTGATTTGTATCAAGGGAGAAATGGATAGGATATTTATGGTGTTCCTTGACTCATAAAGGTGGTAGACCCCAGGCAGTGGATATGATATCTAAACATAGAATATATCCGTACCTTAAGGTGTAGAAAGAAAACGTAGCATCGTCTCCATTGGCAATTATTTCTAACTCTTTATTGTGTGATGTTCATCTCAAAGATGTGTGTTTGTCTACCATGTCCATCACCAAAAATGCAATACTTTCACCCAGGTGGCACTATTCCATCAAAATAATGTTGTGGTAAACGAGCTAGTTGACCCTGCTTGCTTCAGTTCATTTTATCTGTTTACCCCTTCCTATCAGCTTGTCAAATCTGCGGAGGATGCAGCGATCACAGCGTCTACACATTCAACCTATTTCAGTCAGTCAGCCAGGCCCTCCTTTAAGGTCTCTAAAGGAGAGTCTGCATGGATACAGTGAAGTACATAGGATGCATCCCAAATGGAACCCTATGTTCTATATAGTGCACTGCCTTTGAACAGTTTGTAGGACCAAAGTGAAGGGTAGCATGGGTAGCCGACAGTTCTCTTTCTCTGAAAATTGGCAGATTAATTTCATTCACCACCACTTAGCCCTCCAGCCCTTTGTTCCCAGCACCCCAAAAGTAGTGCACTATATAGGGTGCCATTTGGGATGCACTCCATGTTACTACAATAAAATACTCATACACGCTAATGAATGCAGAGGAATTAAGCAAAAGCCTAAGAAAATAGGCCTCATTAATTATTCATATACAACTTAATTGATTAATTATTATGGCAGACAATCTTAATCTGTTTTAATCACCCTCTGTGTGTGGGGCTGGTATGTACTGTAACAATGCTATTTAGTGAAGTAGCACTTATCTATAATGCAATGGTTTTTGGCTGTGTTTCGTCTCTTGACTTGACATTTTTCAATAATTCTGGCATAGATATTTCACTGCTCATTTAATGATTTATTTTCATAATTTTGTGTCCTGGGTACAAATCGTTTTTTTTCTTTACAATAACGTAATTTTCCAAGAACTTGAACCTGCTTTTCAGAATAGTCCCAAAAGTGCAAACCTTGCCCATGTGGCATTGGAGAGGCTCAATTTAGGGTTCAAAATAGGGATGATTGAGTGTCAACAGTCATAGCCACTGATTACCAGAGGTGGGACCAAGTCACTGTTTTACAAGTCACAAGTAAGTCTCAAGCGTTAGCATTCAAGTCCCAAGTCAAAACAGGCAAGTCCGAGTCAAGTCTCAAGTCAAGATCGTCAAGTATCAAGTCAAGTTTCGAGTCCTAAACAAGTCATAATGTGCTCTTCACCAAATGTAATACCATTTAATTTTTTAAACAAGAGGAAGTATATTACATTTACGCAAATCATTCATTATTTAAAAAATGTCTATATATTTATTACTTTCCAAATAAATGTTATATTTCCATGGAAATACATGGGTAGTCATGAGAAAGACACACCCCTCCAATAATGATCGAGGATCGCTATGGGGCGCAATCGGGCGATGTAGGCTTGTACACAATCGCCCAACCTTACAGAAACACAGCACACACAACACACACACACTCTCTCTGGGTGGTCACAGCTAACATATGTCAATGGGTTTAGGAACAGCAGTAACATCAGGCAGGATTTATGCTACCAACAGCCTAGCCAGTTGTAGATCAATTTTGTTGCAATGATCACGTTCCCACACTGACTGACTGTGTGGAGGCTCATTGATTTAACGTTACTTTACTAAACTAGAAAAGTAATAAAATATATAGCTGTCGGCTATATTATCCACGACTTCCCGTTCTTTGTGCAGCTTCAAATGTCGAACAAAGTTCGAAATTGTTGCGCCTCCGTCTGTAATTTTCTTCCCGCATATTTTGCAAGTTGCAATCCGTTTTTTGTTGATACAGCGTAGTCTTTATATCCGAAAATAAACATTTTGGGTATCATCTTTCCAAAGGTGTCACGCCCTGGTCTAAGTATTTTGTGTTTTTCTTCATGTATTGGGTCAGGCCAGGGTGTGGCATGGAGTTTTTGTATTGTGGTGTGTTTTGTCTTGGGGTTTTGGTGTGTATGTATTTGAGATTGTAGCTAGTGGGGTTATCTAGCAAAGTCTATGGCTGTCTGGAGTGGTTCTCAATCAGAAGCAGGTGCTTATCGTTGTCTCTGATTGGGAACCATATTTAGGCAGCCATATTCTTTGAGTTTGTCGTGGGTGAGTGTCCTTAGTGTCTTTGTTCCTTTATTTAGTTGACAAGTATAGGCTGTTTCGGTTTTCATTACGTTTTGTAGTGTTTTGTGTTTATTTGTATTTACGTTAGTTTTTTCATTAAACATGGATCGCAATCTACACGCTGCAGTTAAAGCAACAGGAACAAAGACACTAAGGACTGTAGGACTGTAATCCGTAGCATAATTTTTTATATTTGTGCTTGGGGAGGGTATCAAGTCAGGTTGAGTCATAAGGCTCAAGTCCAAGTCAAGTCACGAGTCATTGGTGTTAAAGTCAAAGTCTAGTTGCAAGTCATATTTGTGAATCGAGTCTGACTGGAGTCCACACCTCTGCTGATTACCCCCTCCAAGAGTGTTCCACCTGCACACACCATCCCCTCTCAACAAGCACTCAAAAAAATAATGGGACTAAAAACAACACCATTTGGATTATTTGATATCTCAGTGCTGGTTAAATAGTGAACAGAACCCATGTTTGGTTATGTTGACCCAGCCAGTTGGGAGTGAGTGAACAACCCAAAAAGTTGGGTTGTTGAGATTACCCAAACATGGGTCTATTTAACCATCAGTTAGGTCTTTTTTTATTCCCATGTTGGTTTGACTTACTGTAGCAGGTGGGTCTTTTTGAAAATAGCCCATTGGTTAGGGGTGTCTTTCAGCTCGATCTAATTGGCCACCCAATAGAGTAAATGTCATTCCTGTTCATCAAGTTACATTTACATACTGTTAATAACATACTGTTTATATTTTTCAGTATAAGTTATACAGTTTTTTTTGTTACAATCACTAACATCTTTTTGTCCAATCTGTAATCACATTTTCAAAACTCTAAACACAATTAGCACAACATCCGTATGTTGTGGACCATACCTTTAACACAATTCATGTTGTTTTCACAGAATATGCAGGCAATTAACACATTTCTAAAATGCTTCAATTTTATTTACATACAAGCTTACCCAACACTAAAATGATGTCTCTTTCTTGTCTTATTTACAATTGCTTGCACACGGCATGCCAGGAATGACCTAATGTTCAAAACTTTAAATATAGTATAAAGCCTCTACTTCTGCATCAACAGCAACTCAGAAGATATATTGAAATAGCTGAACAGATCATTGAAACATTGAGAAATAGCTGATTTACTGTAAGTTGCGTAAAATAGACCAACCACAGCTGATTCCTATCTCAATGGGAAACATAGACAGGTGTTGAAGTTCTTTCAATTACATGGAAATACACAGTAAAAAGGCGACTCTTTGGATTGATTTAGTTCAATGTGGACGCAGAACAACACAGAGGAGCAGAGAGAAGAAATATCTGGACAAGGGAAAGGAATAGTTGGAAAAGGCAGAGGAGTAGCTGGACCAGGGAGAGGAGTAGCTGGACCAGGCAGAGGAGTAGCTGGACCAGGGAAAGGAATAGTTGGAAAAGGCAGAGGAGTAGCTGGACCAGGGAGAGGAGTAGCTGGACCAGGCAGAGGAGTAGCTGGACCAGGGAAAGGAATAGTTGGAAAAGGCAGAGGAGTAGCTGGACCAGGCAGAGGAGTAGCTGGACCAGGCAGAGGAGTAGCTGGACCAGGGAAAGGAATAGTTGGAAAAGGCAGAGGAGTAGCTGGACCAGGCAGAGGAGTAGCTGGACCAGGGAAAGGAATAGTTGGAAAAGGCAGAGGAGTAGCTGGACCAGGCAGAGGAGTAGCTGGACCAGGGAGAGGAATAGCTGGACCAGGCAGAGGAGTAGCTGGACCAGGCAGAGGAGTAGCTGGACCAGGCAGAGGAGTAGCTGGACCAGGGAGAGGAATAGCTGGACCAGGCAGAGGAGTAGCTGGACCAGGCAGAGGAGTAGCTGGACCAGGGAGATGAGTAGCGGTACCAGACAGAGGAGTAGCTGGACCAGGGAGATGAGTAGCGGTACCAGACAGAGGAGTAGGTTGACCAGGACAAGGGAGAAGGAGAGGTAGGGGGAGAGGAGTAAGAATGTATGGTGGTGTTCAAAGGAGAGAAAGAGCTGTTGTCACTGATTAAATAAGAGCCACCACCATAGACCATGTGATAAAACATGGTCTATCACTAAGAGAGGGTGGTGAAAGAGTCCAGCCTAATCTCAGACGGTCAATAGTGGCTTCCATTATCTCGAATTTTCAACAAACCAACATTTCACAAGGGCTTCTTCTATCATTACTGTTGTTGTGTCCCACAGTAACTTTAGGCCACCAGTCCCAGTGCAAATGTGTATGTTGTATTTTTGTTCCTCTAAAGGACGCAATGTCTTCCTCCTGCTGGGGGAAGAGGAAAGGTCCTCAGTGAAGACCAAGAGCATGCAATTGTAGGATTGGTCATTGCTGAGGATGCAATACAACTGAGAGAAATTCAGACCAGAATTGTAGAGGACAACCTGGTATTTCACAATGTGGAAAGCATCAGCCTGACTACCATGGCTCGGACTCTGACCAAACACAGAGAAATGAAAGAGTTGTACACAGTTCCTTTTGAAAGGAACAGTGAGCGAGTCAAGGAACTCCGGCACCAATACGCCCAGGTATGATGTCTCTCCAATATGTCTTGTTCTATAGTGTTTTACACTATGCTACTCTACATGTAAACATGGGTTACAGTACATACAGTAGGACATACTGAAAAGCATTGACGCATACTGTGTTTGATTCCTTTCAGAGAGTCATGGAGGTGGAGGCTAATCAGACCACACATGAAATAATTTATGTAGATGAGGCAGGGTTTAACCTGGCAAAAACACTTTGGCGGGGAAGAAACGTCACCGGGAAAAGGGCCACCATTGATGTGCCGGGTCAGAGGGGAGAAAATATCACAATGTGTGCTGCAGTCTCGAGTGCTGGTTTGGCACCTGCAGAAATGCCAGATTGGTCCCTACAACACTGAGCGTCTTCTTTTATTTTTAGATGACCTGCACCAACAACTGGTGCCAGAAGCAGAAAGGGAACAGGGGGGAGGACACAGGAGGACATTTGTGATTGCATGGGACAATTTAGCATTCCACCATTCACATGCAATCACACACTGGTTTGCAGCCCATCCAAGAATGGTTTGCCTTTTCCTCCCCACCTACTCGCCTTTCCTCAACCCCATTGAAGATTTTTTTTCTGCCTAGAGGTGGTAAGTGTATGATCATCGGCCACATGAACAAATGTCTCTCCTGGATGCAATGGATACAGAGATCTCTCAGCTGAAGACTGCCAGGGGTGGATAAGGCATGCCAGGCATTTCTATCCAAGGTGAATAGCGAGAGAAGACACAAGATGAGATGTGGATGAGAACATGTGGCCAAATGCTGATGATCGTATAGATTCGAACAGGACTGTGCATTTTTGTGTTTTTGCCCATCTGTGCCTTTTTTTAAAAACTATAATTGTGTTTTATTTTTACACATGTGGACCAAAGGTCATGTAATTTTGGTGATTACTAGCAGCAATTTCATGTTTTTAATAAAGCTTTCACTGCAGCAAATCTGTCACTTACAAAACCAATTCTACTGTACATTCTATAAAATAAAGATGACTCATTCACTTTTAGTATGTTGCCAAAAATGCACACATTTGACACTCAACCAAAACATGTAGAGTGGTTTACAGTGAAAGGAAAATTAATTATGATAAACAATGGATTTCACATTGTCTATTGTATGCAGGTAGAACTGAAACATGAAAAGTAATGCAGTTTTTGTAATGCCATCAGCTGTTAATATTTTTTAAGTGATTGTGCTATGATTGACTATATGTTCCTCTTGGACAGAAAACATGTGCTAATGTTTTGACAGAATTATTAGATATTGAGTCGGTTTTGTCGTGTTTTGATAGAGTTAGTATATGTAGAGAAAGTATTTTTGCATTTTGAAATGTAGAGTTTGTAATTAACGTCTTCGGGATCGGTGTCCCTTCCCTTCCAACGTAGGCTAATGCGATTAGCATGAGGTTGTAAGTAACAAGAACATTTCCGAGGACTACATATACCTAGGTGTCTGGTTAGACTATAAACTCTCCTTCCAAACTCACATTAAGCTTCTCCAATCCAAAATTAAATCTAGAATCGGCTTCTTATTTCACAACAAAGCCTCCTTCACTCATGCTGCTACATACCCTCATAAAACTAACTATCTGTCATTTCAATATGTCATTTACAAAATAGCCTCCAACACTCTACTCAGCAAATTGGATGTAGTCAATCACAGTGCCATCCATTTTGTCACCAAAGCCCCATATACTACACACCGCTGCGACCTGTATTCTCTCGTTGGCTGGCCCTCACTTTGTATTCATTGCCAAACCCACTGGCTCCAGGTCATCTATAAGTCTTTGCTGGGTAAAGCCTCTCCTTATCTCAGCTCACTGGTCACCATAGCAACAGCCACCTGTAGCACGTGCTCCAGCAGGTATATTTCACTGGTCATCCCCAAAGCCAACTCCCCCTTTGGCCGCCTTTCCTACCTGTTCTCTACTGCCAATGACTGGAATGAATTGCAAAAATCACTGAAGCTGGAGACTTTTATATCTCCCTCACTAACTTTAAGCATCAGCTGTCAGAGCATCTTACCGATCACTGCACCTGTACACAGCCCATGTGTAAATAGCCCACCCATCTACATCTTCTCCATATTGTTATTTATTTTTGCTCTATTGCACCACATTATCTCTACTTGCACATCATCATCTGCATTTCTATCACTCCAGTGTTAATGCTAAATTGTAATAATTTTGCCGCTATGGCCTATTTATTGCCTTACCTCCATAATCTTACTACATTTGTACACACTGTACATACATTTATTGTGTTATTGACTGTACGTTTGTTTATCCCATGTGTAACTCTGTGCTGTTGTTTTTGTCGCACTGCTTTGCTTTATCTTGGCCAGGTCGCAGTTGTAAATGAGAACCTGGTTAAATAAAGGTGAAAAAATGTGTGTATATATATATATATATATATATATATATATATATATATATATATAGACATATATATATATATATATATATATATATAGACATATCTGATATTGGCAGAAAGCTTATATTATTGTTAATCTAAATTTACAGTAGTTATTGCAATGTAATAATACCATGCTATTGTTTGAGGAGAGTGCACAATTTTGAACATGAAAAGTTATTAATAAACAAATTAGGCACATTTGGGCAGTCTTGATATAACATTTTGAACAGAAATACAATGGTTCATTGGATCAGTCTAAAACTTTGCACATACACTGCTGCTATCTAGTGGCTAAAATCTAATAATACATTATGGCCTTTCTCTTGCATTTCAAAGATGATGGTACGAATGGTAAGAATGGTTGTTTTTTCTTTGTATTATCTTTTACTATAGGGTTATATTCTCCTACATTCCTTTCACATTTCCACAAACTTCAAGATGTTTCCTTTTAAATGGTACCAATAATGTGCATATCCTTGCTTCAGGGCCTGAGCTACAGGCAGTAAGATTTGGGTATGTAATTTTAGGCAAAAATTGAAAAAAAAGGGTTGGATCCTTAAGAGGTTTTAAGTATAGGTACAGGCTTGTTTGCAATTGTAAAAAACTGTAATATTTTTATTTATTTTATTGTTTAGAATGGTCCTTGGTCAAATGTCGTACACTATATAGGGAAAAGGGTGCCTTTTGGGCCACACACATTGATAGAGGTGACAATAGGGAGACAAGTGTGGCCTCAATAACTTAGCTGCTGTCTCTAGGATAAATGTGTGTAATGTAATATGACCTAAGAACATGCCATATTATGCAGTCCACAGATATACTCCTTGAAGCATAGCTTTTCCCTTAAATTCATTATAAACACATAATAGCATACCGTAGGAAATTCATATTCTTGATGTTGTTCAGAGCTGGCAGATCTGAGGGTAGATAACAGGAGAGAACCGATGTAGATTCCTCGGATTAGGATCCTTCTATGTATCCGTGTACACTTCTAAGAGGGTTCTCTAGTTAAAACGTAATAACTTTTTTCATTCTTAAATTAAATCAGATTCAACACAATCTTTTAAGTTGGAATAATACACTTCAAGATGGGCTTAGTCTAATTAGAATTGTGAACATAAAATCAAAGACTTTGTTTCAAGATGTGAAGCAACGGAATCCTCTGAAATAACTTCCAATAGGGTTTCTAAATTACAAGCTGTTAGTTCATGATAAAAACCTTTTATATTCCTCATTATTTCACAGCTGACATTTGGCTATTGACCAAGATTGTGCTTGTATTTATGCACTGACATTCAAACCAATATCAATATCATTGAGTCAGTGTTCATTTTTATTAGTATTGGATGATCTGTAAAGCTCGATGAACTGTTTGAACAGGAAATGCAGGTGAAACATGTCAACAATGTTGTACTTAAATTGATTATTATTATAATGCCGTTGCTCATCTTTCAATTTACCAAACCAATTCTACAGTTAAAAGAACTAAAGTGAATGCATTACATATTGTCTCCCCAGGCTACTTAGTAGTCTGACACAATGAAAACAAGCAGCTTAGAACCATCAAAGACAGTAATGAGTTGCCATGCTGGTTTTAATAGTCATCCCTTGTTTTGAGAAGATGATTGGATTTAAATATGTTTTAGTAGATGTGACTTTAAATGTCTCCATCTTTGTTTACTTTGCAAGTGTATAATGAAGACTTGTATTGCAGATGTAAATGTGGGGATTCATGATTCAAATCAAATTATATTTGTACTATTATAGTGATATGACAGAACAGTATAACAAATGAAAGACATTCATATCACTAAACTGCAATCAAATGTTGTAATAAATTGTTTATGAATAAAGCATGCCAGTTCGTGTTTTTCCCAGAAGAAACCACTTTACTTCTGTAATTATCTTGTCTTATTTTGGAAGTGTTGACTAGAAAGCAGCTGATCAGGCTCTGTGGATATGTTGACACTTTATACACACTGAGTGTACAAAACATGATGAACATTATGCTCTTTCCATTGACTGACCAGGTGAATCCAGGGGAAAGCTATGATCCCTTATTGATGTTACTTGTTAAATCCACTTCCATCAGTGTAGATGAAGGGGAGGAGACAGGTTAAAGAATGATTTTTAAGCATTAAGACATGGATTGTATATGTGTGCCATTCAGAGGGTAAACGGGCAAGACAAAATAATTAAGTGCCTTTGAAAGGGGTATAGGATAAGTTGCCAGGCACACCGGTTTGTGTCAAGAACTGAAACGCTGCTGGGTTTTTCACACTCAACAGTTTCCCATGTGTATCAAGAGCGGCAACTCAATATTAGGAAGGTATTTTTTTTTAGGTTTTGTACACTTAGTGTACTTCTATATCAATTACCAAGGTAATAGATTAAGAACTGGTTAAATCCAAGTCTGACATGGTCAGTCAGTCAGTCACATTTTAAACATAACGGTATGGTCCAGAATTACAATTTGGAGATCTGCTGCAGGACATTTTCAAAGAGGTTAGTTGTGCATTTCCACTAAATCAGCCTCCTTCCTGGCTATTTCATGGATACACTGTAGTGACTGGAAGGTAAAAGTATAGTGTGTTTGATTTAACATTCATGTTGTTTCCTCTCCCTCAGAGCCATGCTGTTCAAGTACAGAGAAAAATATATTATTAATGGACCTAGAGGAATGCTAGAAGTACAAAACAACATGGGTTTTCATCTACCTTTACACCTGTGCCGTACAGTAGATGGGTCCTCTGAGATAAGAATTATGGAATTTAATTTAGTACCCTGCTCAAAAAAGAAAATGGCATACACCAGCCTTCATTGTGTTTTCGCTGGTGACCAGCCTTCACTGTGTTTTGGACACCGGTGGCCACCATAAATTGATCACCAGCGTACCGGTCACTCGCAAAACCAGCATCTAGTCACATTATGATCACTTGCAAAGTGATGTCTAATTCCTATTGGAATATCCGACAATTGGAACTTCTATTCTCCTACAATCTGCATTCAGAATGACTGCCAGGGTTAGAAAAATTAGAGAACGAGATTACCTAAACCATCTAAACTCAAACAACTATTTTAGTAAAGGTGTAAGCCCAAGGCCGTGTCTACACTTGACAGTTCATGCAGCTTTAGTATACTGATCATATAGTTTGTGTCATGTATCTCTATCTACATTTAAATGCGTCTACCGTGTCCACAGTGTGTCCGGATACCCTTTTCCCATGCTATATTCAAGTGCCGGTATGCATTCCACAAACGTTGGAATAGGCAAAATATGATAATAACACAACAACAACTGCTAGCAGTAGCTAATTACTATAGCGCCAAGTCTAGGTCCAAAAGGCTCCTTAACAGCTTCTACACCCAAGCTATAAGACTGCTGAACAATTAAATGGCCACCCGGACTATTTACATTGACCCCCCTTATTTTTTACACTGCTGCTACTCACTGTTTATCATCTATGCCTAGTCACTTTACCCCTACCCACTTGTACAAATTCCTGCAAATAACCTGTACCCCCGCACATACTCGATAACGGGCCCCATGTATATAGCCTCGTTAATCGTATGTAATTCTACTGTGTTCCTTTTAATGTTACTTTATTTTATTTAGTCAATATTCTTTTCACTATTTCTTGAGCTGCACTGTTAGTTAACTTCTTTGGGACTTGGGGGCAGTATTGAGTAGTTTGGACAATAAGGTACCCAGAGTAAACTGCCAGTTACTCAAGCCCAAAATCTAGAATAAACATATAATTAGTATATTTGGATAGAAAATACTCTGAAGTTTCTACAACTGTTTGAATGATGTCTGTGAGTATAACATAACTCATATGGCAGTCAAAAACCTGAGAAAAAAATCCAACCAGGAAGTGGGAAATCTGAGGTTTGTAGTTTTTCAAGTCATTGCCTGTCAAATATACAGTGTCTATGGGGTCATTTGCACTTCCTAAGGCTTCCACTAGATGTCAACAGTCTTTAGAACCTTGTTTGAGGCTTCTACTGTGAATGGGGAGAGAATAAGAGCTGGTTGAGCCAGGTGTCTGGCAGAATGCCATGAGCTCAGTCTCGCGTGCGCCCGTGAGAGTTTGTTGCGTTCCATTGCATTTCTAAAGACAAAGGAATTGTCTGGTTGAAACATTATTGAAGATTTATGATAAAAACAACCTAAAGATTGATTCTATACACCGTTTGACATGTTTCTACGAGCTGTTATATAACTTTTTGGACTTTTCGTCTGGACTTGCCCGCGCCTCGTGAAGAAGCTGAAGCTGTTAACTCACGAGGCGCCGGCAAGTCCAGGCAAAAGTTCAGACGAAAAGTCTGTTTTTGGTGACAAGCCAAATTTCATCAGCCTCCTGAGGTTGAAGAGGTGCCTTCTTCACCACGCTGTCTGTGTGGGTGGACCATTTCAGTTTGTCCGTGATGTGTACGCCGAAGAACTAAAACTTTTCACCTTCTCCACTATTGTCCCGTCAATGTTGATAGGGGTGTGCTCCCTCTGCTGTTTCCTGATGTCTGATGGTGTCAGGTAGGGTGGAGGTGATATGATCCTTGACTAGCCTCTGAAAGCACTTCATGATGACTGAAGTGAGTGCTACCGGGCGATAGTCGTTTAGCTCAGTTACCTTAGCTTTCTTGGGAACAGGAACAATGGTGGCCCTCTTGAAGCATGTGGGAAGAGCAGACTGGGATAGGGATTGATTGAATATGTCCGTAAACACATCAGCCAGCTGGTAGGCGCATGCTCTGAGGATGCAGCTAGGGATGCCGTTTGGGCCGGCAGCCTTGCTAGGTTTAACACGTTTAAATGTTTTACTCACGTTGGCTGCGGTGAAGGAGAGCCCGCCGCATCGGTGGCACTGTATTTTCCTCCTGGTTTTCATTTTGTAGTCCGTGATTGACTGTAGACCTTGCCACATACCTGTCGTGTCTGAGCCGTTGAATTGTGACTCTACTTTGTCTCTATACTGACGCTTAGCTTGTTTGATTGCCTTGCAGAGGGAACAGCTACACTGACCCACTGCAATTGTGATACAGTGAATTATAAGTGAAATAATGTGTCTGTAAACAGTTTTTGGAGAAAAAAAATCGGTGTCATGCACAAAGTAGATGTCCTAACCAACTTGCAAAAACTATAGTTTGTTAAAGTACGATAGATAAATGGCAGGTTCTTTTTTTTCCCTTACACCGTAGGTTCATGTACTTTGACATGAAGCAGTCAAATTAGTGCTCTATAACCATTTTTTAAATTTTAATCCTAGAAAATGGGCCTTAACTCAAAAAGTGTTGAAGCCTCGACGCCATCTTGTTTCTGGGCTAAACGCCCATTTGGCCAAACCTGTGCTCACCGAGTTTTGTCTTTGAAGTCTTTTTCATTTAGGAGAAATGGCCATGTCACTTTGGTGATATTTTGTTAATTTGCAATAAGCAGCCAGATGCCATCTGGAGGGATTTTCTGGAACAAAGGAAAAATAATCACAAATATAAACAGTTTATTAAATGGAAACAAAATGTTCGAGAGACTTTATTTGATGACTTCCTGGAAGATCCGTCACTCTGGCCCACCTGAGTCCATCTGACTATTTTAATAAAACTCACGGGCGTCAGGTAATGGACCCTACATTTGCAATATGGAGATCCTCATCAATACAGGTAATGGAATCGGCATCCCTTATGTAGAAAAATGGTTATAAGTTCTACATTCTTTGAATGGGGCATTCTTATTTAAGATGGTGAGGAAAACACTTTTAAAGAGCAACCAGGCATCCTCTACTGATGGGATGAGGTCAATATCCTTCCAGGATACCCGGGCCAGGTCGTATAGAAAGGCCTGCTCACTAAAGTGTTTTAGGGAGCGTTTGACAGTGATGAGAGGTGGTCGTTTGACCGGCTGACCCATTACGGACGCAGGCAATGAGACAGTGATCGCTGAGATCCTGGTTGAAGACAGCAGAGGTGTATTTAGAGGGCAAGTTGGTCAGGATGATACCTATGAGGGATCCCATGGTTACGGATTTAGGGTTGTACCTGGTAGGTTCCTTGATAATTTGTGAGATTAAGGGCATCTAGCTTAGATTGTAGGATGGCCCAGGGTGTTAAACATATCCCAGTTCAGGTCACCTAACAGTACGAACTCTTAAGATAGATGGGGGGCAATCAATTCACATATGGTGTCCAGGGCACAGCTGTGGGCTGAGGGGGGTCTATAACAAGCGACAAAGGTGAGAGACTTGTTTCTGGAAAGGTAGATTTTTAAAAGAGGAAGCTTGAATTGTTTGAGCACGGACCTGGATAGTATGACAGAACTCTGCAGGCTATCTCTGCAGTAGATTGCAACTCCGCCCCCTTTGGCAGTTCTATCTTGTCGGAAAATGTTGTAGTTGGGGATGGAAATTTCAGGGTTTTTGCTGTCCTTCCAAAGCAGGATTCAGACACGTCAAGGACATCAGGGTTGGCAGAGTGTGCTAAAGCAGTGAATTAAACAAATTTTGGGAGGAGGCTTCTGATGTTAACATGCATTAACTCTTGTAACTACCCACCCCGGATCCGGGAGAATTGTCATCTACTGCCACTAAGTAGCATAATGCAATGGACAAAAAATCTTACCTCCCTACAACGCCTGGGCATGCTCCTGATGAGGTGGCGGATGGTCTCCTGAGGGATCTCCTCCCAGACTTGGACTAAAGCATCCGCCAACTCCTGGACAGTCTGTGGTGCAACGTGGCATTGGTGGATGGAGCGAGACATGATGTCCCAGATGTGCTCAATTGGATTCATGTCTGGGGAACGGGCGGGCCAGTCCATAGCATCAATGCCTTCCTCTTGCAGGAACTGCTGACACACTCCAGCCACATGAGGTTGAGCATTGTCTTGCATTAGGAGGAACCCAGGGCCAACCGTACCAGCATATGGTCTCATAAGGGGTCTGAGGATCTCATCTCGGTACCTAATGGCAGTCAGGCTACCTCTGGCGAGCACATGGAGGGCTGTGCAGCCCCCCAAAGAAATGCCACCCAACACCATGACTGACCCACCGCCAAACCAGTCATGCTGGAGGATGTTGCAGGCAGCAGAACGTTCTCCATGGCATCTCCAGACTGTCACGTCTGTCACATGTGCTCAGTGTGAACCTGCTTTCATCTGTGAAGAGCACAGGGTGCCAGTGGCGAATTTGCCAATCTTGGTGTTCTCTTGCAAATGCCAAACGTCCTGCACGGTGTTGGGCTGTAAGCACAACCCCCACATGTGGATGTCGGGCCCTCATACCACCCTCATGGAGTCTGTTTCTGACGGTTTGAGCAGACACATGCACATTTGTGGCCTGCTGGAGGTCATTTTGCAGGGCTCCGGCAGTGCTCCTCCTTGCACAAAGGCGGAGGTAGCGGTCCTGCTGCTGGGTTGTTGCCCTCCTATGGCCTCCTCCACGTCTCCTGATGTACTGGCCTGTCTCCTGGTAGCGCCTCCATGCTCTGGACACTACGCTGACAGACACAGCAAACCTTCTTGCCACAGCTCGCATTGATGTGCCATCCTGGATGAGCTACACTAACTGAGCCACTTGTGTGGGTTGTAGACTCTGTCTCATGCTACCACTGGAGTGAAAGCCCCGCCAGCATTCAAAAGTGACCAAAACATCAGCCAGGAAGCATAGGACCTGAGAAGTGGTCTGTGGTGTGGTCACCACCTGCAGAACCACTCCTTTATTGGGGATGTCTTGCTAATTGCCTATCATTTCCACCTGTTGTCTATTCCATTTGCACAACAGCATGTGAAATATATTGTCAATTAAGTGTTGCTTCCTAAGTGGACAGTTTGATTCCACAGAAGTGTGATTGACTTGGAGTTACATTGTGTTGTTTAAGTGTTCCCTTTATTTTTTTGAGCAGTGTATATAAACCGGGACAGAGCTTTTTCTCAGTAAGACCAGGTGGAAAAATGGCTTCCTCTGTCTTTTGCGCGAGAAATACACAAAGAGCCATCAGGTGGACACTTACGCAATGTTATCGCTCAGGCTCATTTTTCAAAATAAAAGCCTGAAACTATGTCTTGTGATACTAGATACATTAAGGAAGAAAAAGGAATCTTGTTGATATCCCATTCACTGCACAATAGGGAAGCATAGGAAGGGACTCTTATTTAGAAACCGTTGGTTTCCTGATTGGATTTTTCTCATTCTTTTGCCTGCAATATCAGTTCTGTTATACTCACAGACAATATCTTTACAGTCTTGAAACTTTAGAGTGTTTTCTATCATAAGCTGTCAATTATATGCATATTCTATTTTCCGGTCCTGAAAAATAGCCTGTTTACTTTGGGAACTTTATTTTTCTAAAAAAAAAAAAAATGACCCCTAGATTCAACAAGTTAAACCAAAGCTTTTACGGTTACAGAAGTCAACAACTGAGATCGCCTGCTGGGGAATAGGTGTGGTGCTGGAGGCTACAGGGCCTTGGTTATCTTCTACATCACCAGAGGTACAGAGGAGGAGTAGGATAAGTGTACGGCTAAAGGCTATAGGAACTGGTCGTCTAGTGTGTTAGGAACAGAGAATTAAAGGACCAGATTTCTGGGCGTGGTAGAATAGATTCAGGGCATAATGTACGGACAAATGTATGGTAGGATGTGAGGTACAGTGGAGGTAAATCTAGGCATTGAGTGATGATAAGAGCAGTTGTGTCTGTGGAGGCACCAGTTAAGCCAGGTGAGGTCTCCACATGTGTTGGGGGTGGGACAAAAAAGCTATCTAAGGCACGTTGGGCAGGGCTGGGGGCTCTACTGTGAAATAAAACAATAATAACTAACCTAAACAGCAGTAGACAAGGCATATTGACATTAGGGAGAGGCGTGTGTAGCTGAATGATCATAGGGTCCAATGAGCAGCAATAGAGTGTGTCAGAGAGCCATTCGGTAGTCTTTACTACGCTAGGCAAGCTGGAGACACGGCAATTCAGAAAGCTAGTGGGGGATAGCAGATGGGTCTTCGGCAACGTCACAACAGAAAATCCGTTGAAACCTCTGACAAGGAGAGGATATTCAGTCCGTAGATGGAAAGTGAGATTAAAATATATATTCGTATGAAATATATACGAGGAAAACAACTATTTACATAGGACAAGACAAACACACGTCCGACTGCTACACCATCTTGGCTTTCGTTTGTCGTGTGATAGGCTTGAAAGGGGCGCCGTCACATACTGAACTCTTGGCCTTGAATGTAGCACTTAGGGAACTCCATCACCCACTCTACCCCTGTCGTGGGCTCTTACTCACCACAATGGTCACAGAGAGACGGATAACTATGTGGTTCGCAAAGGTCTTCTGTGTCTAAAGTGATGCGAGAGGGCAAAAAAAACATCTAACGATGCACATAGTTATCCAAACGAGTGGTCTGAGGCAGGCGTTTAATTATGAGCGTGCAACATAGATAACAATAGTTTTGGGAAACGGCTTGAATATTTAACAATGCTCCTACTATAGTTCTCACGATGAACTTAGCCTTAAGATGCTATTGAGAAACCGGGCTCTGGTCAGATGCTGACCCGTTCCGATCTGAGTGATGGCAGCAGCAGAAAAGTAATTGATCAAGTTTGATCATAAAGTTACTGATCCCCCTCCCCCATGTCAAACATTTGGAATCATGAGGAGGGATTGCTAAAGGGATAGGGTGACATAATTTTATTACACCATTGGTAAAATGTTATTCTCTTACCCAATTTAAATTAGTACGGCCTTGTAAGCAATATTGGAGAAGGTATGTTTGCTGAGGGGAGTGGTTTATATAGCTAGATATCTAATCTACTGGTGCCAAAATTGACTGTCGGCTGTCAGCAAAAAATGATTAAAAGTTTCAACTATTCATCTATGGTAAAGATACTTATATGTTTCCACTTTCATCTATGTCTGGTGTTAGCTAGTTAATGGCTAGCTAGGTCTTCAGCCAGCATGGAACAAAACAGGGGGAAGGGTCATTCAAAACTCTGGCGCAGTTGTCATGACAACACATGGGTCAGGGGAGGCTTATGTGAGTGAGTGACATAGGGGAGCAGGGAGGCAGGGTAAGACAAGAGACAGCAACTAACAAGCTGACTCTTGCTATAGTATAGCTGCCATGCGTAGGTTATTTATCATGCAACATGATTATATAGTTCCGATTATGTAGTTCCGCTGGGTTCCGCTAGCCAACAGCCAATGAAATTGCAGGGCGCCAAATTCAAATCAACAGAAATATCATAATTACATTTCTCAAACATACAAGTATTAGACACCATTTTAAAGATAAAAGTCTCGTTAACCTGTTACTCCTACCCCCTACTTTTTCGAACATTCTGTTAAAAATCGCACAACATTTCAGCACCCTGCTACTCATGCCAGGAATATAGTATATGCATATGATTAGTATGTGTGAATAGAAAACACTCAGACGTTTATAAAACTGGTTAAATCACGGCTGTGACTATAACAGAACGTGCGTTTCATCGAAAAGTGCAGGAAAATCTGATCACTGAAAATGGAAAAATATATCCATGCGCCACTTCAACCAATTGATAAAGGTGAACCACATTAAATGGGGCCGAGGTTGCAATACCTACAGCTTCCACACGATGTCAACAGTCTTGTCATTTGCCTAGGCTTTGTTTCTTGGTCAAACGAACAAGAGACAGCCCATTTCTTCAGGTCTCCGACCGGATATTTTGGTTGAGATTTACCCGGACATTATTTCAAGACGTACAGGTATAGAATATACATCACCTCGTGATCAATTTGATCGCTTATTAACGTTTACTAATACCTAAAGTTGCATTACAAAAGTATTTCGAAGTGTTTTGTGAAAGTTTATCGTCGACTTTTTTAATTTAAAAAAATGACGTTATGTTATAAAACGCAATTTTTTTCGTTGATCTAGAGATCTGGAAATGCAAATGCGCTAAATGCTAATAGTATTAGTTAAAACTCAAACGTTCATTAAAATACACATGCAGGGTATTGAATTAAAGCTACACTCGTTGTGAATCCATGCAACAAGTCAGATTTTTAAAATGCTTTTCAGCGAAAGCATGAGAAGCTATTATCTGATAGCATGTAACACCCCAAAAGACCCGCAGGGGACGTAAACAAAATAATTAGCATAGTCGTCGCTACACAAACCGCACAAATAAAATATAAAACATTCATTACCTTTGACCATCTTTTTTGTTGGCACTCCTAGATGTCCCATAATCACTATTGGGTCTTTTTTTCTCTCAATTAAATCGGTCCATATATAGCCTAGATATCAATCTATGAAGACTGTGATAAACGGAAAGAAATAGCGTTTCATAACGTAACGTAATTTTTTAAAATTCAAAAAGTCGACGATAAACTTTCACAAAACACTTCGAAATACTTTTGTAATGCAACTTTAGGTATTAGTACACGTTAATAAGCGATAAAATTCATCAGGAGGCGATGTCAATTCTATAGGTGTCTGTTTCGAAAAAATGTCTTGGAGAGAGCTCGACCAAAACATCCGGTCGGAGACCGGAGGGAATCGATTCCCTTGATTCGGTTAGACCAAGAATCAATTGCGAATCAAATGACAAGACTCTAGACAACGTGTGGAAGCTGTAGGCACTGAAACCTCGGTCTCATGTAATTCGATTCACTTTGAACAATTCCTGGAAGTCGCGGATGGATATTTATTTCCATTTTCAGTGATCAGATATTCCTGCACTTTTCGATGAAACGCACGTTCTGTTATAGTAACAGCCGTGATTTAACCAGTTTTATAAACGTCTGAGTGTTTTCTATCCACACATACTAATCATATGCATATACTATATTCCAGGCCTGAGTAGCAGGGCGCTGAAATGTTGCGCGATTTTTAACAGAATATTCGAAAAAGTAGAGGGTCGACTTAACAGGTTAATGAACGTTTAAGTTTTAACGAGTGCTATTAGCATTTAGCGTAGCGCATTTGCATTTCCAGATGTCTAGACGGGACGCCTGCGTGTCAGGTAGGAGCAAGAGGTTAATGAAGCCACAATGTCTGATATAAAAAAAAATTTACAGCGAAAGCTCCTCAAACGATTATGTTAGGTCTCCACCAACTCACAGAAAAACCCAGCCATTTTTCCAGCCAAAGAGAGGAGTCACAAAAAGCACAAATAGAGATAACATTAATCACTAACCTTTGATCTTCATCAGATGACACTCATAGGACTTCATGTTCCACAATACATGTATGTTTTGTTCGGTAAAGCTCATATTTATATCAAAAATCGTATTTTACATTGGCGCGTTATGTTCAGTAGTTTCAAAACATGCAGTGATATTGCAGAGAGCCACATGAATTCACAGAAATACTGAAATAACTTTAGATACACTTCTCCTTAATGCAACCGCTGTGTCAGATTTTAAGAACACTTTACGGAAAAAGCATAATCTGAGAACGGCGCTCAGAGCCCAAACCAGCCAAAAGAAATATCTGCCATGTTGCGCAGTCAACATTAGTCATAAATAACATTATAAATATTCACTTACCTTTGATAATCTTCATCAGAAAACACTCACAGGAATCGCAGTTCCACAATAAATGTTTGTTTTGTTCGATAATGTCCATTTATGTCCAAATAGCTTATTTTGTTAGGGCATTTGGTAAACAAATCCAAAAGCGTGTTCAGGTCCAGTCGGACGAAAAGTTCAAAAAGTTATATGACAGGTCAAAGAAACTTGTCAAACTAAGTATAGAATCAATCTTTAGGATGTTTTTATCATAAATGTTCAATAATGTTCCAACCGGAGAATTCCATTGTCTATAGAAAAGCAATGGAACGAGAGATACCTCTCATGTGAAATGCGTGTGACTGAGAACGAGGATGCTGGCAGACTCCCTTCACAGGATAAGCCTGAAACAATGTTCTATAGACGGTTGACATCGAGTGGAAGCCTTAGAAAGTGCAAAATAATCCATACCCCACTGTGAATTCGATAGGGGCTGAGTTCAAAAACGACAAACCTCAGCTTTCCCACTTCCCGTTTGGAATCTTTCTCTTCTTTGCCTGCCATATGAGTTCTGTTATACTCGCAGACATCATTCAAACAGTTTTAGAAACTTCAGTGTGTTTTCTATCCAATACTAATAATAATATGCATATATTAGCATCTGGAACTGAGTTGGAGGCAGTTCACTCTGTGCACGCTATTCATCAAAAAGTGAAAATGCTGCTCCCTATCCCAAAGAAGATAAAGGTTAAAAAAATGTTTTTAAATAAAATCAAAGTAACAGATTGGAATACTTTAGAAACATTTATTTAATTTATATTTGAGTACGTTCATATTAATTAATCAATCAAAGTACATGCAAAAAAAACTGCAATAGAGCATGCTGGGCATTTGTTTTGGATCATCTCTGGTTATTAGTGATGTTATGTTTAATACCAGAGCTCTGAGGCATGCGTCTAAATCGCTAAGCAGTATACCTTATGCAGTGTGCCGATGCCTGTATCACTTTATCAGAAGCATGTGCTCAATGACATCTGAAACTTAGTTTCATCGAACAACAACCTGATTGGTTTGGCTTTGGTTTTGGAAGAGTGCGACGTCAGTTATAATAATGTATTTATGAAATTATTTTGACGAGCAAGTGCCACTAGTTTACACTGTGTGGAAGAAAGCCTTAAGTAACTAATCTATTTATTCGACACAATTGGCTGGAAAGCCTCAACGCTTCAGGAAGCTTCGTTTCCACATCACTAATGGTTTTTAACACCGGAGTTATTTTACATTGCCAAGTGTTAATTTAACTCTTTAGAGTGTTCCTTTAACTAACTTGATAAATGTCACATAAAAAAATCAACACTAACCAATTTCCTGTGTGCTATGAAAGGGACAGATCTGCAGGCTTCCATACATTTCCGGAACATTTCAAATTCTGAAGAACCGTAGATGCCACGTCAAGAACCCCACACTTAAATTATAGGTTATTTTATCGGACAAGAGTTCTCCAAGGAATCTTTAGAAAGGGAGTCTTTCTATGAACAATAAACACCTCAACTTTTATTATTATTAGTAACTCCTCAACCCCACAAGGTCTTCCTGAAGTGGTAAAATTTTATTTTCAGGGTCTGTGAAAAATTGTAGTATATTGTCTACATCCCACACGGCACCTTATTACCCAGAGTGCACTACTTCTGACCAGAGGCCCATTTGGGTATCAGGCAAAATCCTACAGTATATCTAGGACAGTTGCTAAAGAATTCAGTAAATCATTAACAATAATAAACACGTTTGTCTTAATCTGGTTGTAATCTAAATTACGCTAATACACAGCAGTTGTCTTAATCCGTAGCTTCAGGACAATGCAACATCACATCATGCTGTTTTGAATGATATGGAAGGGAGTCTATCTAGTGCAATGGCTGGTCCTTAATCCTATTTTGCAATTAATTACACACCACTTCAGAAACCTGGCCCTGTTAGACCCAGACTGTGGGATATTTGGAAAACCTGCACCTAAAATCCCAATACATTGTGTGATATCCCCAGAGGGAGTGCTTGGCAGTGTGATTGTTCGTATTTATACTCCTCATATTCATAGCGGAAAGTGCATTAGCATATCTGTCTGGCTGTGCAGACATTAAACGCAGGTGAAGCACAACGAGGGTATTATCACATTTTGTTTATCACACAAAGGGAGGCACACATGCACACTCTTCACGAACACTGTCTCTTCATTCATCTGTCTCACATAGACACAAAACATCAGGTGGGTGCATGCCTAGCATACTCTTCTGAATCCCAAATGGCACCCTATTTCCTATGTTGTGCACCATTTTTGACCACAGCTCTACACAGCACCTTCTGGAGTGTTAACAATGGTTCCAATGTGTATATGGTCCCTTCTCTTTAGTGTTGATTTAACACTCTCAGTTCCAGTATGGTCACACTCTTTCAGTGTCGATTTAACATTCTCAGTATTGATTTAACACTGGAGAATTTGCTGTGATATGGGCCCTGATCAAAAGTAGTGCACTGTATAGGGAACAGGGGGCCATTTGGGATTCATACACTCTTACTGTAATTGCCTGGCTGCTTATATGGATTCCGACCCATACTTCATGTTTGTAGCGTCTCGTTAGCTGTTGTTGTATCATGTTAGTCTCTTTATTTAGGTACATTTGTGCCTTTTGTTCCATTGTTGAATATGCATTCACCAATGAAAATGCTATTCTGTTGTCTTAAATCATTTGCATTTATGCGCACTGTCTATTCAAGAACTGTCTAATTATGTGCACTGTCTATTGAAGAACTGTCTATTTATGTGCACTGTCTGTTTAAGAACTGTCGATAGATTCAATGCTTATGTAAGGATGTGAATGATTATCATTGATTACTGAAGCCTGACCTGTGTCTATAAATTCCCATCTGTCATGTGATTAAGGTAGTGGTTGCTTCTAGAGAATGAAGAATTCTTAAGGATCTGCCCCTTTGTTTAAATGTTTACCTAAAATGACATACCCACATCTAAGTGCCTGTAGCTCAGGCCCTGAAGCAAGGATATGCATATTATTGGTACTAATTGAAAGGAAACACTTTGAAGTTTACAGAAATGTGTAAGGAATGATTGAGAATATAACACAATAGATCTGGTAAAAGATAATACTAAGAAAGAAAACTGTTCTTTATTTTTTTGTGTACTATCATCTTTGAAATGCAAGATAATTGCCATAATGTATTATTCCAGCCCAGGTGCAATTTAGATTTTGTCCACTAGAAGGCAGCAGTGTATGTGCAAAGTTTAAACTGATCCAATGAACCATTGTATACCTGTTCAAAATTTTGTATCAAGGCTGGCCAAATGTGCCTAATTTGTTTATTAATAACTTTCATGTTCAAAATTGTGCACTGTAATAGCTACTGTAATTTGGACAGTGTAGTTAGATCAACATGAATTTAAGCTTTCTGCAAATATCATATATGTCGATGTCCTGGGAAAGGTTCTTGTTACTTACATTTACATTTACATTTAAGTCATTTAGCAGACGCTCTTATCCAGAGCGACTTACAAATTGGTGCATACACCTTAAGACATCCAGTGGAACAGCCACTTTACAATAGTGCATCTAAATCTTTTTAGGGGGGTGAGAAGGATTACTTACCCTATCCTAGGTATTCCTTGAAGAGGTGGGGTTTCAGGTGTCTCCGGAAGGTGGTGATTGACTCCGCTGTCCTGGCGTCGTGAGGGAGTTTGTTCCACCATTGGGGGCCAGAGCAGCGAACAGTTTTGACTGGGCTGAGCGGGAACTGTACTTCCTCAGTGGTAGGGAGGCGAGCAGGCCAGAGGTGGATGAACGCAGTGCCCTTGTTTGGGTGTAGGGCCTGATCAGAGCCTGGAGGTACTGAGGTGCCGTTCCCCTCACAGCTCCGTAGGCAAGCACCATGGTCTTGTAGCGGATGCGAGCTTCAACTGGAAGCCAGTGGAGAGAGCGGAGGAGCGGGGTGACGTGAGATAACTTGGGAAGGTTGAACACCAGACGGGCTGCGGCGTTCTGGATGAGTTGTAGGGGTTTAATGGCACAGGCAGGGAGCCCAGCCAACAGCGAGTTGCAGTAATCAAGACGGGAGATGACAAGTGCCTGGATTAGGACCTGCGCCGCTTCCTGTGTGAGGCAGGGTCGTACTCTGCGGATGTTGTAGAGCATGAACCTACAGGAACGGGACACCGTGGTCCTTCTGTAGCTCAGTTGGTAGAGCATGGCGCTTGTAACGCCAGGGTAGTGGGTTCGATTCCCGGGACCACCCATGCGTAGAATGTATGCACACATGACTGTAAGTCGCTTTGGATAAAAGCGTCAGCTAAATGGCATATATTGATGTTAGTTGAGAACGACAGGGTGTTGTCCAGGATCACGCCAAGGTTCTTAGCGCTCTGGGAGGAGGACACAATGGAGTTGTCAACCGTGATGGCGAGATCATGGAACGGGCAGTCCTTCCCCGGGAGGAAGAGGAGCTCCGTCTTGCTGAGGTTCAGCTTGAGGTGGTGATCCGTCATCCACACTGATATGTCTGCCAGACATGCAGAGATGCGATTCGCCACCTGGTCATCAGAAGGGGGAAATGAGAAGATTAATTGTGTGTCGTCTGCATAGCAATGATAGGAGAGACCATGTGAGGTTCTGACAGAGCCAAGTGACTTGGTGTATAGCGAGAATAAGAGAGGGCCTAGAACAGAGCCCTGGGGGACACCAGTGGTGAGAGCGCGTGGTGAGGAGACAGATTCTCGCCACGCCACCTGGTAGGAGCGACCTGTCAGGTAGGACGCAATCCAAGCGTGGGCCGCGCCGGAGATGCCCAACTCGGAGAGGGTGGAGAGGAGGATCTGATGGTTCACAGTATCGAAGGCAGCCGATAGGTCTAGAAGGATGAGAGCAGAGGAGAGAGAGTTAGCTTTAGCAGTGCGGACCGCCTCCGTGATACAGAGAAGAGCAGTCTCAGTTGAATGACTAGTCTTGAAACCTGACTGATTTGGATCAAGAAGGTCATTCTGAGAGAGATAGCGGTAGAGCTGGCCAAGGACGGCACGCTCAAGAGTTTTGGAGAGAAAAGAGAGAAGGGATACTGGTCTGTAGTTGTTGACGTCGGAGGGATCGAGTGTAGGTTTTTTCAGAAGGGGTGCAACTCTCGCTCTCTTGAAGACAGAAGGGACGTAGCCAGCGGTCAGGGTTGAGTTGATGAGCGAGGTGAGGTAAGGGAGAAGGTCTCCGGAAATGGTCTGGAGAAGAGAGGAGGGGATAGGGTCAAGCGGGCAGGTTGTTGGGCGGCCGGCCGTCACAAGACGCGAGATTTCATCTGGAGAGAGAGGGGAGAAAGAGGTCAGAGCATAGGGTAGGGCAGTGTGAGCAGAACCAGCGGTGTCGTTTGACTTAGCAAACGAGGATCGGATGTCGTCGACCTTCTTTTCAAAATGGTTGACGAAGTCATCTGCAGAGAGGGAGGAGGGGGGATTCAGGAGGGAGGAGAAGGTGGCAAAGAGCTTCCTAGGGTTAGAGGCAGATGCTTGGAATTTAGAATGGTAGAAAGTGGCTTTAGCAGCAGAGACAGAGGAGGAAAATGTAGAAAGGAGGGAGTGAAAGGATGCCAGGTCCGCAGGGGAGGCGAGTTTTCCTCCATTTCCGCTCGGCTGCCCGGAGCCCTGTTCTGTGAGCTCGCAATGAGTCGTCGAGCCACGGAGCGGGAGGGGAGGACCGAGCCGGCCTGGAGGATAGGGGACATAGAGAGTCAAAGGATGCAGAAAGGGAGGAGAGGAGGGTTGAGGAGGCAGAATCAGGAGATAGGTTGGAGAAGGTTTGAGCAGAGGGAAGAGATGATAGGATGGAAGAGGAGAGAGTAGCGGGGGAGAGAGAGCGAAGGTTGGGACGGCGCGATACCATCCGAGTAGGGGCAGCGTGGGAAGTGTTGGATGAGAGCGAGAGGGAAAAGGATACAAGGTAGTGGAGAGAGACTTGGAGGGGAGTTGCAATGAGGTTAGTGGAAGAACAGCATCTAGTAAAGATGAGGTCAAGCGTATTGCCTGCCTTGTGAGTAGGGGGGGAAGGTGAGAGGGTGAGGTCAAAAGAGGAGAGGAGTGGAAAGAAGGAGGCAGAGAGGAATGAGTCAAAGGTAGATGTGGGGAGGTTAAAGTCGCCCAGAACTGTGAGAGGTGAGCCGTCCTCAGGAAAGGAGCTTATCAAGGCATCAAGCTCATTGATGAACTCTCCAAGGGAACCTGGAGGGCGATAAATGATAAGGATGTCAAGCTTGAAAGGGCTGGTAACTGTGACAGCATGGAATTCAAAGGAGGCGATAGACAGATGGGTAAGGGGAGAAAGAGAGAAAGACCACTTGGGAGAGATGAGGATCCCGGTGCCACCACCCCGCTGACCAGAAGCTCTCGGGGTGTGTGAGAACACGTGGGCGGACGAGGAGAGAGCAGTAGGAGTAGCAGTGTTATCTGTGGTGATCCATGTTTCCGTCAGTGCCAAGAAGTCGAGGGACTGGAGGGAGGCATAGGCTGAGATTAACTCTGCCTTGTTGGCCGCAGATCGGCAGTTCCAGAGGCTACCGGAGACCTGGAACTCCACGTGGGTCGTACGCGCTGGGACCACCAGATTAGGTGGCCGCGGCCACGCGGTGTGGAGCGTTTGTATGGTCTGTGCAGAGAGGAGAGAACAGGGATAGACAGACACATAGTTGACAGGCTACAGAAGAGGCTACGCTAATGCAAGGAGATTGAATGACAAGTGGACTACACGTCTCGAATGTTCAGAAAGTTAAGCTTACGTAGCAAGAATCTTATTGACTAAAATGATTAAAATGATACAGTACTGCTGAAGTAGGCTAGCTGGCAGTAGCTGCGTTGTTGACACTACACTAATCAAGTCGTTCCGTTGAGTGTAATAGTTTCTACAGTGCTACTATTCGGGGGCTAGCTGTCTAGCTAGCAGTGTTGTTTACGTTACGTTGCGTTAAAAGAACGACAATAGCTGGCTAGCTAACCTAGAAAATCGCTCTAGACTACACAATTATCTTTGATACAAGGACGGCTATGTAGCTAGCTATGTAGCTAGCTACGATCAAACAAATCAAACCGTTGTACTGTACCTCATGCTAATAGCATTAGCCTATGTTAGCTCAACCATCTCGTGGATGGGACATCAATCCCAGATACGTTTTTAACATAGCCCCTGTGTACTGCCCCTGTGAAGACTTAAGTTTAAGGGTGGCAGATTTTTTAAAACGTTTAAACTCGGGCAAAACAGAGATGCTAGTTCTAGGTCCCAAGCAACAAAGAGATCTACTGTTAGATCTACTGTTGGATCTATGCTATTCAGCAACGCTGAAATATTCATGTTCATGACATCACAAGTGAAATATAGCGAAACACAGCTTAGCCTTTTATTAATCACCCTGTCGTCTCAGATTTTGAAATGATGCTTTACAGCGAAAGCAATACAAGCGTTTGTGTAAGTTTATCGATAGCCTAGCATAGCATTATGTACACTTAGCATTAGGAAGCTTGGTCACGAAAATCAGAAAAGCAATCAAATTAACCGTTTACCTTTGATGATCTTTGGATGTTTTCACTCACGAGACTCCCAGTTAGACAGCAAATGTTCCTTATGTTCCATAAAGATATTTTTTATATCCAAATACCTCTGTTAGTTTGGTGCGTTATGCCCAGGAATCCACCAGAAATAGCGGTCACGACAACGCAGACAAAAATGCCAAATTATATCCATAATGTCGACAGAAACATGTCAAATGTTTTTTATGATCGATCCCCAAGGTGTTTTTCAAATATCTCTTCGATAATATATCAACCGGGACAGTTGGCTTTTCACTAGGACCGGGAGGAACAATGGCCCCCTCTCTCTTTTGCGCAAAAATCACTCTGAGAGCCCCCACCTGACCACTTATGTAATGTGGTCGTTCACGCTCATTCTTCAAAATAAAGGCCTGAAACTATGTCTGAAGGCTGTAGACACCCTAGGGAAGCCATAGAAAAAGTAATCTGGTTGATATCCCTTTCAATGGTCAATAGGGATGCATAGGAACACAGAGGTTTCAAAATAAGAGTCACTTCCTGATTGGATTTTTCTCAGGCTTACGCCTGCAATATCAGTTCTGTTATACTCACAGACAATATTTTTACAGTTTTGGAATCTTCAGAGTGTTTTCTATCCTAAGCTGTCAATTATATGCATATTCTAGCATCTGGTCCTGAGAAATAGGCCGTTTACTTTGGGAACATTATTTTTCCAAAAATAAAAATAGTTCCCCCTAGCTTCAAGTACTTTTAATCAGTGTGCATGGCCACCGCATTTTCATGTCATCTGACCATAGCACTGGTTCCAATCCAAGTGCAAATGCTGTTTATCTCCAGGCTGTGCTATGGTCAATTGACATGAAAATAGAGCTCTTTGGCGATGCACACCAGTGGTGGGTTTGGCGTCAAAAAACGAAAGCATACAATATAGGTCAGCATTATTTATTCTACACTGTATTTTTTGCTTTTTCTTTTTCAAAATGGATGCAACGTAGCTGCATGGGTGCGCACTCGTGCGAGAAGATTTCTGCTGTCCGACCAGCTGGGTACTCGTTAGGGATTGATGGAGCTGCCTACCTGTGTGCCAGGTGGGAAAACTTACTGTAGCTTAGCTGCTTTTGTCACTTTTTGACTGCATGTGTGAAACCAAGATAGGTCTCGAGGAGGACGGTGCACCAGTGGCCTGTTGTGTACATGTGGGCCACTCATGGGACTTCAAGTCGACAACCCTCGTGGACTTTGGTGGTTTCAAGGAAATGTTAATTCAACTTTGTTTACAAAGAAGACTGCAAAGGTGTAGTGAAAGCTTAATTTACACTGTTGGTATATTAGCTATTGAAATTTTCTGTCAGTGGTACATTTTTGTTATGTGTGTGGAGATTATATATATATATATTTTGCATATTCTGTGATAGTCTGGGGTAATGTTAGCTGTATCAGAATTATTTGTATAAAATGTATCTCGGCAATATGCATATTCTGTTCAAGTATATTGCTTTTAAAAAGTACAGCGTTCCTTTTATGTTTGAGAAACAATAAAAAAAAAATGTAAGAGGGGGACTTATGCAAGGATGTGAATTTCATGTTTATCATTGATAGTAATGCCTGTCTTGTGTCTATAAATTATTGTCTATCATGTAAATGGATTGAGATGGTGCTTACTTCTAGAGAATAAAGACATGTTTTACATAGCTTCTGTGTGCTGTCTCTGTGTAGTCTTAAGGTTTGGACACACCAATAGCATTTGCCGGCCGAGAGTACTGTACTTAGCACCTCTGAACAGAGTGCATTAGAATTGCACAATAATGTTGGCAGTCAGACGCCCACCAGGGGTGGTTCCTATAACACAGCACGCCAAACAATCGGCAGACAAATGTCAGATCAACATTCAGTGTGGCGTTTGTGGTCCTTTAACTTTCCTATTGTTGGCGTTCCACTTCGACATCCATGCACCAAAAGATCATTGCAGTAATGTCATAATATAAAAAGGAATGACATTGTGTGAAAATAAAAATGTGGAAACATCTCAAACATCTGACCTTTAGCGATTTCTAAGGATGTAAAGGGCTCTAACAACACACATTCTCTGAAGTCACAGCAGGAGCCACATAGCAGCTGAACGACTTGTCCTCGCTAACACGCCTCAAGGAAGAAAGGAGCAATTGAGTATTTCACTGAGAGTTAAGAAAATTTTAAGAAAATGATCTAAGTCACCTAAGGAGAGGATTATTAGACACAATTATTCTAATTTAAAGTAGTGTAAAGCTGTACTTTCATAATTGAGAACACTTCATATCTCTCTGAAAACAGACACTTCTTGTTCAACATAGTTATTTTATTTTGAACAACTTTAAGCTATTAGGTCAGCTAACAATAAATGCAATTGGTACACATGGAGCACTTGCTTCAGATTTGACGTCAAAACATTCAACATTCACACATTTCAAATCTAAAAAGCTTTCTCTAACCAAATATTTAACAAAAACCCACACTCAGACTTATAGTAAAGAGACACAAGGAAAAAACACAGTATTATACAAGTTAGTTGAGGCTATTTGCAATTCATTGCTGAAGCACAGCTAGATTATTTATAGCGACAATAAAAGTTGGGGCGCAGCTAGCTAGCCAATTAACAGCAACCTATTTAAATACACAGGATGTGTGATCACATGCTAATTACCACATGGACAGCATCACGAGATACGATTTCTCTTCTCCCACCTGCCGGCTCCTCACAGCATGATAGTTGTATGATGATGATGAGGACTCTCATTCAAAACAGCACACCAGCAGGTTTTAATCAAACTATCACATCATTACATGTAACCAGCTCTAACGGTGTTACTCTTTCATTTCGATCATAGTGCTCTTAGACCCGTGACATGTTATTTAGCAATCACCAGGCAAATAGGCTGCATTAGGTTATCATGACAAGGTATATGTTATTAGGTTAAGCTACATGTTATTTAGCAGTTATCATGGAATTTAAGGGGATTAATTGTACCGCATATGTGCAGGTGTTGTCTTTCCAATCTCTACTGATTCAGAACTTGTCACCCAACACCTTGGCATATTTACTTAGATTACAATGGATAATGTCATGATCCTCACCTCATAGGGACCTAACAGAAAATATGAGGCAACATGTTTAATTCTCTCTCTCTCTCTACCGCCCTCACTCTACCCTACCTCCCCCGCTCTCTCTCTCTCCCCTTTGTCTCTCTTTACCCCCATCCCTCTCTCTGTCTGCCAGAGCTGAATGACCTCCTTGATCACGTGTCCCGCTCGTCCGCTCATTTCGATATTGTCTCTCACCTGGCAGGTCAACTAAGCAACATTTCCATTCCCGAGTTGTAAACGTTGAAGTGTAATACGTTTATCAATTAGGCCCAGGTATGTGTCTAGTCGGGCTAGCGGGGGCCCTGCACCGGTGCAGGGCATTAGCGATGTAATTATGTTTTAGATGGATAATGGCTTATTTACAAAACCCAGTGGTTCTCAGGGTCATGTTCTCTCCACATAAAGCAATTTGCTTTGATAGACCCTCAGAAACCGCTTGTGCATGCAAATAGTGGCATTAATTAATATGTGACCGTTCTCCCTATCTCTCAGCATAGCATGGAGAGGCTATTACATTACAGCCAGAGAGGAAATGTGATGGAGCAGCAGCCATACTCTCTCTTCAGACTGCTAGCTCTGCTGTTGTTTAATTTAGGTACTTGTCTGAGGGAATGGTAGTTGTTATACCTTTCAGACCCCCCCCCCCCCACCCCCAGTTGGCCTGTGGTTTTTAAATGGGCAGATTACATTGTAGATTGGAAATGGACCCATCGTGCCTGCCGTCGGATGTTGTGTGTGCTAGCGGTGAATGTGTACACAGAATGGATGACATTGACATGAATGTAGATAGTCCTCATCTTAATGACTCAGGGTTGCATCCCAAATGGCTCCCTGTTCCCTATTTAGTGCACTACTTTTGACCAGGGTTCATAGGCCTCTGGTCAAAAGTAGTGCACTAGTGTATATAAGGAATAGGGTGGTGTTTGAAAATTTACCCTCATTGATCCCACACAGCACAGAGAGAAGTATGACAGACAGATAACAGTTACACACACCTAACCAGCAGTTTTACGACATTAAGTCCACACTAAAGCTATTCTGCCAGTGTGAACTGAGTTGATAATAAACTCAAATGCAAACAAGCCTCAATAAATTGTTTATGGCGTAGTAGTACTAAGCGGTTGTACCACAGGTGTGAAAAAGAGCCTTTAATGTTTACTTCTCTTAACATTGGGAACATTGACAAAGGACAAACTAAAAAATGGACCATGCAACTTCATTCATTGTCTGTTTCTTGTCACAGTTTGCTGCTACAGGATTGACGTCAACATTATCTACAAACAAGAATTTAAATGTTTAAAACCTTATTACCCTTACTAAAGCCTGGGCGCCACATATGACATAATAGCCTACACCCGTTTGTCTAGTAGTCTAGTGCAAATAGCTGGTTAACAAACACGGGGGCATGGACTCCATGGAGTAATTCAAATAATGATGCATTGCCGTCTGGCATTTCAGGAGATGTTGCATAAGCTCAATGTCTGACAAGCAGCATATGTCTAACGCTGTTCCTGCCCTTCTCCACTCCAATATAAAGTGCTCCTCCCAGCCCAGCCGGAATGCCGCTACCAGAAAATAAGTCAGCACTCTCCAAGGACTGTGTGCAGGTGGGCCAGACAGGAGTCGCTTTGCAGGAGGAGGAGATATGGAGGGAGGGACTCAAAGAAAAATAGGAGTGTCAGGAGGTGCTTAGAGAGGACGAGAAACACATTTAGGATACAGAGGAGGAGAGTAGTAGAGAAAGAAAGTAAGACAGATATAGCTGGATGGGACAAAGAGCAGACCAGGAGGGGAAAGAACAACAACAGGAGAGAAAGACAGATAGGTGTTAAGACAATGCACTGGGGAGGGAGGATGAGTGAATGGGATGGAGGGAGAAAGAAAGAAAGAAAGACAGACAGAAAGAAAACACAAAGACTGTGTTAAAGAAAAAAGACTTGGCGAGAAACGGAGAGTAATTGTGAAGAGAGGGACAGATAAAAGGAAGGAGAAATAAAGCAGAGTCCCTAGCTGAGGTACTGCAGGGTGGAGAGGCATAAACTAGAAATAACTGTCCACTTTAAGGAATAGAACACAAGTCACTTTAATAATGTATACATTTCTGGCACTACTCATCTCATATGTATATACAGTGGGGCAAAAAAGTATTTAGTCAGCCACCAATTGTGCAAGTTCTCCAACTTAAAATGATGAGAGAGGCCTGTAATTTTCATCATAGATACACTTCAACTATGACAGACAAAATGAGAAAAAAAATCCAGAAAATCACATTGTAGCATTTTTAATTAATTTATTTGCCAATTATGGTGGAAAATAAGTATTTGGTCAATAACAAAAGTTTATCTCAATACTTTGTTATATACCTGTTGTTGGCAATGACAGAGGTCAAACGTTTTCTGTAAGTCTTCACAAGGTTTTCACACACTGTTGCTGGTATTTTGGCCCATTCCTTCATGCAGATCTCCTCTAGAGCAGTGATTTTTTTGGGGCTGTTGCTGGGCAACACGGACTTTCAACTCCCTCCAAATATTTTCTATGGGGTTGAGATCTGGAGACTGGCTAGGCCACTCCAGGACCTTGAAATGCTTCTTACGCAGCCACTCTTTTGTTGCCCGGGCGGTTTGGGATCATTGTCATACTAAAGACCCCGCCACGTTTCATCTTCAATGCCCTTGCTGATGGAAGGAGGTTTTCACTCAAAATCTCACGATACATGGCCCCATTCATTCTTTCCTTTACACGGATCAGTCGTCCTGGTCCCTTTGCAGAAAAACAGCCCCAAAGCATGATGTTTCCACCCCCATGCTTCAGAGTAGGTATGGTGTTCTTTGGATGCAACTCAGCATTCTTTGTCCTCCAAACACGACGGGTTGAGTTTTTACCAAAAAGTTATATTTTGGTTTCATCTGACCATATGATATTCTCCCAAACTTCTTCTGGATCATCCAAATGCTCTCTAGCAAACTTTAGACTGGACTGGACATGTACTGGCATTGCAGGATTTGAGTCCCTGGCGGCGTAGTGTGTTACTGATGGTCGGCTTTGTTAATTTGGTCCCAACTCTCTGCAGGTCATTCACTCGGTTCCTCCGTGTGGTTCTGGGATTTTTGCTCACTGTCCTTGTGATCATTTTGACCCCACAGGGTGAGATCTTGCGTGGAGCCCTAGATCGAGGGAGATTATCAGTGGTCTTGTATGTCTTCCATTTCCTAATAATTGCTCCCACAGTTGATTTCTTCAAACCAAGCTGTTTTTTTTCTTCTCATTTTGTCTGTCATAGTTGAAGTGTACCTATGATGAAAATTACAGGCCTCTCATCTTTTTAAGTGGGAGAACCTGCACAATTGGTGGCTGACTAAATACTTTTTTGCTCCACTGTACTCTATTCCATACTATTCTACAGTATCTTAGTCACTTAACAATGTTTACATATCTTGCATTACACATCTCATATGTATAAACTGTATTCTATACTATTCTACGTCATCTTCGTTACTTAATGTTTACATATCTTGCATTACTCATCTCATATGGATAAACTGTATTCTATTGTATTCTACTGTACCTTAGTCGTTTACATAAACCTCAGCCAAATACATTTAAACTCAGTTTTTCACAATTCCTGACATTTAATCCGAGTAAAAATTCCCTGTCTGTAACGATCGTCGTAGGTGGAAGAAGGTGAGGACCAAGGTGCAGAGTGGTATGTGTCCATATTTATTAAATGAACACAGCAATAACAAAAATAACAAAGCGAACTACCGAAACAGTTCTGGCTGGTGCAGACACACAACAGAAAACAACTACCCACAAATCATAGTGGGAAAACAGGCTCCTAAGTATGGTTCTCAATCAGAGACAACGATTGACAGCTCCCTCTGATTGAGAACCACACCAGGTCAAAAGCAGAAATACAAAACAAAGAACAAAAACATCAAATGCCCACCCCAACTCATGCCCTGACTACAGTAAAACAGAGACATAAAAAAGGAACTAAGGTCAGGACGTGACAGTACCCCCCCCTCCCAAACCTAATCCCATAGGGGAGGATCTGGGTGGGCATCTGTCTGCGGTGGGGGCTCTGGCGCGGGATGTGCACCCCACTCCACCATAGTCTTGGCCCACTTAAGTGGCGCCTTTGGAGCGGCGACCTCGGACTGGGGACCCTTGCAGCGGGCCCCGAATAGACAAGAGATTCCGGCAGCGCCGGACAGGCGGGAGGCTCCGGCAACTCCGGCGTGAAGGGCGACTCAGGCACTCTGGCAGCGACGGCGTGAAGGGCGACTCTGGCAGCGCCGGCGTGAAGGGCGACACTGGCAGCGCCGGCGTGAAGGGCGACTCTGGCAGCGCCGGCGTGAAGGGCGAGCTCTGGCAGCGCCGGCGTGAAGGGCGACTCCGGCAGCGCCGGCGTGAAGGGCGGCTCTGGCAGCTCCTGACTGATGGGCGACTCTGGAAGCGCTGGACAGGAGGGAGACTCTGGAAGTGCTGGACAGGAGGGAGACTCTGGAAGCACTGGACAGGAGGGAGACTCTGGAAGCACTGGACAGGAGGGAGACTCTGGAAGCACTGGACAGGAGGGAGACTCTGGAAGCGCTGGACAGGAGGGAGCACTTGGAGGGAGGAGACCTTGACATTGATGTCCTTAAGCCATTTTGAAACAACTTTGAAAGTATGCTAGGAGTCATTGTCCATTTGGAAGACCCATTTGCGACCAAGCTTTAACTTCCTGACTGATGTCTTGAGATGTTGCTTCAATGTAACCATATAATTTACCTTTCTCATGAGGCCATCTATTTTGTGTTCACCAGTCCCTCCTGCAGCAAAGCACCCCCACAACATATGCTGCCACCCCCATGCTTCAGGGTTGGGATGGTGTTCTTCGGCTTGCAAGCCTCCCCCTTTTTCCTCCAAACATAATGATGGTCATTATGGCCAAATAGTTATATTTTTGTTTCATCAGACCAGAGGACATTTCTCCAAAAAGTATGATCTTGGTCCCCATGTGCAGTTGCAAACCGTAGTCTGGCTTTTTTATGACGGTTTTGGAGCAGTGGTTTCTTCTTTGATGAGCGGCCTTTCAGATAGGACTCATTTTACTATGGATATAGATTATTTTGTACCTGTTTCCTCCAGCATCTTCACAAGGTCTGTTGCTGATGTTCTGGGATTGAGACAGAAGGCCTGAAGGTACCACATTCATCTGTGCAAACAATAGTACGCAAGTATAAACAGAAGGCATCTCCTTCCTGAGTGGTATGACGGCTGCGTGGTCCCATTCTGTTTATACTTGCGTACTATTGTTTGCACAGATGAATGTGGTACCTCATGCATGAGACAAGTCATTTTTCCAACAATTGTTTACAGAGAGATTATTTCACTTATACTTCACGCTATCAGGTATACCTGTGGATGTATTTCAAGGTCTACCTTCAAACTCAGTGCCTCTTTGTTTGACAAAGAGGAAAATCAAGAGAAATCAGCCAAGACCTCAGAAAGAAAATTGTAGACCTCCACAAGTCTGGTTCATCGTTGGGAGCAATTTCCAAACGCCTAAAGGTACCACATTCATCTGTGCAAACAATAATACGCAAGTAGATGTCCTAACTGACTTGCCAAAACTATAGTTTGTTAACAAGAAATGTGTGGAATGTGTGGAGTGGTTGAAAAACAAGTTTTAACCTCTTCAACCTATGGGGGCGCTATGTCATTATTGGATTAAAAAACATGCCCGTTTTAAGCGCAATATTTTGACACGAAAGATGCTCGACTATGCATATAATTGGCAGCTTTGGAAAGAAAACACTCTGACGTTTCCAAAACTGCAAAGATATTATCTGTGAGTGCCCCAGAACTGATGCTTCAGGTGAAACCAAGATGAAACTTCAAGCAGGATTTTTGACGCTCTGTTTTTCATTGTCTCCTTATATGGCTGTGAAAGCGCCACGAATTAGCCTACCCTTTCTATCGTTTCTCCAAGTTGTCTGCAGCATTGTGACGTATTTGTAGGCATATCATTGGAAGATTGGCCATAAGAGACTACATTTACCAGGGGTCCGCCCGGTGTCCTTTGTTGAAATTGTTGCGTAATGTCCAAACTGCTCGCATTCATCCATGTGATTGAGAGAGAGAGGAGACTTCCAGGAATGATATATCATGAAGAGATATGTGGAAAAACACCTTGAGGATTGATTCTAAACAACGTTTACCATGTTTCAGTTGATATTATGGAGTTAATGTGGAAGAAAGTTTGGCGTTTGGATGAATGGATTTTAGTTTTTTTTTGGTAGCCAAACATGATGCAGAAAATGGAGCGATTTCTCCTGCACAAATAATCTTTCAGGAAAAACAGAACATTTGCTATCTAACTGAGAGTCTCCTCATTGAAAACATCCGAAGTTCTTCAAAGGTAAATTATTTTATTTGAATGGTTTTCTGGTTTTTGGGAAAATGTTGCCTGCTGAATGCTAATGCGAAATGCTAACGCGAAATGCTAACGCGAAATGCTAACGTGAAATGCTAACACTAGCTATCAATACTGTTACACAAATGCTTGTTTTGCTATGGTTGAGAAGCATATTTTTGAAAATCTGAGATGACAGTGTTGTTAACAAAAGGCTAAGCTTGAGAGCTAGCATATTGATTTCATTTCAGTTGCGATTTTCATGAATAGTTAACGTTGTGTAATGCTAATGAGCTTGCTGATAGATTTACACAATCCTGGATACATTTTTTTTTCTTAGCTAAACGTGACGCACAAAATGGAGCGATTTCTCCTAAACAAATAATCTTTCAGCAAAAACTGAACATTTGCTATCTAACTGAGAGTCTCCTCATTGAAAACATCAGAAGTTCTTCAAAGGTAAATTATTTTATTTGAATGGTTTTCTGTTTTTTGTGAAAATGTTGCCTGCTGAATGCTAACGCTATATGCTATGCTAACGCTAAATGCTGTTACACAAATGCTTGTTTTGCTATGGTTGAGAAGCATATTTTTGAAAATCCGAGATTACAGTGTTGTTAACAAAAGGCTAAGCTTGAGAGCTAGCATATTTATTTAATTTAATTTGCGATTTTCATGAATAGTTAACGTTGCGTTATGGTAATGAGCTTGAGGTTTAATTCACGATCCCGGATCAGGGATGGCTCGACGCAAGAAGTTAACCTCTTGCTCCTACCTGACACGCAGGCGTCCCATCTAGACATCTGGAAATGCAAATGCGCTACGCTAAATGCTAATAGTACTAGTTAAAACTCAAACGTTCATTAAAATACACATGCAGGGTATTGAATTAAAGCTACACTCGTTGTGAATCCATGCAACAAGTCAGATTTTTAAAATGCTTTTCGGCGAAAGCATGAGAAGCTATTATCTGATAGCATGTAACACCCCAAAAGACCCGCAGGGGACGTAAACAAAATAATTAGCATAGTCGTCGCTACACAAACCGCACAAATAAAATATAAAACATTCATTACCTAGATGTCCCATAATCCTAGATGTCCCATAATCACTATTGGGTCTTTTTTCGATTAAATCGGTCCATATATAGCCTAGATATCGATCTATGAAGACTGTGTGAAAAACGAAAAAAATAGCGTCTTATAACGTAACGTCATTTTTTTTAAATAAAAAAAGTTGACGATAAACTTTCACAAAACACTTCGAAATACTTTTGTAATGCAACTTTAGGTATTAGTACACGTTAATAAGCGATCAAATTGATCACAAGGCGATGTATATTCTATATGGGGTACGTCTGGAAATAATGTCCGGGTAAATCTCAACCAAAATATCCGGTCGGAGACCTGAACAAATGGCTTGTTTCTTCTTCGTTTGACCAAGAAACAAAGCCTAGGCAAATGACAAGACTGTTGACATCGTGTGGAAGCTGTAGGTATTGCAACCTCAGCCCCATTTAATGTGGTTCGCCTTTAACAATTAATTGATGAGGCGGATGGATATATTTTTCCATTTTCAGTGATCAGATTTTCCTGCGCTTTTCGATGAAACGCACGTTCTGTTATAGTCACAGCCGTGATTTAACCAGTTTTATAAACGTCTGAGTGTTTTCTATCCACACATACTAATCATATGCATATACTATATTCCTGGCATGAGCAGCAGGGCGCTAAAATGTTGCGCGATTTTTAACAGAATGTTCGAAAAAGTAGGGGGTAGGAGTAACAGGTTAAAGGTCTCCAACCTAAGTGTATGTAAACTTTCTACTTCAACTGTATATAGTCTTAATTCATTCCTACTTAGATTTGTGTGTATTGGGTATATGTTGTGTAATTTGTTAGATATTATTGCACTGTCAGAGCTCGAAGAACAAGCATTTCACTACACCTGCGACAAGATCTGCTAATCACTTGTATGTGACCAATAACATTGGATTTAAGAGGGAGAGAAACAGAGAGAGCGTGAGAGAGAAAGAAAGAAAAAGAACGGCGAGACAGATTCCGAGAAAGAGAGACCACAAATACTAATTCCATCTAGACAACGTTGGCCTAGAGCACAAAAAAACAAAACATACCTCGGAATAAGCATCAACGCAACAGAACTTCCACAAAGCTATGAACGATCTGAGAGACAGGGCTAGAAGGGCCTTCTATGCCATCAAAAGGAACATAAAATTCAACATACTAATTAGGATCTGGCTAGAAGTACTTGAATCAGTTATAGAACCCTTTGCTCTTTATGGTTGTGAGGTCTGGGGTCCCCTCACTATCCAGGAATTCACAAAATGGGACAAACACCAAATTGAGACACGGCATGCTGATTTCTGCAAAAAATATCCTCTGTGTACAATGCAAAACACCAAATAATGCATGCAGAATTAGGTCGATACCCGCTAATTTTCAAAATCCAGAAAAGAGGCGATATATTCTGAGGTTCCCAAACCTTCCATCACAAATTCATCACCAACTGAAAGATGAACCTGGAGAAGAGTAAACCTAAGCAAGCTGGTCATGGGGCTCTGTTCACAAACAAAAACAGACCCCACAGAGCCCGAGGACAGCAACACAATTAGACACAACCAAATCATGAGAAAACAAAAATATAATTAATTGACACATTGGAAAGAATTGTCAAAATAAATTAGAAAACTAGAATGCGATTTGGCCCTAAACAGAGACTACACAGTGGCATAATATCTGACCACTGTGACTGACCCAAAATGAAGGAAAGCTTTGATTGTTTACAGACTCAGTGAGCAAAGCCTTGCTATTAAGAAAGGCCGCCGTAGGCAGACTTGGCTCTCAAGAGAAGGCATGCCATGTGCACACTGCCCACAAAATGAGGTGGAAACTGAACTACACTTCCTAACCTCCTGCCAATTGTATGACAATATTAGAGACACATATTTCCCTCAGATTACACAGATCCACAAAGAATTCAAAAACAAATACAATTTTGATAAACTCCCATATCTTTTGGGTGAAATACCACAGTGTGCCATCACAGCAGCACGCTTTGTGACCTGTTGCCGCAAGAAAAGGCAACCAGTGATGAAGAAACGCCATTGTAAATACAACCCATATTTATGTTTATTTATTTTCCCTTTTGTACTTGAACTATTTGCACATCGTTGCAACACTGTATATAGCCATAATAAGACAATTGAAATGTCTTTATTCTTTTTGAACTTTTGTGAGTGTAATGTTTACCGTTAATTTTTTATTGTTCATGTCACTTTTGTTTATTATCTATTTCCCTTGCTTTGGCAATGTAAGCATGTATTTCCCATACCAATAAAGCCCCTTAAATTGAAAATGAAATTGAAAGAGACTGAATAAAACCTTGTCACAGAGCTTATGGTCCAGATGTCAGGGCACAAAAAGGTCTGTGCAGCCCATGATCACCAGCAGCTTGAGTATGGCTATTCAGGCCTCTCAGTGCCTCTCAGCCAGGCGGTCAGGTGGGCATGGGACAGATATAATAAGATGGTCTATTGTGTTTGAGGGTACTGCAGAGAAGCCGAGGCGGCTGGCGTCTAATAGGGCTCCATGTTCACACACTCACCACGTAAAAACATTGCAGCATGGCTCTCCGCCCGTTAGCCGCTACCACATGATAACTGTCTGCTCCGCTTTATACCGTTTCATGTTCGACAAGAAATTGAACAGTCGTCTGAGATAATGGAGTGTGTTATGACTGTCCTGACCAGGTCAGGTTACAGGAGACCACAACCCTACAGATTATCTCTCAACCACAACATAGGAGGAGAGATCTAGGGGTCTGAAGATGTGGGGGGTTTTATGACCCCTCACGTCCCTGGTAAATCTCAGGCCACAGAAGAATTCAGCAGAGAACTGGAAGAAAAGGCGGCCAAATGAGGTGTTGGCTTTGGGGATGATCAGTGAGATATACCTGCGGGAACGTGTGCTACGGGTGGGTGTTGTTATCGTGTCCAGTGAACTGAGATAAGGCAGAGCTTTACCTAGCATAGACTTATAGATGACCAGGAGCCAGTGGGTCTGGCAACGAATATGTAGCGAGGGCCAGCCGATTAGAGCATAAGAGTCGCAGTGATGGGTGGTATAAGGTGATTTGGTAACAAAACGGATGGCACTGTGATTGACTGCATCCAGTTTGCTGAGTAGAGTTTTGGAAGCTATTTTGTAGATTACATCGCCGAAGTCGGGGATCGTTAGGATAGTCAGTTTTACTAGGGTAAGTTTGGCGACATGACTGAAGGAGACTTTGTTGCGAGATAAGGAATAACAAAATATATTTATTAACTGAAGTAAACTAAATATAATTAACAATGGTGTGTGTGTAGTCAGTAATCAGTAGTGTAAGTGAGTGGTTGCGTGCATAAATGTGATAATGAGGGGTGTTGAAAGGTGCCAAAGCAAACAACCAAAAGCAAACAACCAAAAACAGGCACAAAAATGCCACAACCACAATCTGTGTCTGCATGAAGAGAGTCTCTCCAATGAATGGTGAAGAGCTGCATTTATCCTGGGACACACCCGAGCCCAGGTGTGTCCCGTTTCTCTGATGACCCTCCCGGCTCCGCCCACCGACATCCCAGTAAGGAAAACAAGAGCAAAGAGTAAGAATTCGGCAGACAGAGAGGGAGGGTCGTCACACTCCTTTAAAATCAGGGTGAAGTTTGAAAGGTGTAAGAGAGGGTGTGTGGTGTGCATCCGGAGTGGACATAGGGCAAAGAGTGGGAGATATGTGGAAACCTCCTTCGGGTGCTCTACGTGTTCTGTGCCACTTTGCAGGATGGATGCGTGCTTAGAGAAGTTCCATGACATGTTTTAGGCTAAATGAAAAAACTAAAGTGACAGTGTGAAATATGAAATTGTCCTACAAATATTTTATTGTCTCTGAACAGTTGTTGCGTTTTGTATCTTCTCTCTTTATCTGTCTCTATCTAATATGCGTTGCATTCACAGATTTTTTTTTCAAAGTAGGCTACTATTTCTACGTTTATGTGTCAGGCCTAGTCTGTACTAAATCTTATTGAGAGAGGATATCTACATTTTGAAATAGTCTCTGAATAGTTTGTATTTTTACTCATGTTACAGTAGTAAGAATTGTTGTCACTCAAATAGACTACTTTGTGTGGGTTTTGAAATACTTTCTGAATATTGTCCTCTGGTCACATTTTTGCATTTCTTTAATATGTATATGTAATTAATATTTATGAGTATAATATATTATACTTGGTACATTTTGAGTGAGTAATTGTACTACAATTTAAATACTCAAGTTTTTTTTTGTTGAGCGTTAATCATTTTTTCATGGTGAATGTCTTCACACAATGGAAGACAACATTTGTGTTACTCCTATTTACATGAATGTGGTGTCATATTAAAGAAGAGGTTGTGCTCTTTAAAACAAAGTTAACTTGTAATTGTCATATGTTCTGTGTTTTTGAGCTACTGTATGTCTGTTTGCTTGAATTGTGTGAGAAAATTTGCTCAGTAAAGTACAACATCATTCTAGAATTCTATTGGGGTCTAAAGGGTTAAACCAGAATTTTAAAAAAACTGTATGGTTCTATATAACAGTTCTATAAATAAGCATAAAAAGGGTTCAAAATAGCCCCAAAGGGTTGTAACTGGGGTTGAATGGCAGGTTACCGAGATTTACCACCCAAAACCATTCCCCTTTCCCGGGATAAATAACTGTGAGAAACTGGTAAATTATGTAAATTATTATATGAATAGCATGGTGTGAAATGGAACAATTAAATTATACTGTATGTGATGTCTAAATCTGGCTTCTCTACAGCCTCTGGATGATGAATCAACACTCAGGGTGGGGACAAATAGCCCATCTCAGTACAGAGTGCACTTCACAATGCATGTACACTAGACCTATCATCTCATCATGGTAACTTTTTTTCTTGTCACAGGTAGGTCCACATTTGCTGCCGCATAGCCTATGCTACAGTAATAAAGACTGAATGCGCATCTAATTTACCCATCTCCATCTGGCTTTCGGGGTCACCTTGTTTTTTAATTGTAAAGATTGTAATATTTTTACATTTCAGCTGCAGATTATTGAAACAGCCTATCACTTGAATATTGTTGATATAAATCAAAGCATGCGCAAGCACTCTCCTGTTCAAGATTGATATAATTTAACTAGAATTACAGGTTCCATTTAGAACCTTATGAGCATGGTTCTTTATAGAACCAAAAAGGGTTCTGCTATGGTTACAAGCCAAACAACACTTATTTGGCACTATATAGAATTATTTGTTTTTAGTGTGTACTGTAACAATTTAATTTGACACAGTTGGTCGGGGTGAAAACCACAACACTAGATTGTCAATCAGTCCCCTGATTATTCTGTATCTGTGAATAGGGCACTGCATAGCTGTGAGTGGTAGCTTTCAGCCAGCCAGCTACTGGATGCAATTAGCAGTAATTGCAAGATGAATGATGAATTATGAAAATAACCATAAGAAGAACTTGGAAAATTGCTGATGTTTATTTTCTAAGTAATAGTCCCCTCAAGTGGTTTCTAGATAACGACTGAAATTACTGAGAAAACGTGTGGTCTCTCACAAAACAAACTGCGTAGATGTTTTTATTGAAAAGTAATGCAGTACATACAACATAACTATCTTAATGTTTGTATGTTTGCAAGTTGCCTTTAGTGGTAAAATAGTCTGTCAAAGTTCAAAACGTATATAGAGCATCTTTGTTTTAATGCCAATACACAGTACATAGAATTTCAGAGTATCCTAAATATTGTATTTTAAAGAAGCACTATGCAGAAATCGCTCCACCATTTCCTGGTTACAAATATTGTAATAGTTCACCTAATTTCAGTTTATGTGACATAACAAGCAAGTATAGTGTAGAGAATTATTGTACCATCTAAATTGCTGTGAATTTTGTTTTCCATGACCATAAATATTGTATTTTCAGGTGTTTGAAGATGGTGTACAAAACCGAGAGTAAAAGAAGTAAAAACTAAACTTAAGAACGGGAAGCATAGAAATAGCGCACATAGAACAGATCAACAGCTTCTTAGACTTGTTTTCATTGAGCATGACAGATTTATAACACACATATATGTGAATTTGGTTGGGTCACCCAAAACGTTACATATTGCAGCTTTAAGGTTCACCCTGGCTACATGGCTACCATCTTGTTTGTTCAGCAAATTATCTGCATAGGAAAGGTGGGGAATAATGATAAGGTGGGGAAATGAAGGACAAAGGATAGATAGTTCTCTCCTCCATGTCATTATCAAGGTAGCATTAAGATATCTCTCAAAGCACAACCATAGGGCTTTTTCTTCCCACGTGAAAATGCCAAGCGTGAAGTCTCAGGATTTTAAATGTTTCTCCTTCATAAGAAAGAGTGAGCCCTGGGGTATTTAAGTAGATAACTACCTTTGAGGTTAGGGTCTATACCATCATGTTTAAATTCGGTAGAGAACAAGAGATATTTCTCTCTCTGAAGTCCAAAAATGTTCTATTGATGGGTTCTTTGTCAGGGGTGAGGATGATTTGTGTAACGATTTTTCAGGCAGAGTTCGTTACTGCTCAGGCAGTTTTTTTTACTGCTGTGATGATGGTTGTGAAGAACCATCCGGTTCTTTCCTTCTCCTCCAACCATGTTTTCCTTTATGCCATGAAATACTATACTGTTAAAAATCTCCTGTCATTTTACAGTACACTACAGGCTACTGGTTGCAGTGAAAATGCAGTATACAACAAGTTACTGAATGTTGTGTATTTGTGCCAACCGTCAGTAGAAGTGTTGTACCAGTTTAAGAGGTTAACCTTTTAACAATTTCTATCATACCCACAGACCCGGTCATGTAGAAAACCTGATATATCTAGCCATGATGGAGCTCTCATTTCTGTGTGTGGCACCCTATTTCCCATATAGTACACTTCCTTTGATCAAGGCCCTTGTCAAAAGTAATGCATTATGTAGGGAATAGGGTTCCATTTGGGAAGCAACTTCATCTGTCCAGAGGGGAATTCTTAGTTGGATTTGTATCATTATCACATTGAATCAAAATATAAAAAATATTCCAATGATTAAAAACTCTCATGGAAGGAAGAAAAATATCAATTCACAATGATCCTTAAAACATGTTCTAATTTCCTCTCTCTCAGATATTAGAGGGATGAAAAGCCAATTGAGCTGAGACTGTCTTTTAATATGGAGCTAAGGCTGTCTTCGTCCCAAATGGCACTCTATTCCATTTTTAATGGACTACTTTTGACCAGGGCCCATAGTGCACTGGTCAAAAGCTGTGTACTATTTAGGGAATAGGGTGCCATTTGGCACACAGTCAGCCTTAGCTCCATATTAAAAGACTGTCGTTAATATACCTCAATTTGGAATAAGGGAAGGATCCAGTCAGCAGAACAGAAATATATTAACTAGCTTTCATATCCAGTCAAACTAAACGAGAAAGAGCAGATTGCGAAATGGGGGCTGACAACTTAAAGCGATATCACTGGTATTTTGTTTATAATGCCCATAAATATAAATCTGTGGTGGAGGCATATATAGTCAGCAGATTTAGACTACAGTAAATTGCATCATGTTTTGCATCTCTTGGAAAAGGGGATTTTTTATAGTAGATGCAAGTTGAATGTTGTGGAACAGCTGTTCTGTTCATTAAAACATGGCCATGTAATATATTATGCCCTCTCAACATACACGACCTCTCAATTGAAAGTTCAAGGTATGATGACATAATTCTTTCAGAGGTGCAGTTGGGGGTAAATGTAAAAGGTTAATGTAAAGGTACATTTATCTTTCTTCTTGTCCTTTCAAACCCCTGACAGTTCCTATGATATTAGGGCCTAGATTCAATCAGATCAAGCGTTAACTGGCAATAGCAGACACCCACATAGCGGATGTTTGGAGATCATTGTCATGAAGCCACACCCGCCCTACTCGCATTAGTTCAGAATGAGAAAGTGTAGGCTATATAGAAACATTTATGGTCAAATTGAAAAATCATTTGACTAAATCATGAGAATTCTATCATCCTAATCTTTCCAGTGTTTGAACTTGCAAACAAGGTTGCATGAGATGTCTGTTAATGCGACTGTCATGTCAATATCTGCTTTAGGTGTAATGCTGGGAGCAATTTGTGGATTTGACAGCTCTAACACAGTTCCACCTCTGACACCGCCAAAACAGCGGCTATGTGGATGTTGGCTCAAGCGGATCTGATTGAATAGAGCCCTAAGTCATATTCCCATAAAAGTCATGATCCACCACCACAATCAAAACATTCTATACACATTCAACAACCTAACTCTCAAAATGTTGATGCAACAGAAAGGAACATTGGATTTGACAAAAGTGGATTAAGGATGTGATTGTAGAAGAAGAAAAAATAAAGAGTGGAAAAAGCTGTAATTGGATATCTAGTGTGTGGATAAAACCAGGTCTCATTTGAGGTGTTTATTTATTTATGCTCTCCTTACTGATTAAGGGGGTTATCTACGGGACACACAGGTGCATCCAAAGTAGTGCTATAATAATGTGGAAAATATGTTTTTTTTGGCAGAAAAAGCTTCTTTGTCGATTTGAATGCGTCACATAACCTGTTGAATAGCTCTGATTGGTGGGGGCTCTGATTATGATTATCACTCCATCTTGTTCTGAAAGCAGCATGAAACAGTCTGTGGTCCATCCCAAATGGACCCCTATTCCCTGTATAATGCACTACATTTGACCAGAGCCTGTCAAAAGTAGTGCACTATAAAGGGAATAGGGTGTCATTTAGGATACAGACACTGTCTGAGGATGTAATAAGGTAATCAAAATGGGAAGATCATTATCTGCCAAGGTAATCAGAGAAACGTTGAAATTCAGAGAAAATAACGCAGCAGCCAGATAAATTACTTGAACAGCAGCGAACTGACAAGGGTATCAACATCTAGACCCATTTTAGAACTACGGTATTACTCATAGAAAACTAAACTTGTTCCACTAGCTGCCGTCTAAACAAGACGTGGTTTTCACAATACAGTATGTGTGGAAGAATTACATGAGCATAGCATTTTTTTTTGTTGATATTGATTGGACACCAGATGGAACATTTGTTGGATGCTTATCTGTATCATTGATAGATTGGTGAAAAACAACAAAACTAGGCCTACATAAATAAACTATCCCAGAATATCAATACATTATTCCAGAATATGAGGTGTTACCAAACTAATTAACACGGCTCAGGTGTATGCTATACTCAGCACGGGGGAAAAAAATGATTGGGTTGGTTTTAAGTTGGCAGAAAGTTACTTATTATTCAAGTCAATGATGTTAGAGTGGATATGTGGACATGTTTGTCTTCAAACTGTTTGGCTCCTTATTGATTTGGTTTCTGAGTAAATGGTAATTGTCTCTATCACATTTCCTTACACCTACTTTCCATTGAACCTTTATTCATATAGATCACATTTTGCATCCCCAATGGCACCCTATTCCCTAAAGAGTACACTACATTTGAGCACAGCCCTACGGGGGAATAGGGTGCCATTTGGGATATATACAATTATTTCCCAGTATTCTTCCAACCAAACCTACTCTTCTCAACCAATGTTATATAGTCATTCTAGTGGTCATCCTCACACAACTAGTGTTCATGCTGTGAGAAATTGTAGTTCTCTTTCCATAAAGAATCAGAGTCCATGGTGAATCTGACTGGAAATAAGGGTCAACACACTCTGAACAGAATTTAGATCCTTTGGTGTTTCCAATAAACACACAGTGGTCGCAGGGGAACTCCAGAGCAAGTGTTAATAAAGTGCTCGGTAGCAGGGGTTTCATTTATTTCCTCTAAAGAATCATATGAAATAATCTCTCCTCTGAGATTTGGATACCCGGGCCTTGGTTTTTGCTAGCAGGCAATAGCAGTGCAGGCAGAATAAAATGTTTCCCTTCTCAGTAAGAGGGAGCATGCAGAGATTCAAGATTCAACGGCAGCTATATTATTTTAAAATTTGGATCACATTCCAGTAATATTTTCCCAAAGACAAGGGAATGGAGGGAAAGAGCAGTTAGAGTATCATATACAGTTCATGCAGTACATGCATGATGATTAAAGTGATTCCACTCTAACGCTCTCTGGGGAGTCATCTGAAGGAAGATACTCAAGGACTGATACACTATTAGTGAGGATCCAACATCGAAGCTACTTATTATACACTTTATAAAGCCACCTAGATGTTTCAGAAACCTTTCATACGCAATTCTAAAGGATCACACAGAAGGGTTGTGGAGTATCTATGACATGTTTTTGAAGACTTTATGAATGCTCTATAAAGTTATTGTTGCTTCTTTAAAGTGGGATGGAAATGTTGGTTATGTAAATGAGCTAAAAAGCAAACTCCGGTTCTTTGCTCTGACATTTTCCATTCAAATTCCTCAAGACAAAACATCTCAGTTTCTGAGGTATTTTATGTAGACTAAAGACTTTACTAAAGCAGTTGAGGAGAATACTTTAGTTACCCACTTCGTGAATCTTTGAGGTTGTTCTATATGTAGCTATTCCAGGAACATCACTGTTCGTTGTTCCTTCATAATCTCTGCATATGTTTGCCTTTCATCTCTAGGGCTTCATTCATTCTGATTTGGAATGCAGCAAGGTGGTGTTTCTGTGTGGATATGTCGTCTACGTGCTTCTCCTAAATACATAAACGGCTCAGGAAATGTGGACAGCACTGGCAAGAAACCTCCCTAAAGGCCAACACAAGCTTTTTATCTCCGCTTCGGTAAGAATAATAAGTCCCCATGTGCCATGAAAATGGTCACACATAATCACGAAACTGCAAACATTAATGATCACTGACAATTCTTACTATCACCTATAGGGCTTTAGTGTTTGTTGTCTCTCACTACAGGTATTCCCAAATATTTTTGCATGTCTTCCGCATGCTTAATGACACTACAAAGGCATAGTGGAATGCACACAGGATTCAGTTGGATGATCTATAATACCAACAAAACAACCAATGGAATGGCCTCTCCCCATTGAACACTTTACACTGTAAAGTATGTACTCCTATATACACTCCACTACAGAAAATGACTGAATATGAAGTTGCAATAAGCGTATAAACAACAGACTGCAGTGCTACACTTTCCCCTACACTCCAAATCAGAAATTGTGATTGTTTGGTCTTATGCATATCATGGATGATGGATAAAGAGGGATTTTGCAACAAATATATCTTCTTCTCATAAAGTGTAGGCCCTATTTTTATATAGTTTTTTGCCACTTGACTTCGTCTCCAAAGGGCTCATTATCTCTTTAATTTCTAATTATTCTGAAAACAAATGACTACACCTGGTATCCCATGCCCTGCTCTCAATGACATACCTGGGATAGTGTATTGTAGCATCCGCACTCCTGTCTGTCTGTCAGATGATCAAAGAATCCCGTAGACGCCTGTATACCATTTTTGCAAAGTAAGCCTATATTCCATAGAATCTGAGGTAGAATTATTTTCCTTCCAAAAAATAATTTAGAAGGTGGAATGTGGACAGCTTCCTCCTGGGATTTCATGCACAACTGTTAGTCTTCAAGATGAGTTGTTGAGAATGATGCATTATGGGAAGATCTGTCCGATGGAGAACGGAGAGGATCATTTACTCTTGTTTAGGCGTTTACTCATGTTTAGATTGCTCCTCTCTGGAGACTTCGATTTAGAACTTGACTTTAACAAATCAAAACAAAGGGTGAAACTGTTACAGACTACAGTTAGATAACTCGGGAAAACAATACAGGATAGAGAATACAGATAACAACTGAACAACTGAACAAAAATATAAGACAGTCAACAGGGTATGCATACAGTAAAGTCAGGCCCAACAAAAAACATGGGGATTGGTATATATACTATATATATGCGCAATTTTGGAGTGCCAAGTCTAGGTCAAAAAGTTTTCTTAACAGCTTCTACCCTGAAGCCGTAAGACTGCTGAACAATTAATCAAAATGCCACCCGGACTTTTTGCATTGACCCCCACTTTGTTTTTACACTGCTGCTACTCGCTGTTTATGATCTATTTATTCATAATCACTTTACCCCTACCTACAGTACATGTCATTTTGTACTTTTTTTTGTAAATTATATCTTAACTCTATTTTCTTCAAAATGCATTGTTGGTTAAGTGCTTGTAAGTAAGCATTTCACGGTAAGGTTTGTATAAGACGCATGTAACAAACAAACAGGTGTATAAAATTGAGCACACAGCCATGAAATCACCATAGACAAACATGAAGATCTCAGTGACCATCATAGGGTTCCACCTTTCCAACAAGTCAGTTCATCAAATTTCTGCCCTGCTAGAGTTGCTCTGGTCAACTGTAAGGGCTATAACTGTGACGTGTAAATGTCTAAGAGTAAAAACGACTAGGTTGCACAAGCTCACAGAACGGGACCGGCGAGTGTAAAAATCGTCTGTCCTTGGTTGCAACACTCACTACCAAGTTCCAAACTGCCTCTGGAAGGAACGTCAGCACAAGAACTGTTAGTTGGGAGCTACATGAAATGGGTTTCCATGGCCGAGCAGCTGCACACAAGCCTAAAATCACCATGTGCAATGCCAAGCGTCAGCTGGAGTGGTGTAAAGCTTGTCACTATTTGACTCTGGAGCAGTGGAAATGCGTTCTCTGGATTGATGAAACATGCTTCACCATCTGACAGTCCGACAGGCGAATCTGGGTTTGGCGGATGCCAGGAGAATGCTACCTCCCCGATGCATAGTTTCAACTGTCAAGTTTGGTGGAGGAGGAATAATGGTCTGGGATTGTGTAAAGGAAATGTTACTTTGTGCATCTACGTCTTTGGTGTCATAAACAATCCTTGGTTCCTGCCTGTGCCTTTTAAAGATAGGATTTTCCAATTGTAAGAATGGAGTCCTTGATGAAGGAAATTGTCTTAGTAATTTGAAGAAGTACATTTTTCAGTATAAGGACGAACAGAGGGATTGAGCATTGGGACTGATATTAAATTACAGGCTTCTCACTCTTCAAGGCCTGGGTCACTGCTCTTGTGTAATCGTTTTTTTGGGTTAGAGATACGATTCCTGTGGAACAATAGATAGCTGCCAGTACCTTCTGAACTCAAAGAGGCTGTAAGAGAGACAGTGGGGAAAGGAATAACTGAGGTATGAATAATTGAATAAGACACCTACCGGCTCAAATCGGTCTTATGTAGCAAAATTTGAAATTTAGTTTTTTACATTGGATAAAAGTAGAGACTCAGAGCTACACAATGGTGTATCATACACTTTGTCTACACCCATTCAGCATCATCCACCACCCCTTAAGCTTTAGCCCCACCCATGTCTTTAAGGGTTGATCCGATCGTTCTGTACTAACAACAGCAGTCAAGCACCCAAGCTAACTTGCTAGCTACTTCCAGACACAAATGAGAGAACAGCTCACTTAACATTACCCACCCTTGCATGGCTGGTTAGGCTGTTACGTTATCCTGAGTGTTGGTGAGTGCCACTGTGCTGTCAGATTGTCTGTTCGTAAATTCTGAGTGTTTCAGTCATGGAGCATTCAATGCGCACACTGTATGGTTGATCCGAACATTCCTATCTCACAATGGCAGTCAAGCACCAAACTGGATAAACTTTGGCTAGCTTGATAGCTACTTCCAAACACAAATGAAAGAACCCCCCATTCTGACCATTTTGCTCGCCCCAGCAGCGGTGGTTAGGTTGTTTTCATGTTATCCAGAGCATTGGTGACTGTAACTGTGCTAATGACAACACTTTAACGTGAAATGAAACCACTTTCTGTCCAAATTAGAAACATGTAATGTCTGCAAATGTAGGTAGCCAGACTACTTTACCCGTATACATCATTCATGGATGAACGCGTCTCCTGTCGGATGCCATAGTTGCCCTGAGTTTAAAGATGTAATCCAGAGACAGGTGTTTTCTCCATGACCTTAGCTACTATACTCGAATTTCACTGATTTCAAAACTCTGTCCTGCAGAAAGTGGAGAGCAACACTTATACAGTTTTACTACACAATACATTTGAAAAAAAAGCTGTGTTAGACAGGATTATCTAGACATAATGACCAGCTCAAATAGACAGAAGCGTGCTATATCGCAGACCAATCCAAACTCATCTCTCGGCATATCCAGCCCACTCATTATCTCAGCCAATCATGGCTAGCGGGAAAGTTGCTTACTTGTTCTGTAGCTACACTAACTAGTCTTGTAATTTAACAATTGTATTCATATTTAAAGATGCATACATGTTTGTTATTAAGGCACATGAAAGTCCACATGTTCAAGAAGGCATTTCTGGCAAAAAACACATTTTGCTAAAAAAGAACGTACGTTCAAATGGCTCTCCTTGTGAAGTAGTGACCTGCGACATATGCCTAGTTTACTGAAATGGGTCACAATTTATTTCTAAATTCTATAGTTTGGGTAGAACCAGTGATTTAAGTAAGAAGATAATGTCATCTAATATATATATAATATATGCCATTTAGCTGACGCTTTTATCCAAAGCGACTTACAGTCATGTGTGCATACATTCTACGTATGGGTGGTCCCGGGAATCGAACCCACTACCCTGGCGTTACAAGCGCCATGCTCTACCAACTGAGCCACAGAAGGACCACATCTAAAACAATCATTTTTTCATTATGTGGCACTGTGTCCAGAATTGAAGTAGATCCGAGTAAACGTTTTTAGTACTGAATATATGCTAATTATTTTCCTTCACATGCCTGCCAGTAAAAGTAAAAATATGTTGGGAATGGTTGACAGTTACTCCACATGGATTGAAGTTTTCCCCACCTCGCGTGAAATGTTTGTATAGCTGTTGCTGCTTTCTTTCCTTCCTTTTCTGTTTTTGTCTTGCTTCAATAACAAATCTCACCAGATTGTGACTGCTAGATGTTCAGGGACTTCTCCATAAGTAGTAGCCCTCTAACTCCCTGGCACTGTGCCTGTAACTCTCCAGTGAGATTGCCAAGATGATAGGAGAGTGTAAGCCAATTTGGGGGAAGAAATGGTTTCAACTGTGTGTTGTTATTCTCTTTGACATTTGTTTTAGAAATCTGTATTAAGAATCAGGTAGTAGTAATAATATGTCATACAGTAAAGCATTTGTCTAGATTTCCTGAATCAGAAATGGCCTAAACTAAACTGTTGTTCTGGCCTGTCCTTTCTCAAGGTTATGGCGAATGTGACCACAGATGGTATCTAGATGCATGGAAGGGATCATTTGACCAAGAACAGTGTGAACCTCAATCCCCCCCCTAACTGGCTGAAGCAATTGCGACAATGTGTAACGGTTCTCTTGTGGTGAAGGAGAGTCGGACCAAAATGCAGCGTGTAGATTGCGATCCATGTTTTGATAAACAAACGTAACACGAATCTAAATACAAACACTACAAAAAAACAATAAACGGAACGAAAACCGAAACAGCCTATACTTGTGTTAACTAACACAGCGACAGGAACAAGGACACTAAGGACAATCACCCATGACAAACTCAAAGAATATGGCTGCCTAAATATGGTTCCCAATCAGAGACAACGATAAACACCTGCCTCTGATTGAGAACCACTCCAGACAGCCATAGACTTTGCTAGATCACCCCACTAGCTACAATCCCAATATATACACACCACATACAAAAACCCATGCCACACCCTGGCCTGACCCAATACATGAAGATAAACACAAAATACTTCGACCAGGGCGTGACACAATGGCTTTCAGTATGGTTCTTCACCACTTCTACCATGAGACCTGAGTCCGAGCCAGCAACCTGTACACAGCATCCAGTCGAAGCTATCAACTGCCTTTTCTCTCATGCCTTTTCTCTCAGGAGTGCGACAGGAGTCCACATGGAGTGAGCATGGAGAGAGATCCCATCCAAACTTCTCTCATGCTGCTGGTGGACTAGTAGGAAAATGGACAATACATACTTTTTACTTTGTGAATCTTGTCTTTGTTGTTATAAACCATCCTTAGCAGCTGCCTCTGCATGGCAAAGATGTGAGGGGTAGCCGTAATGACCTCCTCCTTTAGACTATGTGGTAGAACGCCCAGCATATGTTCTTTAAGGTAAGATAGGAGACGGTGCTAGACACAAGACATAACCAACTCTATGAACTATGCCTATGTAACGTGTCTGTAATCAGTATATAAGGGAACTAAATGGGACTGCCCCGTTAGAGCTCACTTCAGACCTGTACTTTATGCATCTAAGATTGACTGTGTCCTCTCCAGCTTGCTGACAATAAAGAATGACCAAAAAATAAAGAAAAACCCTTGAATGTGTAGGTGTGTCCAAACTTTTGACTGGTACTGTAGATATTTGTAAATCATTGTAAATAATAATTTGTTCTTAACTGACTTGAGGTAGTCCCTCATACAAATACTTGAGAGTAGGGCTAGACAGTACACTGTCCTTCTCTCAGCACATATCAAAGCTGTTAAATCTAGACTTGGTTTCTTCTATCATAATCGCTCCTCTTTCACCACAGCTACCAAACCAACTCTGATTCAGATGACCATCCTACCCATGCTAGATTATGAAGAAATAATTTATAGATCGGCAGGTAAGGGTGCTCTTGAGCGGCTACCTGGAGACTTATATTTCCCTCACTAACTTTAAACATCAGCTATCTGAGCATCTAACCGATCTCTGCAGCTGTACGTTGCCCATCTGTAAATAGCCCACCCAATCTATCTACCTCATCCCCACATTGTTTTTATTTAGTTTTCTGCTCTTTTGCACACCAGTATCTCTACTTGCACTTCATCATCATCTGCTCATCTATCACTCCAGTGTTAATTTGCTAAACTGTAATTACTTCGCTACTATGGCCTATTTATTGCCTTACCTCCTCACGCCATTTGTACACACTTTATATAGACTTTCTTTTTTTATTTTGTGTTATTGACTGTACGCCTGCTTATTCCACATGTAACCCTGTGTTGTTGTTTATGTCGCACTGCTTTGCTTTATCTTGGTCAGGTCGCAGTTATAAATGAGAACTTGTTCTCAACTAGCTTACCTGGTTGAATAAAGGTTAAATAAAAAATCAAAATATATATTCTTTACCATTCAGCCATCAGATTTGCCACCTATTATCCTGATAGGACACATCAGTGCACGCTATACTCTTCTGTAAACTGGTAATCTCTGTATACCCATTGCAAGACCCACTGGTTGATGCTTATTTGTAAAACCCTCTTAGGCCTCACTCCCCCCTATCTGAGATATCTACTGAAGCCCTCATCCTCCCCATACAACACCTGTTCTGCAAGTCACATTATGTTAAAGGTCCCCAAAGCACACACATCCCTGGGTCGCTCATCTTTTCAGTTCGCTGCAGCTAGCGACTAGAATGAGCGGCAAAAAACCCTCAAACTGGACAGTTTTATCTAAATGTCTTAATTCAACGACTTAATCATGGACACTCTTACTGACAGTTGTGACTGCTTTGCATGATGTATTGTTGTCTTTACCTTCTTGACCTTTGTGCTGTTGTCTGTGCACAACAATGTTTGTACCCTGTTTTGTGTTGTTACCATGTTGTGCTGCTGCCATATTGCATTGCTACCATGTTGTGGTCATGTTGTGTTGCTACCATGCTGGATTGTCATGAGTTGCTGCCATGCTATGTTGTCGGCTTAGGTATCTCTTTATGTAGTGTTGTCTCTCTTGTCGTGATGTGTGTTTTGTGCTATATTTTTAATCACCCATCCCCACAGGAGGCCTTTTGCCTTTTGGTAGGCCGTCATTGTGAGTAAGAATTTGTTCTTAATTGACTTGCCTCGTTAAATAAAGGTTAAATAAGTAAATATATATTTGTAGGCCTGATGTGGCCTGTAAAACATGGGTTATAACTAGGCCCTCAATGAAAGGCCTTGTGATATACTGTACATTGAGTATACCAAACATTAGGAACACCTACAAGGTGTCGAAGGTGCTCCACAGGGATGCTGGCCCATGCTGACTCCAATGCTCCCCACAGATGTGTCAAGTTGGCTGGATATCCTTTGGGTGGTGGACCATTCTTGAAACACACAGGAAACTTTTGAGTTGCAGTTCTTGACACAAACCTGTGACCTGGCACCTACTACCATACCCCGTTCAAAGGTACTTGTCTTGCCCATTCACCTTCTGAATGGTACACACAATCCAATCCTTCTTTCACCTGTCTCCTCCCCTTCATCTGCACTGATTGAATCGTATTTAACAAGTGACATCAATAAGGTATCATAGCTTTCACCTGGATTCAACTGTCTATGTCATGGAAAGAGCACGTGTTCTTAATGTTTTGTATACTCAGTGTTTATAATGTATTGTCATAAATCATTTAATTGTAAAGCTAATAAGGCTGGTGGAACCACTCATAGAGGGTTCCCAGAAGAACCCGTAGATGATTTAAAAGATTCTTGTTAGAACCCTTCTAGAAAGCTATAGGCAGTACCCTTCATAGAGGGTTCTAGGTAGAACCATATACAGGGAGTTCTATGAAGAACCCTACTGTACATAGAGGGTTTTAGGTTGAACCCTCTGCAAAGGATGTCCAAAACCTATGTCCAAAACCTATGTCCAAAAAAGGGTTCCCCTATGGGGACACATTTTCTACCTAGCACCTTTTGTGTAGGGTTCTTGTAGTGTAGGCATAGCCTTTTATTTTGGAAATAGAAGTCTCTGGTAGGAAGTGGTGAATGACAGTTTTAGTTGGAATTACATTGCTTTTCATTAATGCTTCCCTAATATGGTAATGATCAACAACGTCCTGGTAGAAATGAATAAACTGGTTGCTATTCATTCAACTCATTCAACCACATGACTCCCATCAGGGGGTGTGTTTCACAGGAAAATTATATTTACCATCCCTTCATTGGGTTTTTCATTTTGAATCCCGGTTATGAGGTCTCAGATGAATAATTTACTCTTTAAAATATGTCTGCTTCTCAAATGGCATCCTATGGGACCTAGTCAAAAGTATTGCACTAAATAGGGAACCGGGTGCATTTTTGGATCCTTCCTGGGAATGGTGCAGAGGCTGAAAACAAAATGAATCACTCGGGCTTCGTCGCAAATGGCACCCTATATACAGAATATGTATTGGTTGAAGCTTTAATTCAAATCTCCCTACCATCATATCTAAGCCAATTGACACCAATCTCAATGAAAATTTGCAAATCAACTCGACTGGAAGTACACAACACACTCCTCTCCTTTGTCATGAGCTGTCCCGTGGTTACCGAGAACCACATACCATTAGTAATTGATTTTTAAGAGTATTTCTTGCGTTGGCCGATCTCAAATTCTAGTCGTTCGATTAAAAAGAGACTATAGTGCCCATAAAGTGACCGTTGGACCTGAAAGAAATGCAACGGTTTTAGTAGGTGCAATAGTTTTTATTACATTTATAATTTATCTCTCTCACATGCTAATTTCTGTCCGTTAAGATCCAATGATGTACTACCTTTTTGCAGCATTTCTGACAATGCTAACATATTTTTTTCAGAGTTCTAAAACCAGGCTGGTTGCTCGGCAACAACACAGCTGCTTGCACCATCCTGCAGCTGCCAGTCATAAGATGTGTATGCAAACTAACCTATGCTACTGTGTATAACTAGCTATATGGTGGTATTCAAGCTGAGGTTAATCAATAAATGCAAATAGATATTTTGATTAGCTAGGTATCTAACTAGTTAACGTTAGTTAAAGTCCAGCAACTAGCCTCTAGTTATCTCTCATCAGCCATCTGAAATTTAGCTTGCTAAAGATCAGGCAAATAAATGTAGCTAGCCAATGAATGTGGTTTTATTTTGATTAGCTAGGTAGGTAGCTAGCTTGCTAACATAATGTTATACCAGTCAAATGAAAGCTAACGTCGCCTATGTAGCTAAGTAACAAACGAGGAATATGGCCATCTAGCTAAATTTAGCCAAGTATGGTTATTCACATAAGGCTGAAGTCATCATGTGTAAACTGCTGATCTTGACACGTGTGTAATTGGAGCACAAACACATATGCGCAAATAAACTAGCTAATGTCTTGGCAGCAATGATAGCCAATTAACTTTAGCTAGCTAAGTAACGTTAACCTTAGCCAACATAGATTGTAACATTGGCTAAGGTGTATGGCAAGTTCATGTACCACAATAGACCATACTTTCCAACACAAAATATAATTAGTTAGTTATGTTAAAGTTTAAAACCACTAAACTTTGGGAAACTGCCACTCTACTCAAGTTAATTTGCATAACACAGACCAATCTATGGTAAGGATGAAGTAGCCAGATTTCAGACGGGAGAAAAGCTGCAGTTAGCTACGCTACATTTACTCAAAGAACCACCAAGACCACACAAACCATAGCCGAGAAAACTTTTTTTTAAAGAAACATTAAGATAGTTATGAAGCACATAGAGTAAATGTATGCACAAATGCACATGTGAACAGAACCTCTGTTTACCAGACTTGACTGACAGCACCGGCATAAACGCTTTCTCCTGCTGTCTTGTCATTCTAATAAATCCAATTCGTACTGATGGATCAACAGTGTCAAGTTACTTTTCAGTGTCTTCACAAAAAGAAAATTCCCTTACAAAAGTAAAAAGTAGTCAGGACAGGCGATTTTTTTGTGACTTATTTTTTTAAGAAAAGACTTGGGTCATGGAAGTAGATGGGTGTTGTTTTTACCTTTATTTAACTAGGAAAGTCAGTTAAGAACAAATTCTTATTTTCAATGATGGCCTAGGAACAGTGGGTTATTAACTGACTGTTCAGGGACAGAACGACAGATTTGTACCTTGTCAGCTCGGGGGTTTGAACTTGCAACCTTCACAGTTACTAGACCAACACTCTAACCACTAGGCTACCCTGCCACCCCAAATTAAAGAACCTTAGAGAAAAAGAGTTGATGAGCAAGCTTGACAGTTTTCTAAAGAAAGATAATTATCTGAATAAGAGTGTGTATTTAAGTCTTTACAACTAGAATTATCTTTACACGGATCTGGCAAATGTTGCCTTTGTAGGTCAAGAGCAAAATGGATGGACGATGGGGAAAGAAACACTCGTTACTTTTTTGCACTTGAAAAGAGAAACTACAAAAGAAAATCTAACTGCACTCAAAATGAATTATGTTTTATGCAAAGATCCCATTACAATATCATAATTTGCCAATTCCTTTTATGAAAACATTTACAGCCCTCAGCTCTCAATTTCAATTTATGTCCTTGTCGTTGAGGATGATTTCCACTCAATTTGCGATTCACATGTGTCAATTGAAGACATTAGAGAGGCTCTGAATTCACTGAAAAAAAGGCCATCAGGGCCAAGTGATTTCCCATCAGTTGAATTCTATAGACAGTTTTGGGAGTTACGACAAGATTCGATTTATTTATGTGTTTCAAGATTGTATTAAAAGTGGGGAAATGGTCTCCACTATGAAACAGGACCTTATTTCATTGATTCTGAAGCCCGATAAAGACCCTTCTCTCAATGACAAATGGAGACCAATTATTTTATTAAATATTGATTACAAATTGATTGCTTTGGTTTATGCCAAAAGATTAAAGAAAGGGATAGATACCATTATAAATGAGACTCAAACAGGATTTATGAAGGGCTGTCACAAGCTCTAATATTATTTTAGTCTTGGAACTTATAGATTATTCAGATGCAATTGACTCAGATGTGGTTGTCTTATTTTTTGACTTCTATAATGCCTTTGACACAATTGAACATTAATTTATTTTTAGGTCACTTAAACTTTTTGGATTCTGTGAAAATGTTATCAAAGTCATTCGTATGTTTTACAAATACATAGTTGTGTTACTAAACCTTAATACTTCCAAAAGATTCAGTATCAACAGAAGTGTATGACAAGGATGCCCAATTTTGCCATTTTTATTCATTTTGGTTGTGGAACTTCTTTCTCTAGATTCTGAATAATGTAAATTTGTATGGCTTAACCATTATTAACAAAGAAATCCAAATTTCCCAACTGGCTGATGATACTACTCTTTTGTTAAGAGACAATGTAACGTTCGTCGTCTTCCTCTGATGAGGAGAAAGAGAGATCGGACCAATTTGCAGCGTGGTATATGCCCATATTGATAATTTATTATCATAAGAACACTAAACACAATAACACCGAAGAATGACCGAAACGGTCCTGTCTGGTGTAGACAAAAAGACAGAAAATAATCACCCACGAAGCACGATAGAAAACAGGCTCCCTAAATATGATTCTCAATCAGGGACAACGATTGACAGCTGCCTCTGATTGAGAACCATACCAGGCCAAACACAGAAATAGCAAATCATAGAAAAACGAACATAGACAACCCACCTAACTCACTCCCCGACCATACTAAAACAAAGACATAATAAAAGAACTAAGGTCAGAACGTGACAGACAAAGACCAGGTTGCCCATGCACTCAATGCTATAACTGCATTTTCTATTGCATCAGGGTTAAAACTGAATGTTTCTAAATGTGAAATCTTATGTTTATTTGACTTTGATGATAAAGAAATAGAAAATATTCCTGTAAAGGACTGTGTTAAATGTTAAGGAATACATCTGTCAAAAAAACACTTAGTCAGACGACATATGAATTTCTCCCCTAAAATTAAGAAAACCAAACATATATTTAATAATTGGCTACAAAGAGATCTTTCTATACTTGGGAGAGTACTTCTGTACAAGGCAGAGGGACTTCTCATTTTGTGTACTCCTCATTATCTTTATTTGTAAATCCTTCTACTTCATCAATAAGATCAAATGGACCTTTCTTGACTTCATCTGGAAAAATAAGTCTCACAAACTATAAAGTCAGTCCTTTCTAATAAAAGTGCTGAAGGCGGTCTGGAAGTGTTGGATTTTGTTGACATAAATAACACTTTCAAGATCAACTGGTTGAAAAGATGTTTGATCAATACTGATTCAATATGGTATTTAATTCCAAATAATGTGTTTAATAAGTCGGGAGGTCTTCAAATTTTACTGAAATGTCATTATATTCCTGAAAGATTACCCACTAAATTGGCTAGGTTTCACTAATAAGTTTTAATGTCCTGGAAAAGATGTTTCCTGCACAATTTTTCCCCACATAAAGCTCTTTTGTGGAATAATTGAGACATAACTGTAAGGAATAAATCCTTGTTCTACCCCAGCTGGCATGAGAGGAATATTGTTCTTGATGTTTTTGACAACAGGGGTAATATTCTTACATATGAACAATTTATAACATTGAAAGAGTTTCCAATACCTTTCAGAGAGTTTATTCCTGTGATCAAAGCCTTTCCCAGTGGTCTAACTACACTAATGAAAACTCATCTTAGCTTTGGTGATGATCACAAAACTAATCCAGAACTCAGACTGGAAGGCGTGGGCTTACTTGAGAAATCTTGTTGTAATAAATATATAAGACAAATTCTCCATTCACAAAACCAACTTACACTGAGAGGAACATTGTTCTGGAACATCCGTATTCCTGACATTGTCGGGAAAAATGCATGGTTTATGTCACGCCCTGACCTTAGTTATCTTTGTTTTCTTTATTATTTTGGTTAGGTTAGGGTGTGACGAGGGTGGTATGTGAGTTTTTTTATTTTTTATTCTATGGGGTTTTGGTATGTCTAGGTATATGTAGGTCTATGGTGGCCTGAATTGGTTCCCAATCAGAGACAGCTGTTTAGCGTTGTCTCTGATTGGGCATCCCATTTAAGTTGCCATTTTCCATTTTGATGTTGTGGGTTATTGTCTATGTGTAGTTGCATGGCAGCACTCGTGGTTATAGTGTCATGTTAGTTTGTTTGGTGTTCGTTGGTTTAATAAAAAATAATGTATTCATCTCACGCTGCGCCTTTGTCTCCTCGTTATGACGAACGTTAAAGTTTTACAAATATTGTATACCAAACAAAGTTAATGAAGTGTACTTTAAAATTTTACATAAGATATATCCATGTAATTCTATGTTATCCACATTTTTGACTATTGATGATATCTGTGTTTTCTGTGAAAAACAAGGTGATAATCTGTCTCACTTGTTCTTTGACTGTAAATTTGTGTCAGAATTTTGGGAAAACCTTGCAAAATACTTATTTACCATTATGAACACTACCCATGTTTTTCACATGAAGGGTATTGTCACGCCCTGGCCATAGAGGCTTTTAATTATCTATTTTGGTTAGGCCAGGGTGTGACTAGGGTGGGCGTTCTATGTTCTTTTTTCTATGTTTTTGTATTTCTTTGTTTTTGGTGGTTCTCAATCAGGAACAGCTGTCTGTTGTTGTCTCTGATTGAGAACCATACTTAGGCAGCCTGTTTTCCCACTATGGGTTGTGGGTAGTTGTTTTCTGTCTTAGTATTAGTTACCAGACAACTGTTTCGATTGTTCTTTTTGTTTACTTTGTATTGTAGTGTTCAGTTCAGTTTAATAAAATGATGAACACCTCGCTGTGTATTGGTCCGATCCTTCCTACTCCTCCTCAGAAGAGGAGGGAAACCGTTACAGGTATAATATGTTACTATTGCAATGATAACAAGACCATTGAAATGATTGGGAATTTTTATTATTGTTGCCAAATACTTTATACATAAACAAAAAATAAACAATTCTAGACCAAAATTACACATATTTTGATTGAATTTAGATATCTTATTAAAACATTAACCCTAGTGAATAACGTTTTCCTGAATCATAATAAGATTTTTTCAGAGTGATTACATTTGCACTAGAATTGTTAATTTATTTATTAATTCATTGATATTTTTTGTATGTTTCAGTATTTTCTTGTTAATACCTGCGTTCTGTTTTGTATGATGTAACAATGTAAATTGTTGATCTGTACTTAAAATTTGGATTAAGACTAAAGGTGGAAGTAGCCTACAATAAAGAAATATTCCAGGTAACCAGAAAGTGTGCAGATAAAAATACTTTATAAATATAACTAAATAGTAAGGTAATGTACAGACACCACAAAAAAACTACTGAAGTACTACTTTAAGGTATTTACATTTAAGTAATCTAAACCGCTGCTACGAAAAAACACATTTGGAATCATGTAGTAGTTAAACAAATCAAAATATTTTTTCTATTAGAGATTCTTCAACTAGCCACACATTTCCTTGATGACAGCTTTGCACAGTCTTGGCATTCTCTAAACTAGCTTCATGAGGTAGTCACCTGGAATGCATTTCAAATAACAGGTGTGCTTTTTAAAAGTTAATTTGTGGAATCTCTTTCCTTCTTAGCTGTGTTGTGACAAGGTAGGTGGGGTATACAGAAAATAGCCCTATTTGGTAAGACCATATTTTGGCAAGAACAGCTCAAATAAGCGAAGAGAAACAACAGTCCATCATTACAGAACATTTCAAGAACTTTGAAGAAACAAGAAGTTTCTTCAAGTGCAGTCGTAAAAAACATCAAGAGCTAAAACTGTCTCTCATGAGGACCGCCACAGGAATGGAAGACCCAGAGTTATCTATGCTGCAGAGGATCATTTCATTAGAGTTATCAGCCTCAGAAATTGCAATTTTGTCCTTTTGGTTCCAACCGCTTTGTCTTTGTGAGATGTGGTGTGGCTGAACGGATGATCTCCACAAATGTATTTCCCACCATAAAGCATGGAGGAGGAGATGTTATGGTGTGGGGGTTCTTTGCTGGTGACACTGTCTGTGATTTATTTAGAATTCAAGGCACACTTAAATAGCATGGCTACCACAGCATTCTGCAGCGATTCACCATCCCATCTGGTTTGGGCTTAGTGGGACTATCATTTGTTTTTCAACAGGACAATGACCCAACCCACATCCAGGCCGTGTTAGGGCTATTTGACCAAGAAGGAGAGTGATGGAGTGCTGCATCAGATGACCTGGCCTCCACAATTACCCGACCTCAACCCAATTGAGATGGTTTGGGATGAGTTGGACCGCAGAGTGAAGGAAAGGTAGCCAACAAGTGCTCTGCATATGTGGGAACTCCTTCAAGACTTGGAAAAGCATTCCAGGTGAAGCTGGTTGAGAAAATGCCAAGCGTGTGCAAAGCTGTCATCAAGACAAAGGGTCACTATTTGAAGAATCTCAAATAGCAAATATATTTTGATTTGTGTAGCACCTGTTTGGTTACCACATGATTCCATATGTGTCATTTCATAGTGTTGATGCCTTCACTATTATTCTACAATGTATAAAATAGTAAAAATAAAGAGAAACCCTAGACCTGCAGTGCCTTGCAAAAGTATTCACCCCCCCCTCTTGGCGTTTTTCCTATTTTGTTGCATTATGACCTGGAATTTAAAATGGGCAGCTTCAGACCAATGCTTATTCTCACTTAAAACTTTGTTTTTTGTTTAATATGGCTCTGGTCAAAAGTATAGCACTATATAGGGAATAGGGTGTCATTTGGGATGCAGAACTTAGAGCAGCATACAGTCAGTAATGTTGGTGAAAGTTCAGAGCTGTGAGAGCCCAAATTTACAACATTTGTAGGTTATCCATCTAGCTGATAGAGGCATTCTGAGCCTCTCATCTCTCACAGTCATTTATTTTTGGGGGAGTTTCTATGGAGATTATTGTCATAGTGGATGCGCTCTAGTCAACGAGTGTACATGCTGATTTTCTTGTTGTATAGAAACAAATTCATTTGTAGATGGATATAAATATTTAATGAAGAGTAGATGTATATGAACGGTGTTTGTGTGTGCGTGCTTGTGCATGCATCCGTGCATATTCTTGTCCATAGTTCCAAGGCCTTTGACTAAGCCAAGATGTCTGTATGGTAATACATAATAACATTGAATGGCAACACATAATGTAGAATTAGAATCAAGGCATATGTAATTCTATTTCTGTGTGACACAACCCCTGGTCAATAAGGAACTTTCCCACTTTCTTCTTGAAGTGAAATGTCAGCATAAAAACCTTTTCATAACTCATGACTTTTCCCACTGCAAAAACACAACGTCTACTTCTTTACGTTTCAACACAACAACTCCTCTCTAATGGTAGTGGATTGACTTTTGAAGAGGGGCTTAGTTCTTTGATGTTTTTAATTCCATTTCACCTTCAGACACTTTGAAGACTCATGAAAATTCAGAGTATGCAAAGATAGGCCCTCCTTCAATCATATTTACAGTATACCCTCCGTCCGTGATGCCTGGCAGGCTGTGTGCAGTCCTCTGGGGAGCCTCTGACCTCAAATGCCATGAAAGGCCTCTCAGTATTGACTCTTAAGGCCAAGTGTTACGCAACCACCGTTCTCCGTGAGGACATGCACACACGTGTACACTCCAAGGCAGGTAGGTGCCCCCACACACACACGTACAGTACTTAAAAACACAATACTCACACAAAAACACACACACATGCAACAACTTTAATCAAATATACAGGCAATGCTCTAGAATCAGTTAAATTTCCCTCTTTTCCCCATACAGTACACTCCTTTTGACCATGGCCCTATATAGGGACTAGACCTTTTGAACAACGTAGCAACGCCCACTTCCGCTCAACTTCCTACCCGATACATAGCTTCCTGTCCCAATCGCGTCATGTCAGCCTGATTTTAGCCATACTAGCCTCGAAGTCTCTCGTTTTAGCATTATTTCAGTATATTAATATAACCATATTTCCATTTTTTTATCATTCTTGTTGAAAATTCTGTTTATCCATTCAGTTAGGGATTTTTGTAAGTCGATTATTGTGTTCTGTGGCTTTTTGTGTCTCTTAGCTAGCGAGCTATTAACTCACTAACTAGTAAGGTGGCTAGCAATTAGCCACCGCCACCGCCCCCTCCCTTACCAACACTGTTTTACACAAGGTGCTTGCAAGAGCTGACAAAGATAGCAGTGACGGATGTACATTGTCTGGCCAAGACAAGTAGCAAAGCACCGACCTCCAAGTTGGAAAAAGGATTCAAACTTTGTCACCAGTTACCTTTAAACTATGAAGGTAAGTATAGCCAAGTTGTTTGGTAGGCCGTAGGCCAACGTTGTAAATAAGAATTTGTTCTTAACTGACTTGCCTAGTTAAATTAAGGTTAAATAAAATAGAAAAGTTGCCTATCAGACCAGACAAGACGTTTACTCAAAGCAATAACATAGTTTTAAAACATGCCTTTTACAGTAGCTAGCTAACATTACGATTGCTCATTCTTTATATTCCAAATAGTTTCGAACAGGGACAAAGTCACAGGAGAGGTCAGCAATAAGGGCTTGCTGCTACAGGTCCATGAGGAAAAATTACAAACCACACAGTTTGAGTGTAAGGTGACATTTCAGCTGTTTGCGACACACTACATGCCGTTTACACAGTCAGAGATTAAGCCTAGTCTTAGACTAACAAGTTCCTTTCAATGGATATCTGCATTAAGAGGCATTGCTTAGTCTAGGACTAGGCTTAACCCATGTCTATGAAACCGTTCTTAGTGTAGTAATTGTTCAATCGTCTTCCTTGCTGTTTATGTAAATGTTGTTATGTTGGACGCATTAGATTACATTTAAACAAGGGCATATACTCTTAATGGAAAAGTTTAAACCCTTGTTGCTGTAATGAACTTAGTGGCTATTGCATGTTGCACCAGTCGCTTCTGTTTGCTGGTCATGACACATGTTGAGTGATTTTATAGTCTAATCATTTTCTTTGTATATCCCCACGTAGGTTGTACTGAAGCCCTCTGAGCCAGTAACAATGACACAACATCACTGTTCGTGTGTTGCTGGCACTGCATTATGCAACCACACAGTTGCATTGCTATTCCCGTCTGCACACTATTCACAGATGGGAACACCAGTTGTCACACCTGTGCACAGCTGCACAGAGGCCAAGCAGCAGTGCCATAAGCCAAGGACTGTGCTATGTTTTAAAAGCTATACCACATATCAACATCAAATGATTATAATCACATCGTAATGCTAATAAATTATTTAATGAAAACTTAAATTGTCTCATGATTAGATTTAGAATAGTGCTCTTGTCTTTTTACAGGGTCTGCAACCTGGGCCCATAGGCAAAATGACCATCACCAAGCCCACCAAAAAGCGCATGGCAGGAGGGATTAGGTGAGTATTCCCTAATAGCCAGAATAGTAGGTAGTAGCTGGTCATGTGCTATTACACTTTGACTGTATAAAATGATTTAATTTCAGGTGGTTTCTAGTACATTGTTTAGATTGGCTAACCACAGCGGCTGCTTTGCTTTGCAGAAGTACACTCTACAGTGCCCTTCTTGGACCGCTCCCTGACCTCTCAGTTCTCCAGATAGAAGAGGCATACAAGAACTTTGACCCTCTATCCAAGCCATTGATCTGCAGCATGGGGATTGTCTGCGGAAAAGCTTTTAGTCGACTCCCATTTTGGAAAGCGACAGGTGGGGAGCCTCCTGTCTTACCAGCAGCCTCCAATCAAAACTTGACACGTAGTTCACCATAAGGAGACACCACACTTCCCTTCACTGCTCCTGGATGATTACAGACTGGAGAGCACTTTCAAGGCTGCACATTTGTGCTCAGTGAAGAAGACCAGCTTCACGTAGTCTCTTCAGGTGAGAGAATACATAGAGACCCAGTGGTGTTCTCACTAATTAGAGAGAAGCGTGACTGGTACTATTTATGTGTACATGCAAAAGTTCTTAGGCAGGAAAGACTAAATAACTTAATAAAGGGACAGGCTCCTTTAACTTTCAATTAATGAAAGGGAAACAAACCAACAAATCTGTCTGTGCAATTAATTAATTAATCATTTACATGAATTCAGTTACATTTTTCTGTTCTCTTGTGACTAAATAAAAACTCTATAGCATTTTGTTTGGAGTATAAGCAGAGGTGTGTATTATCTATAAATAGATTACGGGGTGTTAGACAATGTGGATGGTCACAGGAAAAAAAGGAAAGATGCATTGCAGTAGTAGCTCATTGCTCCTTGGCCCACGGCTTCACAAGAGGCCCACACTGGTAGTTCTGTGAGAAGGCAAGCCACAGCCCAGATGCAGTTGATGCTTCCCATCAGTGACATGAGGATGTCTTGGACATGGTAGTTATTCCACTGGAATAGCAAAGGTACTGCTCTCTTCTTCAGACGTCGAAGCCCACTAGAAGGTTCAATGAAATCTTCTTAATTTCCTAACTTTCAATAAAGATGCCGCACCAACTAACAACGCTAATGTCGTTAGCACTAACGTTAGCTAGGTACTGGTAGCTAACGTTAGCTAGGTACTGGTAGCTAACGTTAGCTAGGTACTGGTAGCTAACGTTTGCTAGCTAAAGAGACAAAAAAAAGACACAGAACACAGAAAATCACTAACTGAACGACTTCGAGGCTAGTATGCCTCGAATCAGGCTGACAGCACGCTATCGAGACAGGAAGCTATGTATCGGGTAGGATGTTGAACGGAAGTGGGCTTTGATATGTTGTGCAAAAGGTCTACAGGGTACAATTTGGGACGCAGCCTCAACCTAATCCTTGTCATAGAAATCTGGTGCAACATAAATCTATGATGTGCAGAGATTTACTCACTACTGACACTAAAATGTTATAAAGTGCCATTTTCCATGTTATGTTACCTCTGCACACAAACACAATTCAAAGCACAATGTCTCCACAAACCTTGTCGTATTACAATCGATTAAATATGATATTAAGATTGTTTCCCAACTGCAAACTGTAATTGATGGGAGATGAGTTATGCCAGTCATGTTTGAAAGATGTCCCCTCATATAAACTACAAGACTGTTCTTTTCTTTACTAGATTTATCCTCTGCACTGTATTTTAGGCTTGAGTTTAAAGATCACACACACGCAGGCACGCACACGTGAGCGTGCACACACACACACACGCACACACACACAGACGGTGGTGGATGGAGGAAATTAGACGTTTTGAAATGTGTTGATTGCACAACTACATCAATTGGAGCTGGCAAGTGATTTCCTGGCAAGTGACACTGGAAACCATTGACTTGGACATTATCTGGGGCACAGGGAAGCACACACATAAACTCATACACAAAGACATGCAAAGACACACATGTACAAGCAGACGAAAACACACACACTCACACACACACACATACACTCCTACATACGTTAATGGGAGATAGTGATACTCTCTGCTCCAAACCAACGTCCAGTAACTCAAAGCTTTCTAATCTAACCATGTCCCAATATTTTAACACCAATGTGACTCACATCAGGGGATTATTGTTTTCTCCCGGTGGGGGAACTGTGGGGGAGAGTCCCGGATGGTTGAGGGTCAGCTCTCTGGGAACTGTGGGGAGGATCTTGGAGGGCTGGTGGCCTCGCGGTTGGGAGCTTTGGCTGGTGGCTGATCGGTCGCTTGTTCGGGTCCCCGTTTTTGACCTTGTGGGAGATCTGTCGACGTGGCCTTGAGCAGGGCGTTGACCCTGGTTTCTTCTGTGGATCGATCTGGGTGGGAGTCTGCTCGATGAAAATGTAATGAAAATGTTGAGGGGCTTCACTGCAAGTAGATTGTATGTTTTACAGTTTTTCTCAATTGCTAAAACACTAAAACCCATTGGCTGAACAAAGTTCTCAGTTGCTATTTAGCTAATTATGCAGTCTGTTGTCAATACCTTAAACCATTTCACATGGTAAAACACAATTTGCAGATCTCACTTAGACTTTTCAGCAAAACTCTAAACACATTTTCATTCTCAAAACACATTCTGCACTCTAATGCACATGTCATCCATACTGGTCAACACAAGTGGCAACAATCAAATACAAATAGAGAACATATGTCATTGATTGAACACAACCACTCAAAATTGATTTAACCTGTTTCAAATGATGTGACACAACCAATATAAGCCAGTTCAGAGAGCAAACAGGTTGTTGAAGGTGGGAAGGAGAAAGTCTGAGAACGGATACTGTAGTACAGTGCATTGTAGGCAGTATACTGTGCAATGGACAAATTGTATGGCCCTGAACATTGTGCTTTCTATTTATTAACAGTACTGACTGCTCAATAGATTTTGACTGGTTGCAAGATTCATATCAACAAAGAATAAGAATTATAGTATCACAGAGACAAAGGACAAGTTTGTGAGATGCAGGGTACAGTACTGTAAAAATAGGGTTGCAAGGAGGAGGAAGAACAAAAAACAAAATTGCAAAGAGCAAAGCAGAGTAGTAATTTCTGATCAATTTTGAGCTAATATGATAAAGCGTGTTTTCGTTCATCAAAAGACAATGACGGAAAAATATGAATATTTTTTTTGATTAAAAATGTACTTCTCCCTGAGAATTGTATGTTTTTAACAATGTGTTTTCTATTTTTCGGTGTATTGTTTACTGACTGCTTGAGAGTGTATATCATTTTGATCACTTTGTTTATGATTTGAGAGCAGTGTTTGATTTTGAACACAGGTAAAAATGTTTTGAGGCGAATGTTTCATTTTGCAAGAGGAGTCAGAGGTTATGTAAATAGTGCTTGAAGATGAGGTTTTGTGTTTAATGTTTTCAGGAAATGGAGCAAGGTTTCAGAAATGGTGTTTTAGCAATTGAGAAAAACTGTGATATTCCACAAAAACGTGACTCGCGTGTCTTCAATACTGTATCTGTGAATTTCAGGAGAAAAGACAGAATAGAGAAGAGAAGGAGAGATACAGTAGCAAGTGAAAGGGAGAGAGAGAAAGTGAGAGAGAAAGCTTCAGAAAGCGAGTGAGAGAGAGAGAGAGACAGAGATAGAGAGAGAGAGAGAGAGAGAGAGACTGTAGGTATAGATAGCAACTGTAGGTAGAGATAGCAACAGAGAGGGAGTAAGGGAGGTATCAAAAGACAGAGATAGAGAGCATGAGAGAGAAGGAGAGAGAGGAGATGTGAAGAGATAAAGAGTGAGCCTGTAATATTCATCAGTCTCCCATCCCTTCATCCAGACCCTGTCAGTGTCTTAGTAGCAGCCATCCCTTATGGAAAAAACACATGAATTAACACGTGACATTGCTAAGTTATGCATGTGGATTTTCACGTGATCATATAACGTTTCCCATGCAAAATCATGTGGTTTTGGAACACTTCACATGTGATGATATTTCAAAAGGATATTTTTCAAGAGATTTCACCTGCAAATAGAAATGAGTCGTTAGCAGTTTTGTATTACACAAATCCAGTCTCTAGACCACATATTGAGTGTCTCTGTCTTATCTCGGTATCAGATACATTTGTATTGGGTCTTGACTCAGTCACAGAGAGTGAGGACTCATAAGACCAGCTTCCAATCAGTCAACGCATAAAACGGCTTCGCCAGGCTAAATACACAGTATACACTCCTTTCTAGAAGCACTAATACACTATTTTAACTAACCTAACCTATTGGCTAACCTATCGGTCTTCAGTGTGTGACAGGTTCGTAATTCTATTTAACTAGACAAGTCGGTTAAGAACAAATTCTTATTTACTTATTTACAATGACAGCCTACCCCGGCCAAACCCTAAAGACGCTGGGACAATTGTGCTCCACCCTATGGGACTCAACACAAAGTGATCATGTCAAATGTAATTATATTGATTAAAGGTGTTTACTCTATTTTAGCTGAACAGCGTACCACTTACTTCAAGTAATGATGATGACAAATACATTACTCGGTAAGGTCACTCCTATAGAATTCTATGTTCACTCCCACTAAGGCCACATTTGAATAGTTGATATCCCAGGCTTATATGTGCAGTGTTTGCAATAGCCTGGGGACGACATCACACCAAGAAACACTTACCTTGATGAAAGCCCCCCAAACTAAAGAAATTGAAAGTGTCTCTCTTCTGAAACCAAGTTACATGTTGCTCAGTCAGTACACAAACACGGACACAACAAAGATTTGCCATACCGTGAGATGCTGGACCCATACAGGTCTTTGACACATTTACACACTCAAAATGTTGGCACCATTGTAACAGGTTGTTATCAAGCCCCAGTTTCCTGCGGTAGTATCATGTTGGACAATTCTAAATCATGTAGATTCTGACACACACACACACACACACAACACAAACGCAAGCTTTGCAGGTCCATCAAGCAATTTAAATACCTCTCACACCCTACATTTACCCGTGGATCCATGTAGTGTCCTGTAATTCATGTAGTGTCCTTTAATACTTTTAAGTGAGACACCTTTGGTCATTCATAACACATCCATATCGACTATATCGCATGACGTTGTACTTAATTTAAAGTAAGACCTCTTTGGTAATGTATAACACATACATAAATGCCTTATATTGTATGACACTGTTCTTACAAGGTCACATACACTACATGACCAAAGTATGTGGATACCTGCTCATCGATCGTCTCATTCTAAAATCATGGGCATTAATATGAATTTGACCCCCCTTTGCTGCTATAACAGCCGCCATTCTTCTGGGTAGGCTTTCCGCTAGATGTTGGAACATTGCTGCAGGGACTTGCTTCCATTCAGACACTAGAGCATTAATGAGGTTGAGCACTGATGTGACGGCGATTAGGCCTGGCTCACAGTCTGCGTTCCAGTTCATCCCAAAGGTGTTCGATGGGGTTGATGTCAGGGCTCTGTGCAGAACAGTCAAGTTCTTCCACACCAATCTCGAAAAGTAGTTAAGTTAAAAATAGTTAAGATTTAAGATTTACCTTCACTGGAACGAAGGGACCTAGCCCAAACCATGAAAAACAGCCCCAGACCATTATTCCTCCTCCACCAAACTTTACCTTTGGCACTATGTATTGGGGCAGGTAGCGTTATCCTGGCATCTGCCAAGCCCAGATTCGTCTGTCGGACTACCAGATGGTGAAGCGTGATTCATCACTCCAGAGAACGTATTTCCACTGCTCCAGAGTCCAATGGCGGCAACCTTAACATCGCTCCATCCAATGCTTGGCATTGCGCATGGTGATCTTAGGCTTGTGTGCGGCTGCACGGCCATGGAAACCCATTTCATGAAGCTCCCGACGAACAGTTCTTGTGCTGAAGTTGCTTCTAGAGGCAGTCTGGAACTTGGTATTGAGTGTTACAACTGAGGACAGTCGATTTTTACCCGCATTCGGAAAGTATTCAGACCACTTGACTTTTTCCACATTTTGTTACAGTACATCCTTCTAAAATTGATTAAATTGTTTCCCCCCCCTCATCAATCTACACACGATACCCAATACTGACAAAAAATAAACTGAAATAACATATTTATATAAATATTCAGACCCTTTACTCAGTACTTTGTTGAAGCACCTTTGGCAGATGTTATAGCCTCCAGTCTTCCTGGGTATGACACTGCAAGAAAGGCACATCTGTATTCGTAGAGTTTCTCCCATTCTTCTCTGCAGATCCTCTCAAGCTCTGTCAGGTTGGATGGGAAGCGTCGCTGCACAGCTATTCAGGTTCAAGACCGGGCTCTGGCTGGCCACCCAAGGACATTCAGAGACTTGTCCTGAAGCCACTCCTGTGTTGTCTTGGCTGTGTGCTTGAGGTAATCGTCCTGTTGGAAGTTGAATCTTCGCCACAGTCTTAGGTCCTGAGTGATCCGGAGCAGGTTTTCATCAAGGATCTCTTTGTACTTTGCTCCGTTCACCTTCCCCATGACCCTGACTAGTCTCCCAGTCTCTGGCACTGAAATATATCCACACAGCATGATGCTCCCACCACCATGCTTCACCGTAGTGATGGTGCCAGGTTTCTTCCAGACATTACACTTGGCATTCAGGCCAAAGAGTTCAATCTTGGATTTCGTCAGACCTGAGAATCTTGTTTCTCATGGTCTGAGTCCATTAGTTGCCTTTTGGCAAACTCCAAGCAGGCTGTCATGTGCCTTTCACTAAGGAGTGGCTTTCGTCTGGCCACCATAAAGGCCTGATTGGTGGAGTGCTGCAGAGATGGTTGTCCTTCTGGAAGGTTCTCTAGAGCTCTGTCAGAGTGACTATGGTGTTCATGGTCACCTCCCTGACTAAGGCTCTTCTCCCCCGATTGCTCAGTTTGGCCAGGCAGCTTGCTGTAGGAAGAGTCTTGGTGTTTCCAAACCATTTAAGAATGATGGAGGCCACGGTGTTCTTAGGGACCTTCAATGCTGCAGACATTTTTTGGTACCCTTCCCCAGATCTGTGCCTCGACACAATCCTGCCTCTGAGCTCTACATACAATTCCTTCAACCCCATGGCTTGGTTTTTGCTCTGACATGCACTGTCAACTGTGGGACCTTATATAGACAGGTGTGTGCCTTTCCAAACCATGTCCAATCAATTGAATTTACTACTGGTGGACTCCAACCAAGTTGAAGAAACATCTCAAGGATGATAAATGGAAACAGGATGCACCTAAGCTCAATTTCGAGGCTCATAGAAAAGGGTCTGAATACTTATGTAAATAAGGTATTTCTGTTTGCAAAAAATGGGTGTTGTGTGTAGATTGACAAGGATTTTTTTTATTTATGTAAAAAAAATGTTTTGTTAATTAATCCATTTTAGAATAAGGCTGTAACGTAACAAAATGTGAAAAAAGTCAATGGGTCGGATTACTTTCCGAAGGCAATGTATATGGAGGCTGTTTAGTGACAAAAATTGATAAATACATGTCATCTTTCTTAGACAGTAAATTCGTAAAGTATTCAGACCCCTTCAATGTCAATGTTGTTACGTTACAGCCTTATTCTAAAATGGATTAAATAACAACACATTTGTTTTTTACACAATACCCCATAATGGCGAAGCGAAAACAGGTTGTTTGAATTTTTTTTTACATTTATTCCAAATAAAAAGCAGAAATACCTTATTTTCATGATAGTCTCATCTCTCCATAGAGGGTTCATAATATACTGAACGAAAATATAAACGCAACATTTTCATGAGCTGAAATAAAGATCACAGGAATGTTCCATACATACCGAAAGTGAATTTCTCTCAAATGTTGTGCACAAATGCGTATACATCCCTGTTAGTGAGTATTTATCTTTTGTCAAGATACTCCATTCAGCTGACAGGTGTGGCATATGAGAAAGCTGATTAAACAGCATGATCATTACACAGGTGCACCTTGTGCTGGGGACAATACAAATAAAACATTTTTTTGAGGGAGCGTACAATATGCATGCTGACTACAGGGATGTCCACTAGAGCTGTTGCCAGATAATTGAATGTTAATTGCTCTATCATAAGCTGTTTCCAATGTCATTTTAGAGAATTTGGCAGTACGTCCAATCGGCCTCACAACTGCGGACCAGTTTGGAACCAAGCCAGCCCAGGACCTCCTTCACCTGCAGAATTATCTGAGACCAGCCACCCGGACAGCTGATGAAACTGAGGAGTATTTCTGTCTGTAATAAAACATTGAAGGCCAAACTGCTACAGACGATTTGAGAGAAGACTGATTCATGGTCTAACAAACATAGCTCTAGCTCTGTCATTTTTCACAGCAGATGCGGGAGTGTTACCTAGATGGATGCAGTGGATTGATACGGATCCAATGCAAAAAATATTCTCTAGCTTAAGCGGTGCTTATGCCACCCTTTATAAAGCACAGGTGTATGTCACATTTGACATTGGTGGTGTCACATAATTATGCCACACTTTTAAACCTTTTAAAAGCATGATATATGGTTATAGATAATTTGTAAAACATTTTTCGTAGAGTTTATGAAGGCTATATGAATTACTACTGGAAGAAAAACTCAGTGGCTGTTTTTAAATCAATATCCCTTTTAAGAAGAATCATGGTTGCTGTCTATGGTGTAAAATAGATAAAATGAATAGTTCGCCCTAATTCCAAAATGTGTTGAGGGAAAGCTTGAAAGTCTATGTTCATTGTTTTGTGGGGTGTCACACATGACCAGTTTACGTGGTTGTTTAAAATAGATAAACCTGAAATGATAGAAAATATTACACTTTCAAATTGTTATTAAAGTGCAAGTGATGGTTCAATATAACTCGTTGTGCATTAAGTATGTAAAGCTTTGCGTAAACTCGGTTCTACACAAAAAAAAAAAAAGGTTCTTAAATGGTTCATCCTCATCAAATAAGGTTCCTTGTAGAACTCTTTCCAGATAAATCAACTTTTGTTATATGTGGGGTTCTTGAGGTGGTATTTACGGGTCTTCAGAATTCTAAAAGGTTCTTGAAATATATGGAAGCCTGCAGATGTGTCTCTTTCATAGCACACAGCAAATGTGCCAGTGTCCAATAGTGTTGATTATTCAGTGTAACATTTGAAGTGTTGATTCAAGTAGGACTGTCCCAGACTAAAAAAAATCTTGGTCAAACGAAAGTTGTCTGTTCTTATTTTAAACGTGTATTTTTCCATATATACTGATAAAAATAAATATGCTATCAATCACATGAGCTACGCTTGGCCTGTCTGCAATGAACTTGAAACATTGTATCAACTATTAACTTGGGCCCTCATTATTCTGTGCATTCAGAGTTTGCCACACCAGTGAGCTCAGGACAGACATAGCTGTAGGCTATTTGCTCAAGAGAGCTCACCAGACCTGTGTACCGGCACCTCAAATTGTCTACTGCTTGATCTCCTGTTCCTTGCATAGAATATTAGCTCAATAGTATTGTGGAACACCTGCACTTAAATATAAATACTACCAGCACCAAAAATGAGTACCGGAACCTACAGTTGAAGTCATAAGTTTACAAACACTTAGGTTGGAGTCATTAAAACTCGTTTTTCGACCACTCCACAAATGTATTGTTAACAAACTATAGTTTTGGCAAGTCAGTTAGGACATCTACTTTGTGCATGACACAAGTAATTTTTCCAACAATTGTTTACAGACAGATTGTTTCAGGAGACGCTCTAACCACTAGGCTACCCTGCCGCCGAAATCAATCATTCAATCAATCACTTTTGACTAGGACTTAATGTCAAGAATTGTGAAAAACTGAGTTTAAACGTATTTGGCTTAGGTGTACGTAAACTTTGGACTTCAACTGCATGTGTAATCAGGTACTCCTCCTTACTCAACATTGATAGGTGCGCTCCAAACAAAAGACAATGACATTCATACTTCTTGACCTTCGCAGAGAAGTGCAGAGGTGTTGTGAAAGAAGTTGTCAAGGAAGTGCATTTGTGTTTACACAGGCGAGGGCCATGGGAGGCCATGGTGATGCACTTCTGGGCTCGATTTGGCCTCTGCATGCCTCTGGAGGCAACACACCCTACATATGGAGTCTCTGACCACATTTTCGGAGCACAAATTTACATTTAGTCTAGGCCTGCGCAATGGATTAGTTCACTGAGATGGGTGCATATGTGAGTGACTGGCTCAAATCGGTCTTATGTAGCAACATTTTAAATGGTGTTTTTTTACATTGGATAAAAGTAGAGACTCATAGCTACAAAATGGTATATCATACACTACAGTTGAGGAACAATGGGAAAGTAATTTTGCTTTGAATTTGATCAACTTGTAAACTCACTTTTGAGAAAATGGCTGTTGAATATTTTGGTACTACTACTGGAGAGCCCTTCTTTGTCTACACCCATTCAGAATCGTTCAGACCCCCTTAAGCTTAAGCCCCACCCATCTCTTTAAGGGTTGGTTCGAATGTTCTGTACTAACAACAGCAGTAATGCACCTAAACTAACTTTCTAGCTACTTCCAGACACAAATGAGAGAAGAGCTCACTTAACATTACTCACCCTAGCAAAGCTGGTTAGGCTGTTATGTTATCCAGAGCATTGGTGACTGCAACTGTGATGTCAGATTGTCCATTTGTAAATTCATAGTGTTTCGCTCTCTGAGTGTTCAGAGAGCGAAACACTGAGGTTGATCCGAACATTCTGACCTCACAACGGCAGTCATACGTTCATACGTTGTGCAGAACACACCACCCTCTGGAGAGCCTTGCGGTTGAGGGCAGAGCAGTTGTCGTACCAGGCTGTGAAACAGCCCGACAGGATGCTCTCGATTTTGCATCTGTAAAAGTTGGTCAGGGTTTTGGGTGACAAGCTAAATTCCTTCTGTCTCCTGAGGAGACTGCTGATTTTGTACATTTGACCACTGACAAATAAATGATCAGGCTATAATTGTAATGGTAGGTTTATTTGAACAGTGAGAGACAGAATAACAACAAAAAAATCAAGAAAAACGCATGTTAAAAATGATATAAATTGTTTTGCATTTTAATGAGTGAAATAAGTATTTGACCCCTCTCAATCAGAAAGATTTCTGGCTCCCAGGTGTCTTTTATACAGGTAACGAGCTGAGATTAGGAGCACACTCTTAAAGGGAGTGCTCCTAATCTCAGCATGTTTCCTGTATAAAAGACACCTGTCCACAGAAGCAATCAATCAATCAGATTCCAAACTCTCCACCATGGCCAAGACCAAAGAGCTCTCCAAGGATGTCAGGGACAAGATTGTAGACCGACACAAGGCTGGAATGGGCTACAAGACCATCACCAAGCAGCTTGGTGAGAAGGTGACAACAGTTGGTGCGATTATTTGCAAATGGAAGGAGCACAAAATAACTGTCAATCTCCCTCGACCTGGGACTCCATGCAAGAACTCACCTCGTGGAGTTGCAATGATCATGAGAACAGTGAGGAATCAGCCCAGAACTACATGGGAGGATATTGTCAATGATCTCAAGGCAGCTGGGACCATAGTCACCAAGAAAACAATTGATAAAACACTACGCCGTGAAGGAATGAAATCCTGCAGCGCCCGCAATGTCCCCCTGCTCAAGAAAGCACATATACATGCCAGTCTGAAGTTTGCCAATGAACATCTGAATGATTCAGAGGACAACTGGGTGAAATTGGTCAGATGAGACCAAAATGGAGGTCTTTGGCATCAACTCGCCGTGTTTTGAGGAGGAGGAATGCTGCCTATGACCCCAAGAATACCATCCCCACCTTCAAACATGGAGGTGGAAACATTATGCTTTGGGGGTGTTTTTCTGATAAGGGGACAGGACAACTTCAGCGCATCAAAGGGACGAGGCCATGTACAATCAAATATTGGGTGAGAACCTCCTTCCCTCAGCCAGGTCATTGAAAATGGGTTGTGGATGGGTATTCCAGCATGACAATGACCCAAAACATATGGCCAAGTCAACAAAGGAATGGCGCAAGAAGAATCACATTAAGGTCATGGGGTGGCCTAGCCGGTCTCCAGTCCTTAATCCCATAGAAAATCTGTGGAGGGAGCTGAAGGTTCGAGTTGCCAAACGTCAGCCTCGAAACCTTAATGACTTGGAGAAGATTTGCAAAGAGGAGTGGGACAAAATCCCTCCTGAGATGTGTGCAAACCTGGTGGCCAACTACAAGAAATGTTTTACCTCTGTGATTGCCAACAAGGGTTTTGCCTCCAAGTCATGTTTTGCAGAGGGGTCAAATACTTATTTCCCTCATTAAAATGCAAATCAATGTATAACATTTTTGACATGCATTTTTCTGGATTTTTGTTGTTGCTATTCTGTCTCTCACTGTTCAAATAAACCTACCATTAAAATTATAGACTGATCATTTCTTTGTCAGTGGGCAAACGTACAAAATCAGCAGGGGATCAAATACTTCTTTCCCTCACTGTCTTCCAGTCTGCGTGATCAAAACAATCTTGAAGCGTGGCTTCCGATTGGTCAGACCAGTGTTGAATGGTTCTCCTCACCGATACATCCTGTTAGAATTTCCGCCTATAAGACGGAACGAGCAAGATGGCGTCGTGGTTGGATTTGCCGAAAGGAGGGCGGGGGAGGGCTTGTATGCATCGCAGAAGTTAGAGTAGCAGTGATCGAGAGTATTAGCCCTGCGTGTCATGCAATCAATATGCTGACAGAATTTAGGCTGCCTTGTTCTCAAATTCTCTTTGCTGAAATCCCCAGCTACAATAAATGCATCCTCCGGAGATATGGTTTCTGGTTTACATAGGGTCCAGTGAAGTTCCTTGAGGGCCGTCTTGGTGTTCACTAGAGGGTGAATGTACACAGCTGTGACTATAAATGATGAGAACTCTCTTGGTAGGTAAAATGGACGGAATTTGATTGTAAAGAATTCTAGGTCATTTGAGCAGAAGGACTTGAGTTCCTGTATGTTGTTATGATTGCACAATGAATCGTTAATCATAAAGCATACACCCCCGCTCTTCCTTTTCCCAGAGAGATGTTTGTATTTGTTGGCACGATGCATGGAGAAGCCTGGTGGCTGAACCAATTCCAACAACATATCCCGAGAGAGCCATGTTTCTGTGAAAACATAGACTGTTACAATCTCTGATGTCTCTGTGGAAGGCAACTCTTGCTCGAATTTTGTCTACCTTGTTGTCAAGAGACTGGACATAGGCGAGTAGGATACTCAGGAGCGGTCAGTGATGTGCACGTCTACGGAGCCTGATCAGGAGGCAGCTCCGTCTGCCCCTTCTGCGGTGCCGTTGTTTTGGGTCAGTTTCTGGCATTAGGTCCATTGTCCTGGGTGGTGGTCCAAACAGAGGATCCGCTTCAGGAAAGTTGTATTACTGGTCGTAATGTTGGTAAGTTGACGTTGCTCTTATGTCCAATAGTTCTTCCCGGCTGCACGTAATAGGACTTAAGATTTCATGGGGTAACAATGTAAGAACAAATAATACATTAAAAAAACAAAATACTGCATAGTTTCCTAAGAACGCGAAGCGACCATCTCTGTTGGAGCCATTTTTGTACCTAGACATATTGACTAACTCAAATAGACAGATGCGTGCTATACGGCAGACCAAATCAAACTTATCTCTCGTCATGTCCAGCCCACTCATTCTCTCAGCCAATCACGGCTAGCGGAAAGGTTGCTACCTTATTCTGTGGCTAAACCAATTGGACTCGTAATTTAACAATTGTATTCGTATTTACAGACAGCATTCAAGTTTGTTATTAAGGCACATGTTAGGTCACATGTTCGAGAGGGCTTTTCTGCCAAAAAAACGCATTTTGATAAAAAAGGTGGCAAATCTCTCTCTCTCTCTATATATATATATATATATATATATATATATATAGAGAGAGAGAGATATGCTTCTGGTCAATTAAAACCATTTTGGTCAACTAAACAATCGAGCAGTTGACTAAATAGGGTCAGCCTTCGATTCAAGAGTTAAATTAACATTCAATGGTGTAAAATAACCTCAGTATTTGTGTTAAAAACCAGAGTTAAACCAAAACTACACCCATCATTATCATATATCACAGCATGCTCTACTGCAGGCTGATATTTAGAACTGTTTGTTTCAATATCTAGATTTTTACATTTATATTGATTGATTAATAATCTTATACTTCTCAAATATAAATAACCTACATTTTTTCTATACTATTCCAATGTGTTACTTGGACTTATTGAACCCCTTACTGAAATGATTGTTCCAGTTTAGTTGTTTAGGGTAGTCTCATATCCTAGTCGTCCGAACCCTGGCAGTCATTGTGAATGGAGGTTACGGGTATATTACATTTCCAAATGTTGGCCATCCCCTTTCCAATAGGAATTACTTACCACTTTACAATTCAGTATAATGTGACTTACTGGCCTGATGTGGCCTGTCAACCATGAGTTTTAGGCCACTATATTAGGGTAAAAACAGGTCCTTAAAAGCAGGCCTTATGAAATATGAATTGTCTTCATGAATACAATTTAAATGTCAATATATCCATTTAGAACTTCACTTGTTAAAGGCAACAGGGGAAAAAATGAATTAGTCCAACAAGCATTTCTCTGGAACTAGCAAACAGATTTATGGGTGGTACTGGTAACTTTAAAATGCACTCGAAAGGCACCCTGGGAAATATGCAAAAAAGGCTTAAAACCCTACAGCAAGGCTATTCAATTCTGGTCCTGGAAACATTTCTGTTTTTTGATTTTTGTATGATACTACTACTATTACTAAATTTAAGAGTGTAAGATAACCCCTACTCAGTGGATCTTCAGAAAAAAGTTGACACTCCGTTTCACATATATCCACTCATATGGAATTCAGGACTTTATTGAGCAATAAAAAATATACACCAGGGAAAATATTTTCCTTTTTCCGTTAATCCTTAATATTTTTCCATCCACGAAATCTGATTAAATTCTTCTGCATATTAGACCCATGATCCAAAAGTAAAACTGAAAAAAGGGGCAGTCAGTTATTCAACAGTAAAAGTAGATCAGCTGGAATGAGTTCAAAAGCATTTCTGTTTCATTGTTTTAAAATGATTTGAGGAGGAGGATTGAGAGAGCGAGACGATTAGTTTAACAGACGTTGTGACAGACGTTGAGAGTCTAGGTCGCCACTGTCACTGCAATCGCTACATCCAACTCTGCCACATCCATATCCTCCCCGTAGAGTTCTGCCAGTTTCTGAAATTCGGGCCCCCAGTCATCCAGGTAGTTATAATCCTGTTCTGAGTGTGTTCCTGGGGAGTCCAGAGAGCTGATGGAGCCTGTGGGCGACCCTTGACCCTCGTATGCATAGGTCTGGAGGGAGTCATAGGGAGGCCCACCAGTGTCCATGTCTGCCTCCACCAGTCTTTGTTTAATAAACTTCTGCACATTCACCTGGTCCAGCTCTGGGGGACTATGGCAGCCCCGCGCCGGCCTGCCACATTGTCGGGCCGACTCCGGCCGGACGTCCCGTCGGAACTTGAGCTCTTCCGCGGCGGCGGGGTTCCGCAGGGCAATAATGTCGAAAGCCTCAGTGTCCTCTTCACCGCCGCCCTCGTCGTCGTAGGTTACCACGTTCTCACGCACGTCCTCCTCTGAGATGATGAGGGGCTCCTTCTTGCTCCGCCGCAGAGTGATGAACAGAACCACGATCACTGGAGGAAGACAAGGACAGATGCTGTGTCAACAACAACAACAATAATATCAACAATGCCAAAACAGTGAACAGAATCACAACCGCTGTAAGAAGAGAGAAAATAACAGAGATATCATGTCAATAACAACAACAACAAAATGGTGATGAACAGAGCCGCGATCGCTTCAGAAGAGCGTGACAAGCAGAGACACCATGTCAACAGAAACAACAATAATGGAAATAACATCAACAAAATGGTGGTTTTACAATGCCACTCCAGAGAGTGATGAACAGAACGATGATCGATAAAATTAGAAAATGAGACATGTAGAGAAGCCATGTCAACAACAACAATAATGACTGTAATGAAAACATCAACAAAACGGTTGGTTTAACAACACCCCATCATTATTGTAGCAGTTGCGTTTCAGCACAATATCCAAGCCTGGTCGCATGCTAATTCCATGCTCTGCATGTGGTGTTTGCATGTAATGTATTAAGTCATACAAAATGGGCATGTTTTGGGTCGTAAACAGCTAACAAAATGAAAGCTCTGTCTTTGTCCCAAATGGCATTCTACTCCCTATTAAAAGGTAAGAGTACCATTAGGAATATAGGCCCTGAAACATTCCTTCTTTTTATTATAATACATATTAATTCCTGATTATACACAGAAGCGAGCAGAGCTGTAAATCAGTATTTCCCATTAGCAGTCATCAGTATTAGCTGTGAGGATGCTCTGAATGCAAGCTGCTAGGATGCTGATGAGAATCTTCTCATTATAGGCTGAGTTCCAAATGACACCCTATTCTCTAATAGTTCACTACTTTTGTTAAGGGCCAATTCTTTATTTTTGCACATTACATATTTTAATGTAATAGGAAATTAGCATTGTGAAATCATTGTCAAAACCGCAAGAGATACTGTTGTATGTAGGTCTAGAGTATTTATGTATTGATCATATCAAAACAGAAATATTAAAACATTACTTTAACAACTGAAAACAACTGTATGTGGTGCCAGAACCATTGACTTGCTGCATTATTATATTATTAAGATGCTTGATGGTAACTCTTAACTGGTTTGGACAGCTCATGAGGTCTCCTAAATATCTGTTGACTTGGTTAGTTTTTATTTTTACCCAAAATAGTAGGAATAAAATGGCTCTATTCTCAGCACTTACAAACAATTTTCTACTCTGAGACGCTTAGTGGATATGGGCCCTGGGCAGTACCTCAAACTGTCATGATTACCAGCTGAGAAACCTTTATGAATTGATTTTACTCCTAGCTCAGAGTTTGTCTGGGCAGTGTCTTAACATCATCCTAAAACATACTCTAAACTGGGATTTATTTAGCCTTAAATCAGGTTAACAGGATTCCTAAGACCCTTTCTGAGATGCTTTGTGGAAACTGGCCCAGGTCTCTGCTCCGTTCTAGCAAGACACACACAGTAGTATACACCACCACACTCAGTCACTTGCCTGCCACTCCACGAACCCAAAGGCTCTTTTAAGAGCCACCTAATAAATGTAAATACGTGTGTGTGTGTGTGTGTGTGTGTGTGTGTGTGTGTGTGTGTGTGTGTGTGTGTGTGTGTGTGTGTGTGTGTGTGTGTGTGTGTGTGTGTGTGTGTGTGTGTGTGTGTGTGTGTGTGCGTGTGTGTGTGTGTGCCTGTCAAACTATAAATGAGAAAATGTAGAGCCCTAGGTGGTAACGCTAACCATTACGCTACAAACCCAGTCGTAAACATGTTAACTTGACAGTCTATTTAAATGGACACTCTGGTGATGATAGGAAGCATTTGTTCCAAAACGTTTTTTTTGTTCATTCACTCAGTGCTGATTGAACATTTGTTTACCTTGCTTGGTTAAAAGACAACCAATCTAAAACAGTTGATTTGTTGAAAACAGACTAATTTTATCATGTAGCTCAGTGGTTCCCACCCTTTTTCGGTTAGTGTAACACTAACTGAATTTAAGACTGCCCGGAGTACCCCTGAAGTACCCCCGAATGTGCATCTTACTAGTAAGTCTATGGTCTCATGAGTCTTCTCAAGTACCCCCTTGTGGTTAGGCCAATTACCCCCAGGGGTCCTAGTACCCCTGGTTGGGAACCACTGACGCAACTAAACGTGTTAGCAAGCATTGCATTTGATTTTGACTACACACAGGTCACACAAGCAAGCAATGATGTTGTTATTGTTTTACCACCTATTTGACTTTTTGTTGTTGTAAAACAACCACACAGCTTACACAACCTATGGTAACCCAATGCCATCACTTTCTCACACCAAAGCGACAACAGTGACACATCAAGGGATAAGAGTGTGAGAAGGCTTGTGATGCTGAGTTGTTGAGCAACCGAGTTGCTTGTACCCGGTTTTAGAACTCTTGAGATTCAGATGAAAAAGATATTAGCGTGGTCAGAAATGCTATAAAAAAAAAAGTTGCACATAGTTGGTTTTGATTGGGCACATGAGAGCAATACATTATTCATTTAATAAAAACTGTCGCACATACAAACTTGTAGCTTCTGAAACATGGCAAATTCAATGGTCACTTTACGAAGGCTGTAGTCTTGTTATTATCCAATGCCTAGATTTTGAGCTAGGTCGAGGCGGAACATTTGATTTTTTTCCTAACGGTCACGACCTTGTCGTAAAAATCGGGTTTTCCCTAACCTCTTAAGTTGACAGCCCCCGAAATTGGGCACTAGAAGTACGACCAAGAATATGTTTTCCGCGACGCGGATCCTGTGTTCTGCCTTACAAACAGGACAACGGAATGGATCGCTTGCAGCGACCCAAGGAAACGACTACGAAAAAGAGGGAAACGCGGCGGTGTTCTGGTCAGACTCCGAAAAAGGGCACATCGCGCACCACTTCCCAGTATTCTTCTTGCCAATGTCCAGTCTCTCGACAACAAGGTTGATGAAATCCGAGCAAGGGTGGCATTCCAGAGGGACATCAGAGACTGTAACGTTCTTTGCTTTACGGAAACATGGCTTACTGGGAAGACGCTATCCAGGGCGGTACAGCCAACGGGTTTCTCCACGCATCGCGCGGACAGAAACAAACATCTCTCTGGTAAGAAGAGTGGCGGGGGCGTATGCCTCATGACTAACGGGACATGGTGTGATGAAGGAAACATACAGGAACTCAAATCCTTCTGTTCACCTGATTTAGAATTCCTCACAATCAAATGTAGACCGCATTATCTTCCAAGAGAATTCTCTTCGATTATAATCACAGCCGTATATATCCCCCAAGCAGACACATCGATGGCTCTGAACGAACTTTATTTAACTCTTTGCAAACTGGAAACCATTTATCCGGAGGCTGCATTCATTGTAGCTGGGGATTTTAACAAAGCCAATCTGAAAACAAGACTCCCTAAATTTTATCAGCATATCGATTGCGCAACCAGGGGTGGTAAAACCTTGGATCATTGTTACTCTAACTTCCGCGACGCATATAAGGCCCTGCCCCGCCCCCTTTCGGAAAAGCTGACCACGACTCCATTTTGCTGATCCCTGCCTACAGGCAGAAATTAAAACAAGAGGCTCCCACGCTGAGGTCTGTCCAACGCTGGTCAGACCAAGCTGACTCTACACTCCAAGACTGCTTCCATCACGTGGACTGGGACATGTTTCGTATTGCGTCAGATGGGAATATTGACGAATACGCTGATTCGGTGTGCGAGTTCATTAGAACGTGCGTCGAAGATGTCGTTCCCATAGCAACGATAAAAACATTCCCTAACCAGAAACCGTGGATTGATGGCAGCATTCGCGTGAAACTGAAAGCGCGAACCACTGCTTTTAATCAGGGCAAGGTGTCTGGCAACATGACTGAATACAAACAGTGCAGCTATTCCCTCCGCAAGGCTATTAAACAAGCTAAGCGTCAGTACAGAGACAAAGTGGAATCTCAATTCAACGGCTCAGACACAAGAGGCATGTGGCAGGGTCTACAGTCAATCACGGACTACAAGATGAAATCCAGCCCAGTCACGGACCAGGATGTCTTGCTCCCAGGCAGACTAAATAACTTTTTTGCCCGCTTTGAGGACAATACAGTGCCACTGACACGGCCTGCAACGGAAACATGCGGTCTCTCCTTCACTGCAGCCGAGGTGAGTAAGACATTTAAACGTGTTAACCCTCGCAAGGCTGCAGGCCCAGACGGCATCCCCAGCCGCGCCCTCAGAGCATGCGCAGACCAGCTGGCCGGTGTGTTTACGGACATATTCAATCAATCCCTATACCAGTCTGCTGTTCCCACATGCTTCAAGAGGGCCACCATTGTTCCTGTTCCCAAGAAAGCTAAGGTAACTGAGCTAAACGACTACCGCCCGTAGCACTCACTTCCGTCATCATGAAGTGCTTTGAGAGACTAGTCAAGGACCATATCACCTCCACCCTACCTGACACCCTAGACCCACTCCAATTTGCTTACCGCCCAAATAGGTCCACAGACGATGCAATCTCAACCACACTGCACACTGCCCTAACCCACCTGGACAAGAGGAATACCTATGTGAGAATGCTGTTCATCGACTACAGCTCGGCATTCAACACCATAGTACCCTCCAAGCTCGTCATCAAGCTCGAGACCCTGGGTCTCGACCCCGCCCTGTGCAACTGGGTACTGGACTTCCTGACGGGCCGCCCCCAGGTGGTGAGGGTAGGCAACAACATCTCCTCCCCGCTGATCCTCAACACGGGGGCCCCACAAGGGTGCGTTCTGAGCCCTCTCCTGTACTCCCTGTTCACCCACGACTGCGTGGCCACGCACGCCTCCAACTCAATCATCAAGTTTGCGGACGACACAACAGTGGTAGGCTTGATTACCAACAACGACGAGACGGCCTACAGGGAGGAGGTGAGGGCCCTCGGAGTGTGGTGTCAGGAAAATAACCTCACACTCAACGTCAACAAAACTAAGGAGATGATTGTGGACTTCAGGAAACAGCAGAGGGAACACCCCCTATCCACATCGATGGAACAGTAGTGGAGAGGGTAGCTAGTTTTAAGTTCCTCGGCATACACATCACAGACAAACTGAATTGGTCCACTCACACTGACAGCGTCGTGAAGAAGGCGCAGCAGCGCCTATTCAACCTCAGGAGGCTGAAGAAATTCGGCTTGTCACCAAAAGCACTCACAAACTTCTACAGATGCACAATCGAGAGCATCCTGGCGGGCTGTATCACCGCCTGGTACGGCAACTGCTCCGCCCTCAACCGTAAGGCTCTCCAGAGGGTAGTGAGGACTGCACAACGCATCACCGGGGGCAAACTACCTGCCCTCCAGGACACCTACACCACCCGTTGTTACAGGAAGGCCATAAAGATCATCAAGGACATCAACCACCCGAACCACTGCCTGTTCACCCCGCTATCATCCAGAAGGCGAGGTCAGTACAGGTGCATCAAAGCTGGGACCGAGAGACTGAAAAACAGCTTCTATCTCAAGGCCATCAGACTGTTAAACAGCCACCACTAACAGTGTGAGTGGCTGCTGCCAACACACTGTCATTGACACTGACCCAACTCCAGCCATTTTAATAATGGGAATTGATGGGAATTATGTAAATATATCACTAGCCACTTTAAACAATGCTACCTTATATAATGTTACTTACCCTACATTATTCATCTCATATGCATATGTATATACTGTACTCTACATCATCGACTGCATCCTTATGTAACACATGTATCACTAGCCACTTTAACTATGCCACTTTGTTTACTTTGTCTACACACTCATCTCATATGTATATACTGTACTCGATACCATCTACTGTATGCTGCTCTGTACCATCACTCATTCATATATCCTTATGTACATATTCCTTATCCCCTTACACTGTGTATAAGACAGTAGTTTTGGAATTGTTAGTTAGATTACTTGTTGGTTATCACTGCATTGTCGGAACTAGAAGCACAAGCATTTCGCTACACTCGCATTTAACATCTGCTAACCATGTGTATGTGACAAATAAAATTTGATTTGATTTGATTTGATTTGATTTAGAATTACTTACAAAAATATATGTAGATGTTTACTTGTCACATTTTGTTGATTTCTCACCGTTTTATGAATCAGAAGACAGCCATCTAGAGCTTCCTAGGACCATGTCAATGTCCTCTGTCGAATAAACGTGTATTGCCTCCTGCTGGTGGTCGGCTACATCATTATATCAATTTATATCACTTCACTCCAATGTTACGTCAAAAGGGCAGAAAAATGTATCCAGCTCGACTGCTTCACGGCACAGACATGGCAAAGCCATCGCTGAACTTGTCTTGAGCAGGCAGATCTAAATACATAACTTTCATAGCTCTAAGATAAAGTATGCGACCTACACACTCCCTTAAGCCTAAAATAATAAAATAAGTCCTTTTGTGTGGAAGTCAAACATTTGTTTTACGTCAGACACATTGCATGTTCTCAGAACAACAAAATCAAGGCCTTTACGTAGCCCTTCTCCCTTGTCCGTTTGACTATCAATAATGTCATGGTATGTTTGGTAAAGAAGGTAAAATATTTTGAGTACATGTTCTTAAAACATATTTTAATGATATATGGACATATTACGAAGTATGAAAAGGCATATTCATTCACAATGTTTAAAAAATATATTATACCATTATATTTGTAAATGTTTTGTGTACTAGATCATATGGGTTGAAAAATATATTTTTTGTTCTTCACATGAATAAACAGAATTTTACTCCAATCATTATCATATTTCCCAGCATGCTCATTGCAGGCAGATTTTTGGAATGGTTTGTTTCAATATCTGTTTTTGCGTGTACATTGATTAAAGGTCGACTGCACTTACTAATTTGGCCTTGTTTTGAATTTTGCTCACTAAGATATGCTAGCGGCCAAGACTTTACCCAAACAAGAGTTGTCTGGGGGCTGTGGTTTGATGTGGGTGTGTTATGTTTGTATATCGTACCCCGGCAGGTACTGTTGTTAGTCCCTCTTCTGTTACCATGGCAACAACATAGCCCTTTCCTCCAAATAGTAATTTCCTTAAAATAGTCAGAATCAATCTAAGATAAATCAATAAACCTGTACCTTCTTAGTCGTGCACTTTTACATCTAGCTAAGGCGATTGATGCAGTATTTCTCAAATAAATCATGAAAGAAATGAGTCGAGAATGTATTGCTGCGCACTAATGACATGATTTTGTCACCAAATCTATATATATATTTTGGGGGGTAAAATTCATGTAAATTAATAGTTAGCGCTCATCCAGCCGTGGGCTCCCACTTTTTTTTAAAGGTACACAAATACAAAGCATTAACCACCATAATCATAACACAGAGACGAACATTAACACCCCATCCTGTGGGCCGGAAAGGAAAGAAAGTAAAAAATACAATATACATATGCCTCCACCACCATGCGTCGCCGTAGTGATGGTGTCAGGTTTCCTCCAGATATGACGCCTGGTATTCATGCCAAGTAGTTCAATCTAGGTGTCATCAGACCAGAGAATCTTGTTTCTCATGGTCTGACAGTCTTTATGTGCCTTTTGGCAAACTCCAAGCAGGCTGTGCCTTTTACTGAGGAGTGGCTTCCGTCTGGTCACTCTACCATAAAGTGCTGATTGCAGATGGTTGCCCTTCTGGAAGGTTCTCCCATCTCCACAGAGGAACTCTGGAGCTCTGTCAGAGTAACCTTCGTGTTCTTGGTCACCTCCTTGACCAAGGCCCTTCTCCCCCGATTGCTCAGTTTGGCTGGGTGTCCAGCTCTAGGAAGAGTCTTGGTGGTTCCAATCTTCTTCCATTTAAGAATGATGGAGGCCACTGTGTTCTTAGGGACCTTCAATGATGCGGAAATGTTTTGGTACCCAGATCTGTGCCTCAACACAATCCTGTCTCTGAGCTCTGATGGCTTTGACCTGATGTTTTTTTTGTTGCTGTGACATGCACTGTCAACTGTGGGACCTTATATAGACAGGTTTATACCTTTCCAAATAATGTCCAATCAATTGAATTTACCACAGCTGGACTACAATCAAGTTGTAGGAACATCTCAAGGATGATCAATGGAAACAGGATGCCCCTGAGCTCAATTTCGAGTCTCATATTAAAGGGTCTGAATACTTACGTAAATAAGGTATTTCTGTTTGTTGTTTTTTTTTTTGTAAGAATTTCTAAAAAACTTTTTCTGTTTTGTCATTATGGGGTGTTGTGCATAGATTGATGAGGGAATGTTTTTATTTAATCAATTTTAGAATAAGGCTGTAACGTAACAAAATGTGTAAAAGGTCAAGGGGTTTGAATACTTTCCGAATGCACTGTATTACATATGCTGACCATCGCTAAGGGAAACGCTGTCATCCTAAATAGTTTTTGTTCATTTGTTTGAATTAATTGAATGTATTTTCACCTGGAAAAATTAGGCTACAGCTGTGACAACATTTTATCATTATGTCAATGTATTATTACAACTGGACATGTCGCCTACAGATGCCTGCCACATTGCCAAGCAAGAAAGATATTTCGCAATCGTCAAACGCAGTGAGTTGTTATGGCTTGGATCGGTTTAAGCCCGGTCGGGCGGAGGAGAGTGAGAACAGGGTAGTGGACAAAGTCATGTAAGCAACAAAGTGAGGTAGTTTGTGTGGATGAGCAGATTGAATGGTGTGTGCGTGTGGTCCTTCTGTGGCTCAGTTGGTAGAGCATGGCGCTTGTAACGCCAGGGTAGTGGGTTCGATTCCCGGGACCACCCATATGTAGAATGTATGCACACATGACTGTAAGTCGCTTTGGATAAAAGCGTCAGCTAAATGGCATATATTATTATTATATTATTATTATTATTATCAGCTACATGTGCAGAGACCGTGGCACGAGTGAGGCGAGGTTGTAGATATAATTTCTTAAATTTAGGAGCTAGACAGGATTATCTAGGTTTTTACATTGGCGTCATCTACGGGCTGAATGTTACGTGGATGGGCCAGTTATCAATCTCTTTCCAGAACGTGTTTACATTTGTATAAACTTCAAGTATTACTGACTAGAAACCCCCCGAAAAAAATTATAATCTGGCAAGCTGTTTTAGCTTTCTCCCTACGGCTAGGCTAGGCAGTAGGCTTGTAGTGATCATCTTTGAGGTGATAACACTATTTGCTTTGCAATTTATTAAAAACAGTCAAATTACTTTTCAAGTCATGTGCTTCAGTTCTTGTATACAATCACATCGGACATTTGTAATAAATGCAAAAGTGAACAAACTAAGTTGGTCTTATTCGGGCAATGGGTGCAGCCATCTTTGACTTTGTTTATTTGCGTCTTAATTAAAGCGAATGGTATTCTGGGATTTGTCAATTTCTGCTTGTCAAACAGAAACAAACATGGCTGCCATCATAAAGAATTTAGTACTGTGTGTGTGTGTGTGGGGGGGGGGTACCTTCACCAGTACCCACCATCTTTTCCATCCAACTTCAAAAATCTCACTCCCACTGGACCAAACCTATCTTTATCATAACCATGTCCATCAATGCAAGGCTTGGGCTCCGAGCGCCTCACAACACCTTCTACCCCTTCCATTTCACCTCCAGAACTCAAACTGGTGTCCGGCTCGCTATGTTTGGATTTAACACCAATCTTCCTCGACAAACCCTCTCCCTTGTTATTACTAGCTTCAACAGATTCAAACCCATCCTCTGCATCCCTCAGTCTTTTGAACCTCCTCTCTCTTCCCCTCCCATCCTGCTCCCCAATTACCCAATTCCTGAAAATATTCAACTTTTCCAAGCTGAAATCTCTTTTTAGCCTCCTCGAGAGACACGCCAAGCCCTGTACTCCAATGTTGAAACGTTCTCCTCAACAGTCATTGGCACAAGACATTTGTTTTTCACCAGGATGCTCAATCACTGATAATCTGTTCATAATCAGGGACATGCCTGTCAAGGCTTTCAAATATACATTTTTAAATGGTTACCTTGGACCAGGAGGAAGCCTTAGATTGGGTGGACCATGGATATTCAATGTGTTGTCTTATTTGGTTATGGTGAGAATTTTGTGGCCTGGGTTAAAGTGTTGTATGCTGGGGCTTCATGTATGGTCAAGGTCGGGGCTCAGTAGGCCAGTCTGGGTAGGGCAGGGCATTCGCCAGGGATGCCCTCTATCGGGGCCGCTATACACTCTTGTTATTCTGTCCTTTCTGGGCCTGTTACTCAGGAGACTACAGGGAGTGTGTGAGCCAGGCATAGGGTTGGCGACAGTTATAGCAGTGTCAAGCATATACTGATGATGTCTCAGTGTTGGTTAAGAATGAGCAAGAAATAGTTTGAGGGTGTACGAAGCTAGAGTGAGGCTCTGTTATGTGGGGCATGGAGGGACAGGGCACCTCTGCAGTTTCGAAGGGGGTTGCAGTGTGCTGTGAGGGTCTCAAGATGCTTGGGGTGTCTGGGCTCAGGGGGTGGGTTAGGAAGAACTGGGATGGAGTGTCACAAGCAGTGCTGTCAAGGTTGACGAAGTGGAGGTGGCTCCTGTCCAAGTGTCATACAGAGGGAGGGTGCTGATCATCAACAACTTGGCAGCATCCTCCCTATGGCATAAATTGGCCGTTCTCAATCGTCTGCTTGCGGAGCAGGTTAGTGGATTTTTTTAGCCGGGTGATCGGCTTGGGAGCTGCAGTGCAAGTTAGTGGATTTTTTTAGTCGGGGCGTCACTGGCTGAGGGCGGCGGTTCTGTACCTGGAGAGGGGACAAGGCCTGGTGGACCTGGAGAGCAGGGTGGAAGGGATCCGACTCAAAGCGGCAGAGAAGGTACTCTACCATACTGTGCTTTTTTGAGAAGGTACTCAACCAGAATGTGCTCTATTGAGGAGGGCTGGTGGTTTGGGGCTAGATCTGCAGCTTTTCCTAATGCGGCCGGAGAGACATAGCAGTGGTCTCTGATTTTTGTGCAGCAGTACTGAGGGCCTGGCAACTGCTGAGACCCACACGAGAGGGGGGTATGGTGCCTGGGCCATGGGTGTGGGAGGAGCCCATGTTCCACGACCCACTTATCCCTTTGAGGTCTGGTCATTCAGCCACCCTGCACAGACGTATAATGGCAGCAAGCATGAAGAGACTCGCAGACCTACGGCTGCCGGGGGGTGGAAAACTGCCCAAGAGTTAGCAAGAGTTGGTGGGACTGACGGGGGCATCAGATCCAGTGTTATTATTCAAATGCATGGTCTCTGCGTGTCTTAGGTTTGAGTTCAAGATTTACAAAATTATCAACAGTGTGGAGATGTTTCCGGAGGCATGGGGGCTCAAGGGGGCTGTCTTTATAGCTGGAGAGGGGGGTGGGGGTAGATGTACTGTTGTAATGTGGTGCTGAAGGGTGTATTGTACTGTTATGTACTGTGTAATGTGATTGTGTGGAGGGGGGTGTTTGTGGTGTTTTTCAGTATAATGAGGATGGCTCATTACAGTAAGACCATTCAGTCAATCTCTCTCTTGGCATGAAACAGCTTTGTATCACACTAACAATTCCTTCCCCACCTTATCTCAATATTCCTGCACCAGACAGTATCTCGCTCACTCACTCACTCACTCACTCACTCACTCACTCACTCACTCACTCACTCACTCACTCACTCTGCAATCTCTGACTCTGCGGTCTCTCACTCTGCGGTCTCTCACTCATGTGTTTGCTTCAAACAGTGATGATGGCATTTAGTTGCTGGGTGCCTCAGTCTCTGACAAAGCCGCGGTGAGACTGATATGAATATTCATCACCTTCACGCACCGATGTCCACAGACAATCAAGGGAGATGGGGTGAGTGGGTGATGGCGGATTCTGTTCATTATACACAGTCTCTTCACTGTCCTACCGCTGTTCTGTTTGCTCTGGAGAGGCACTTTGTTGGAATTTGGCAGTGGGGGCAGTGCCGTTTCCCCTATGCTGAAATTCACATGAATTCTGTGGCACATGAATTCTCTGTGACCTCTGATTATAAAGCATTTATTATTAGACAACACATTCATTTAACCTAAATACCTCCTTCTATTCTCCTCTTAGTCCATTTTTCTTCACTCATCCATCTCCCCATCTGGCCCAATCTCACTAACTCTCTGTTATCCACTTCTACATCATCCTGACCTTGTCCCTATCCTCCCTCTTTTTAAAACCCACTTGTGTCCTTCCTTACCCTTCCATTCATCTCTCTCCCTATCTCCTCCTCTACCCTTGGTCTGTCATCCCTCCTTCTGTGAGGTCTCCACTCCTCCTCCTGCTGCTCTACTCCTTACACTTCACCCTGTCTTCAGGTGTTTTTAACACCCATACCCTTCACCACCTTGCCCCTCAGACAAGATGCCCCCGGGGTGTTCCAAAAACATGCCCTAAAGCGTGATGCCATCTAGGCCTGCACCCATACCATCCATCATCACCACCAATAATCACTCAAAGGTGGGGGGCCCTCCAGGTGGCCCATAACCTCCTCCATACCCTTAGGCTTGATGTTACAAAGACCCAGGCAAGACCTACCCAGCAAGATGACAATGCACAGCAGGATGGCGATCAGGGCCCCCGTGCTGAGGCCTGCCGAGGAGAGGAGGCCCCTCTCATCCTGGCACGTCTGCACCCTCCCGTTCCACTGACATGGGCACACCTGCAGGGTCAGAGTGCTGGTGCCGCTCAGTGCCGGCTCCCCACCATCCCACACCACGATGGGCAGTTCATACAACTCCTGGACCAGTCGGCTGAACCGCCTCCGGCGCGCAATGATACTGGCCGTGTTGTCTGGAACGAGAGAGAGACAGAGAGAGAGCGGAGAGAGAGAGAGAGAGAGAAAATACACTCATTAGGACAAATTAGAGGAGAGGACTCATTCAGGACGACTAGCTACCCAGGCCGCACTTCCCATTAGGGGGGATTCTGTCCAGAGCGCTCCATTCTAATCCACTTCCACAGATGGATTTTTAATGGAGACAGCGAGCAAATGTACTTTCACTTTGAAATAGAAAATTCTTCTATTCCACAAGTCTACCGATATACACATACATACTTCTTGTCTCTTTCAAGCTGGTAAATGTCTCTTTCTCTGTGTCTGTTAACTCTGCTTGTTGTTTACTTTTTGTTCCTGTTATAGTTCATATCCGAGTCATTCCAATAAACCACGAAATAAGCAGTTCACCTTGAACATTCACGAGGCCACTGTACTAATAAAGGTGAGACAGGAAGGAAAGAGACATGAAAGAAAGATGGGAAAAGGGAAATAAAGGAGGTAAAGGAGATATTCCAGTGGAGGTTGCGAGAGGCACTGGCTCCTCTCTCTTCACTGTGAAAGCACTTCCTCCATACAGACGGCACTGTAGTGTAAAGTAGTAGCTACCAAACTAGTGTTCCTAGACCTCCACCACCTCACACTCTAATCTCTACTCCATCTATGGAATAATTACAATGATTGACAGTCGGAATGACAACACGTACTTCAAGCTTTATTAACTCAGACTCGCCGTATCACACTATCAGCAAGACAGGAGGGGGTGGAAGAGAGAGAGAGAGAGAGAGAGAGAGAGAGAGAGAGAGAGAGAGAGAGAGAGAGAGAGAGAAGGAGAAAGAAAGACAGAGTGAGAGCTGTAAGATAAAGAAAAGAAAGAGAGAGTGATGTTTGGTATTCACGATCATAGCTTGCATTTCTGAAGCCCAGATCCAAGATAATATAGGCTCCATGAGAGCCTCCTGGTGTGCAGGGACAAATAAAAGGGTTCTATGTGGCACCCAAAAAGCTTCCCCCAAAGGGAAAAATGACAGATCGTCTATTGGTTCTAATCTTTTAACAATCTGTATCATACAGTGGAGTAGGAGGAAATTCAGGCAGCTGGCAAAAGAGAATATGATATTTTTTTAATTGTTTATTGCAATATATGTGTTTAGCATGTACAATGATTGATTAATGAATCAATTAATTGATCTTGTGTGACACAAAGATAAATAACATATCTAAAGTAATCAAATATGTTAGGTGGATTCATTGCACCTATTACTGAAAGGGTTGTTCCAGTTTAGATGCTTTAGGTAGTCTCGTTAAATGACCCTGGTAGTCATTCTGGATGCAGATTTTGGGATTCACTCTGGTTGGATTCCAATGGGAATTAAACATCCTTTTGTCAACATAATGTCACTTGATGCTATTTTTGCTTTAGCTTACGCTGGTCACAAGTGACCAAAACACAGCGAAGGAAGGGTCTTTTTTCACATCAGATGTACAGCCTTGTCAAATCCTTCAATGGAACATTTCTCCTCCTGACCCACCAAGTAGAAGCCAACAATCTCACCTACCTTCCAACACTACTAGTCTGTTCCCTATCAGATGATCAGCGGGAGAAGTATACATCGCTGCTGCGTGCTTTGAATGGTGAGTTTTCTCGTCCTTTTGAGGATTTCAAAGTGTTGGAAAATGACATGCTGTTGGTTTCCTCTCTTTTCACCTTCAATGTGGATAACGCTCCTACTGACCTGCAACTTGAGCTTATCGATCTTCAGTCTGATGCAGTGACTGGAGAACTATTCAAAACAATGTCACTTACGAGGTTCTATGCATCTCTCGATGAACAACACTTTCCAATTATTAGGAGTTATGCTCAGAAGTTGTTTGTACGGTTTGGGTCAACATATGTATGTGAACAGACATTTTCAGTGATGAAATATAACAAGTCAAGGCACAGATCTTCTCTTGCTGACTCTCACCTCTCAGCAATCCTGTGCATAGCGATGTCAGAAACTATACCTGACTTCACTGCTCTAGTCAATACCCATCAGAGACTTCACTCCTCACACTGATTGAGTAGTTTGAATGTAATGTTGAGCTCTCTCTCTTTTTTGTGTTGTTGTGCATACCCGTTAACAAGAGTTCTGTCCGTGGTGCTGAATGCACAATGTACTTTTCCCTCCTTGTAGTCCATTGAATGTTTAATAATGAAAATACCTACCAAAAGGAGAACATGGATGTGGTTTATTTCTGTGCATGTTAAAACAGTAAATTAAGTAGTATACCTGGATTGTAACGGTTTTCTAGGTGTGAAGGAGAGTCGGACCAAAATGCAGCGTGTAGATTGCGATCCATGTTTTCATAAACAAACGTAACACGAATCTAAATACAAACACTACAAAAAAACAATAAACGTAACGAAAACCGAAACAGCCTATACTTGCGTACACTGACACAGACAGGAACAAGGACACTAAGGACAATCACCCAAGACAAACTCAAAGAATATGGCTGCCTAAATATGGTTCCCAATCAGAGACAACGTCAAACACCTGCCTCTGATTGAGAACCACTCCAGACAGCCATAGACTTTGCTAGATAACCCCACTAGCTACAATCCCAATATATACACACCACATACAAAAACCCATGCCACACCCTGGCCTGACCCAATACATGAAGATAAACACAAAATACTTCGACCAGGGCGTGACAGACCCCCCAAGGTGCGGACTCCCGAACGCACCTCAAAACAATAGGGAGGGTCCGGGTGGGCGTCTGTCCATGGTGGCGGCTCCGGCGCGGGACGTGGACCCCACTCAGTCAATGTCTTAGTCCCCTATCCTCGCGTCCCTGGATAGTCCACCCTCGCCGCCGACCATGGCCTAGTAGTCCTCACCCAGAACCCCACTGGACTGAGGAGCAGATCGGGACTGAAGGGCAGCTCGGGACTGAGGGAAAGCTCGGGAGTGAGAGGAAGCTCGGGAGTGAGAGGAAGCTCGGGAGTGAGAGGAAGCTCGGGAGTGAGAGGAAGCTCGGGAGTGAGAGGAAGCTCAGGAGTGAGAGGAAGCTCAGGCAGGTAGATAGATCTACCAGATCCTGGCTGGCTGGTGGATTCAGCAGATCCTGGCAGACTGGCAGATCCTGGCTGACTGGCAGATCCCGGCGGATCCTGGCTGACTGGCAGATCCTGGCCGACTGGCAGATACTGGCCGACTGGCAGATCCTGGCGAACTGGCAGATCCTGGCCGACTGGCAGTTCTGGCAGATCCCGGCTGACTGGCGGATCTGGAAGAGTCTGGTTGACTGGCAGATCTGGAAGAGTCTGGTTGACTGGCAGATCTGGAAGAGTCTGGTTGACTGGCAGATCTGGAAGAGACTGGCGGATCTGGAAGAGTCTGGCTGACTGGCAGATCTGGAAGAGTCTGGTTGACTGGCGGATCTGGAAGAGTCTGGTTGACTGGCAGATCTGGAAGAGTCTGGTTGACTGGCAGATCTGGAAGAGTCTGGTTGACTGGCAGCTCCTTGCAGACTGGCAGCTCCTTGCAGACTGACAGCTCTGGCTGCTTCATGGAGACTGACAGCTCTGGCTGCTTCATGGAGACTGACAGCTCTGGCTGCTTCATGCAGACTGACAGCTCTGGCTGCTCCATGCAGACTGACATCTCTGGCTGCTCCATGCAGACTGACATCTCTGGCTGCTCCATGCAGACTGACAGCCCTGGCTGCTCCATGCAGACTGACAGCCCTGGCTGCTCCATGCAGGCTGGCAGCTCTGGCTGCTCCATGCAGGCTGGCAGCTCTGGCTGCGCTGAACAGATGGGAGACTCCGGCAGCGCAGGAGAGGAGAAAGGCTCCGACAGCGCTGGAGAGGCGGGAGACTCCGACAGCGCAGGAGAGGCGAGGCGCACTGTAGGCCTGATGCGTGGTGCTGGCACTGGTGGTACTGAACCGAGGACACGCACAGGAAGCCTGGTGCGGGGAGCTGCTACCGGAGGGCTGGGGTGTGGAGGTAGTACTGGATAGACCGGACCGTGCAGGCGCACTGGAGCTATTGAGCACCGAGCCTGCCCAACCTTACCTGGTTGAATACTCTCGGTCGCCCTGCCAGTGCGGCGAGGTGGAATAGCCCGCACTGGGCTATGCAGGCGAACCGGAGACACCGAGCGCAAGGCTGGTGCCATGTAAGCCGGCCCAAGGAGACGCACTGGGGACCAGATGCATAGAGCCGGCTTCATGGCATTTGGCTCGACGCTCAATCTAGCCCGGCCGATACACGGAGCTGGAATATACCGCACCGGGCTAGCCCCCCGGTAAGTACAGGTAGTTTGTGCAGGTCTCCTACCTGGCATAGCCATACTCCATGTGAGCCACCCCCCAATAAATTTTTGGGGCTGACTCCCGGGCTTCCTTGCCAATCGTGTTCCCTCATATCGCCGGCTCCTCTCTCCGGCTGCCTCTGCTCTCCTCGCTGCCTCCACCTGTTCCCATGGAAGGCGATCCCTTCCCGCCAGGATCTCCTCCCATGTGTAGCAACCCTTGCCATCCAATATATCGTCCCATGTCCATTCCTCATTGCGCCGCTGTTGCTTGTTACCACGCTGCTTGGTCCGGGTGTGGTGGGTGATTCTGTAACGGTTCTCTTGTGGTGAAGGAGAGTCAGACCAAAATGCAGCGTGTAGATTGCGATCCATGTTTTAATAAACAAACGTAACACGAATCTAAATACAAACACTACAAAAAAACAACAAACGTAACGAAAACCAAAACAGCCTATACTTGTGTACACGAACACATAGACAGGAACAAGGACACTAAGGACAATCACCCACGACAAACTCAAAGAATATGGCTGCGTAAATATGGTTCCCAATCAGAGACAACGATAAACACCTGCCTCTGATTGAGAACCACTCCAGACAGCCATAGACTTTGCTAGATCACCCCACTAGCTATAATCCCAATATATACACACCACATACAAAAACCCATGCCACACCCTGGCCTGACCCAATACATGAAGATAAACACAAAATACTTCGACCAGGGCGTGACATGGATGTGATTTACAGTAGATATATCTGTCAACACAGTCATACACATGATGTATAATCCTGTAATATCATTCTGGCCCACGATGGCAAAAATATAATCTAATGTGGCCCTCCATGGAAAATAATTGACCAGGCCTGAGCTAGACCATGCTGTTCAGACCAGCTTGACCAGCTAGACCATACTGGTCTGCACCATAACCAGATAGATCATGCTGGTCAGACCAGCTTGGTTGTCTTACCAGAGGCGACTGTTCTATCCTACCGATACAGTGTATAACCTGCCACCTGTATGTTATTCATGTCGTCGTTCAGCCACGACTTGTGAAACACAGTCGTGGCTGAACAGTTTTTAATGTCCCTGTAATACAAACACAGTCGTGGCTCTATTACAGTTTTTAATGTCCCTTTGGTAGGATATACGTTCTTGTAGTTCGTCCACTTTATTATCCAGCGATTGTACATTGGCCAATAGTACGCTTGGCAAAGGCAGATTAGCCACTCGTCACCGGATCCTCACAAGGCACCCCGATCTCCTTCCGCGAAACCTCTGTCTCTTTCTGCTGCAAATGACGGGGATGAGGGCCTGTTCGGGTGTCTGGAGTAAATCCCTCTCGTCCGACTCATTAAAGAAAAAGGATTCGTCCAGTTCAAGGTGAGTAATAAGAGACGGTAGCAGCCACACTATGTGCAAAATAAATTAAAAACAATGTGAAAAAACTATCATAATAGCACGGTTTGTTAAGAGCCCATTAAACATCAGCCATCCCCACTGGCGTCATTTTGACTAAAGGCAATATTCCCGCGTTAGTGGAGACTGCATTCGTGGTGAAAGCTGCAGATGTCAGCTCAATAGGAAATGACCTTTCTTCAAAGATACAGATTGCGTAATGTCTAGCTGGCTCAGATAATATGTTATGCCATGCTACGTCACTGGATGTTTTGTGATGCATGTTATAACACATTTCATCAAATACCTGCCTCATGCAAATAGATGCTTTTTAAATGTAGGCTTTTTGATATAAATGTCTTAGTGTCTTACCCAAGTTTGCAAAGCAAGCACATTTTGGAGTTAAGAATTATCGTAAACACTGGATTCTTACAGTACTCTTTGGCACAAATACTCCAAAAGCTAAGCCAGATGACCGTGTCTCAAATGTTAGATAGAAATAGAGCACCAGCGGTAAATTGTTGTAAGAATGATACACAGGCTAATTAAAATTTCCAAATATCAATGGCTTGACAGCGTTGCTTTCTACCAAGCTGGTTAGCTTGGAATAACAAAAGGTCCTCTGTATGAAAGGCCTTCACAAATCTATTGATCTATTCAAATAACTGGGTTGTTTAGAAAACATAGCCTTCTAGATAATTAACAGTGAAGAAAAGCAAATGTCACCGCAATGATGTGGCACAGAAAACTCAGATCATAGAGGGATGTAATGTTGAGTAATTGGAAATCACCATTGGGAAAGGCAATGTCTGTTTATCTTTTTTATCTTTTTTTTATGTAGATAATGTAACAAAATGTGGGATACACTGCGCTACTTTACCAGCATTATTTGAGACGAGCCCCAGATCCTACAACTCACGATTGCATTGTGTGCATCAGCTGTTGTCTTACATACCTCTTTCCCATAGACATTGTTTAATGAAACACTGCAACATAAATTACGCCATGGCTTTTTGATCGCGAAATAATGAAATAATAACTACTCATTCTGAAAAGAACAGAGAATAGCACACAATGGAATTCAGGTTTTATAATAGCTTTAGAGATTCAGCAAAGATGGGGTTGCAAACAGACAGGAGAAATGGGCCTCTGAAGTATCCGTAATGCTTTCAGGGCTGTTTTAAAATGCAGAAACGGGCAGTCAGCTGAAACCAGAGACGACATAACACCCTTAACAATAGCAGCGTTCAGAACGTATCACTTAGCCAGTGTGTTTTCTTTAACCTAGCTTTTATGGCTAAAAGTGTAAAAGTGTTTGCAGCAGCAGTAACGCAATGATAGGGCACAGGATTTGTCCCAAATAGCACTCTATTCCTTCCCTAAATGGCACTCTATTCCTTATATAGTACCCAATGGTCCCTGGTCAAAAGTAATGCACTATAAAGTGAATAGGGTGCCATTTGGGATGCAAAATCCAAGACGTTGTGCCTATGAGGACCATTTTGAACATAACAAGGAGACTGGGGGTGGAGAGAGGGATGAGGGAGGAGGTGTTGAGGGAGGGGGGAGGAAGGGTTGTCTGTCTGAGGGTGTGTGAGGAATTTTCTTACATTTCACGACAACAGATGGGAAGTATTAGGCGCTGGCAGACAGACATCCACTCCCAACCTCTGTCGTAGTGCAAGAGCCTGCTGTAAAGAGGCAAGAGCTTACTCTATACGGGGGGAAAAGGATTCTTAAAAGGGTTCTTCCTCAGCTCTTAAGGTTCCTTGGAGAACTCTTGCCCAATAAAGAACCTTTGAGTTAATTGTGGGTTTCATGACGTGGCATCTACGGTTATTCTGAACTCTGAAAGGTTCTTGAAATAAATGGAAGCCTGCAGATACTACATGTCCCTTTCATAGCACACAGCAAATTAGCCAGTGTTATCTAGTGTATATTTTTGTGTGACTTTTCTTGTGTTGACTTAAGAGTAACATTAAAACTGTAAAGAGTTCAATTAACACTCAGTGGTGTAACATACCCTGTGTTGGTGTTAACCAGCATTGAACCAAAACCATGCACATCATGGTTATATTTCCCAGCGTGCTCTATTGCAGGTAGATTTTTTTGAATTGTTTGTTTCAATATCTGTGTTTTTGCATGTACATGGATTGCTTCATTAATATTGTTTTACTCAAATATAAATAACATACATTTTTCTAAACAATTCCAATATGTTACTTGAATTTATTGCACCCGTTACCAAAATAGTTGTTCCAGTTTACATTTTTAATATAGTCTCATATGTAAGTCTTTCTGAAATAATTGTGAATGCAGTTTGCAGGTGAATATTTCCAAATGTTGGATATCCCCACTCAGGTTAGATTCTATAAGGAGTTAAACATCACTTTTCGATCAAGCAAAATGTGACATGTACTGAGTTTCAGGCCACTATATTAGCATAAAACTAGGACATCAAAAGAAGGCCTTACGAAATATGTATTGTCTTAAAATATACATTTGAATGATATTCACTTAGGAACTGACTCAGTGAAAACCACAGGAAAGGAATGAATGCAACAACAATGTCTCTGTCACTAGAAAATACAATCATGGCTGGTACTGGAAGCTCACATGCAAATAACCCTGGAAAATATGCAACTAAACCCTACAGCAGGGCTATTCAATTCTGATCCTGGAGAGCCGAAACATTCCTTGTCTGGGATTTTCACATTTATGGTTATTCAGAGACCCTAAAATGGTTCCCATATGGCATCGCTCTCAATAACCTTATTTGGTTCCAACTTGCACTTTTATTTTTAAGAGGATATCAAATAGAGTACAGAGTCAACAGTACGTGTAGGTTGGGTTCTATGACTCACACTCTGACTAGCTGCTAACACTGTGAGTACAGTACAGACTGAAACCTGAAAAAAATATATCTTAATTCAAATCAAATAAAATGTTATTTGCCACATGCTTTGTAAACTATAGGTGTAAACAAACAGTGAAATGCTTACTTTAGGCTATTTTTCCAGCAATGCAGTTAAAGATAATAATACTAAAAAATGAAATAGTGGCATTTCAGTACGACTAAACAAGAAACATGCTTTGTTAATGGATAAAGAGAAGTAAAAGGGTAAAATGGCCACGTGAAGAGACAGAGAGTGGGAGTCTGTATTGCAAACGAATGGGAATAGGAACTATTGATGAGTTTTTGAGGAAGGAACTCACACTAGCAGAAAGTGAATCCAAGATAGTACCCCTAATTACGGTGGAACCGTTCATCAAGGGTTATAGGAAGAACCCTTCAACGATAAAAGGGTTATCGGTAGAACTCTTCATAGAGTGATCAGGTAATCAAATGGCTACCAGGACTCTTTGCATTGTCCCGCCCCCCCCAACCCCTCTTTTACGCTGCTGCTACTCTCTGTTTATCATATATGGATTGTCACTTTAACTATACATTCATGTACATACTACCTCAATTAGCCCGACTAACCGGTGCCCCCGCACATTGGCTACCTGAACAATCTGCATTTTGTCCCGCCACCCATCACCCGCCAAACCCCCTTTTACGCTACTGCTACTCTCTGTTTATCATATATAGATTCACACTGACAGTGTCGTGAAGAAGGCGCAGCAGCGCCTCTTCAACCTCAGGAGGCTGAAGAAATTCGGCTTGTCACCAAAAGCACTCACAAACTTCTACAGATGCACAATCGAGAGCATCCTGGCGGGCTGAATCACCGCCTGGTACGGCAACTGCTCCGCCCTCAACCGTAAGGCTCTCCAGAGGGTAGTGAGGTCTGCACAACGCATCACCGGGGGCAAACTACCTGCCCTCCAGGACACCTACACCACCCGATGTTACAGGAAGGCCATAAAGATCATCAAGGACATCAACCACCCGAGCCACTGCCTGTTCACCCCGCTATCTTCCAGAAGACGAGGTCAGTACAGGTGCATCAAAGCTGGGACCGAGAGACTGAAAAACAGCTTCTATCTCAAGGTCATCAGACTGTTAAACAGCCACCACTAACATTGAGTGGCTGCTGCCAACACACTGTCATTGACACTGACCCAACTCCAGCCACTTTAATAATGGGAATTGATGGGAAATGATGTAAATATATCACTAGCCACTTTAAACAATGCTACCTTATATAATGTTACTTACCCTACATTATTCATCTCATATGCATACGTATATACTGTACTCTATATCATCGACTGCATCCTTATGTAATACATGTATCACTAGCCACTTTAACTATGCCACTTTGTTTACTTTGTCTACATACTCATCTCATATGTATATACTGTACTCGATACCATCTACTGTGTGCTGCCCTGTACCATCACTCATTCATATATCCTTATGTACATATTCTTTATCCCCTTACACTGTGTATAAGACAGTAGGTTTGGAATTGTTAGTTAGATTACTTGTTGGTTATCACTTTGTCGGAACTAGAAGCACAAGCATTTCGCTACACTCACATTAACATCTGCTAACCATGTGTATGTGACAAATAAAATTTGATTTGATTTGATTTGTTTATCATATATGCATAGTCACTTTAACCATACCTACATGTACATACTAACTCAATTAACCCGACTAACCGGTGCATGTACAGTGCCTTGCAAAGGTACTCACCCCCTTGGTGTTTTTCCTATTTTGTTGCATACAACTTAATTTAATTTAAATTGGTTTTTATTTGGACATCATGTTGGACATGCACAAAATATTCCAAATTGGTGAAGTGAAATTTAAAAAAAGACTTATTTAAAAAAATGCAACAAAAAAAAATAAACGGAAAAGTGGAGCGTGCATATGTATTCACCCCCTTTGCTATGAAGCACCTAAATAAGAACGCAACCTTGTGGGGCCCCAGTGTTGAGGATCAGCAGGATGGAGATGTTGTTTCCTACTCTCACCACCTGGGGGCGGCCCGTCAGAAAGTCCAATACCCGGTTTCACAGGGCGGGGTCGAGACCCAGGGCCTCCAGGTTAATGACGAGTTTGGAGGGTACTATGGTGTTAAATGCAGAGCTGTAGTCAATGAACAGCATTCTTTCATAGGTATTCCTGTTGTTCAGATGGGATAGGGCAGTGTGCAGTGTGATGGCAATTGCGTGGTCTGTGGACCTATTGGGGCGGTAAACAAATTGGAGTGGGTCTAGTGTATCAGGTAGGATCGAGAGGATATGATTCTTGACTAGTCTCTCAAAGCACTTCATGATGACAGAAGTGAGTGCTACGGGGCGATAATCTTTTTGTAATCCGTGATTGACTGTAGACCCTGCCACATACGTCTCGTGTTTGAGCCATTGAATTGCGACTCTACTTTGTCTCTATACTGATGCTTTGCTTGTTTGACAGAGGGAATAGCTACACTGTTTGTATTCTGTCATGTTTCCAGTCGCCTTGCCATTATTAAAAGCGGTGGTTGGTGCTTTCAGTTTTGCACGAATGCTGCCATCAATCAATGGTTTCTGGTTAGGGAAGGTTTTAATAGTCACCGTGGGTACAACATCACCGATGCACTTGCTAATAAACTCACTCACAGAGTCAGCTTATACGTCAATGTTATCGTCTGAGGCTACCCAGAACACATTCCAGTCCACGTGATTGAAGAAATCTTGAAGCGTGGAATCCGATTTGTCAGACCAGCGCTGGATAGACCTGAGCATGGGCGTTTCATGTTTTAGTTTCTGTCTATAGGCTGGGAGCAACAAAATTGAGTCAGGGGGGGGAGGCTTTGTATGCATCAAGGAAGTTAGAGTAGCAATGGTCCAGAAAGCTACCAGCTCGTGTCGCGCCTTCGATATGCTGATAGAATTTAGGAAGCCATGTTCTCAGATTAGCTTTGTTAAAATCCCCAGCTACAATAAAGCAATCTCAGGATATATGGTTTCCAGTTTACATAGTCCAGTGAAGTTATTTCATGGCCGTCGAGGTATCTACTTGGGGGTGGATATACACGGCTGTGACTATAATCGAAGATAAGTCTCTTGGTAGATAATGCTTTCGGCATTTGAGTGTAAGGAATTCTAGGTTATCTGAACAAAATGGCTTGAGTTCCTAGTGTTAGCAAACTGTCTATCTTACAAGTTAGGAACACAATGTGCTAGAGCTAGCAGACGGTGTAGCTTCCGCCTGCTGTGTACCAGCCTAGCTAAGCTAGCACACAGAGTCCTTTGCTACCGCCTGACGAACACTTGCCCACGCCGTCGGGAAACATTGCACGACAGGCGGGGACGAAGGACACTGTCTAACTGTGTACAGCTTGCTAGCGACAGTTGTTGACACCACCCCCTCCTTCTGTGGGGTTTATCGGCGGCTGGCATCCAACTTTATTATGCATTTACGCCACCTACTGTACTGGAGCGCCCCACCTTCTGCTTGTCCTAGCTTAAAAATTGACAAATAGAAAATTATTAGGGGTTCCTGCAGATGCAGGAATGCCCACATAAAGGAACTCCCTGAATTGCAGGCCGTAATTGCACCCTTGTCACTTTTTTTACCTCAACATTAAACACTCCAGACCAGTCAGTACTTTTGGTTGTTGACCTAACTACCTCCATGGAAGGTATAGGTTGAGAGGAAGTGAGGAGGGTCTGCAAGTGCCACTTGGATAAACACGGTAAATCCAGTCTCTGGGCTGGGTTTATAAAGGGAAGGTGGACAGAGGAGGCGGATGGTACAGAGCTAAGGTACGGTCTGCATCCTAAATGGCACCCTATTCCCTTTATGGTGAACTACTTTGACCCAGGCCCATAGGGCTTTGGTTAACAACTATATAGTAGAATAGGGTGCCATCTGGGACACATTCATCGTCTCTGGTCTGTATTGGTGGTGTGGACCTAAGGTACTATAAAGGCTCAACAGCCTTATCTCCTATTATCGCATTGATTTTCTTTCGCTTCTTTCCCCTTCCTCTTTCTTCCTCAGGGATCCATCCAGAGATCTGTGAACTCTCATCTCCCAGGGCTACCTACCTATGGGGTCTATCGTCCGCAGAAGAGAGTGTAAAAGCCTCATGATTGCAACACAGAAACCAACCTGTGGGTCTTAGAGCTAAGATAAGTAGCCTATCTATTCCCCTGACACTCACCCCTGACTGCCAGTTGCCATGGTAACTATTCACTGCTCACTCGGCCTCTGCCTTGGTACACAATACAATAAGGCAAGTGGTAGAGCAGTACCACGAGAGAGGCACGGACTAAAGCAATGAGAGAGAGAGAGGCACGGACTAAAGCGAGTAATCTGTCTGACAACAACAACAGTCCCAAGCATTCTATTCCAATCCCTTTATGCACTCTAATGTTTTGAGGAAATCACATAATATGAGCCCCCATTGAAATTTCGTTCCCTGAAATGTCAACAGTGCCTAACTGTGATGTGTTTGACAATCAAGCTATGTATATTTACAAGTAGCAGGTATCTAAAGATATCTGGTATTGAGTGGTTGAATGTGAAACCTTGGGTGGAGGTTTAGCCAAAGGGCATAGCTTGAGAAAACTCATAAGAAATGCACACAGACTATATTGAACGCAATAAATACCTTCATTGTCCTTGAGGGTGAAGTTGGGGTTGACAGGGATTCCGCTCAGCAAAGAGAAGGAGAATCGCTGGCCGTTTGCAAAGTCATCCTTATCCACTGCAGCGATAGTCTGAATCACCTGTTGTTTATCAGGAAAGAACAACATCAATAGCTAACTAATAATGAGTCATGTCTTCATATTAAAAACAGTGCAAACCAAAATGTAGGCACATTTTATGGTCGGCTGCTTACAAGATGTTGGATCTTAATTTGACCTTTATTGTCACATCAAAAATAATCCTGCAGTAACAGGATTTGAACGTTTGTTCCATAATGTTGCTTGATCAGTGGTTAAGCTGGCCAAAAGTAGGCTACATGAAAAGTGAAATACTGTTAATATAACTGTGTTGGTGTGGGTTTTCAGTGAATTTATGTAAATCACAAAAGCAGTAAAGTACAGTAAACTTCTCAGTAACAAAAGAGTGATCAAATTAAGATCCTACATCTGTACGTTCATGCTTAACTAACAACTAAACATCCAGAAGTCAGTCCTCGATACGCAATATGATGTGAACCACAGTTTAAAACATTTGCAGCGGACTTATAATTCATAATTTTACAACTTTACAGGGTACTTGTCATGAAATATGTATACTGACTATCAGATGATTTTGATATACTGGAGCATGACTATCGATGATGTCAATAAGATTGTATAACTTTTCCGTTTGGCATGTATCTTGATGTAATGACTGCTTCAGAGTTTGACAACTCTTCCCTTGCTCGCCAGTTACTAGCTAACACCAGACACAAATGAAACAGAAATCTATAAGTATATTTGCCTTGAATGAATAGAGTAAACCTCTAATTATATTTTAGCACTAGTAGACTAGCTACCTAGCTGTGTAAACCACACCCCTCTGCGAACACGCCTGCTGCAATGTTTGTTACAAGGCGGTACTTATTTAAATTAGGTAGAAGAATAAGACGATACCATTGGTGCATTAACATAAGGCTTTTTGTGATTTTACAAAAATACCTTAATAATCCTGCCTCTATCCCGCCTCCCGAATCCAAATGATATGGGGGAGAAGACCAGTAACTTTATGATCAAACTTTATCAATGTAAGAAGCAACAATAATTTTTCATACTTTGGCAGTTCTACTTAAATTTTCATCCTAATTGTATCCAATGATTTTGACTGTTTGGGACCTTTAAGGTCAACTCTGTTACGTGAACTGAACTCTCGTTTTAAAATGGTGAAACTAAATATGAAATATTAACACTTTATTTGGATAGTCTACAGACTATCAGCAGCATTTCAACTAACTATCTACTAACCATAACCCTAGCCCTAGCCCTAACGCTAACCTTAACCCTAGCCGTAGTCAAATCATAGTGTAAAAGCAGTTGAACTGGTTCTACTCCTTTAACCAATTTCTGGTGTTTTGTGTTGGAAAACTGAGCAGGTCGAGCATAACATGTCACATCTGTTTTTTTTAAAGCTTGCATTCAATTGCCCCTCCCTGTTGCACACAACAAGCTTTCATTCCCCGTCACAGGGGGATTTATGGCTGATTTAAGCTGTTACTTTATTTGGCACTTAATAGGCAATTACTTTAGTCTTTTTTTATTTAACATCTTCAGATGGGAAACATTTTTTTATGAAGTTGAATATCTGCCCTTTATGACAAAATGTTAAAATTATGTGAAATATACTTAAAAACATTTTCTTTAACGAGTTAAACTTCTCAAAAGGCACTGAATGGTAAAATTCAGTTACATTTCTCCAGCCCCATCCCTCGACTTTTTACAGAAAATGATTTGTTATTGAATACGGTTACATGCGCACAATAATGTGATTATTCTGGATCGATATAATGAAGTCGTCTGATTAAAATGTTTACATGCTTTGCAAGAAGAACAATTTCCCTAATAATTCTGTTTACATGGACACATCTGAAATCAGGCTACCTGATGGCACTCTGTTAAATGTAGAAAATGTCAAAATCTAAATAAACAAATCTACCACATCTACGATGTTATTTTTGGGAAGTATATTTGATTCTGAGTTCTGACCAATAAAGTTTGTGTGTGAAAACTATTCCTAAAACGCACATATTTAATTGTTCTGAACTCACTTCACTCGCGTCAACGAGGGAGGCTTGCGCTACTGGCGCTGGCACATACGCAGATCAAATACACAGCTGAAATGCCGATTAAGGTGTTTACATATCCTAATAATTTGAAAGATTTCTCAGAAAAACAGATGTTTAATGCTTACCCCCGATTTTGACTTTATGCCAATTAAGATTAACAGAGTACTAAGGTAGTAAGGTGTTTAGTAAGGTAAGGTGTTTACGTGACTGTTGCATAATCTGCCTACTGCCATAATCTGTTTAATATTGACGAGTTTCATATATTGAGGTTTTCATTCAAACTCAAACTTTATGAACCCCCCTCAATTAAAAAAAAATAAAATACACTTATTTTCTTTAACTCAAGGTTTTGTTGCCATGGTGACACGATTAAACTCACTCTTAAAAATGTATTAACTGCACTTTATCACCCCCCCCCCTCCACTCATGTGTACGTGCATGATGCTCACCTGTCCTGGTCTCGAGCTCTCACAAACAACGACCTCCTCATCTGTTTTAATTTCAGGAGGGTTGTCGTTCACATCCAACACCTGCACCGTGACTGGGACGTGGCTGAGTAGGCTGGGGTTGTCTGGATAAAACATCAACACAAACACTCATAAATAATATTAAAACACACAAGGGAGAATAGGTAGAGAAGTTAGGCAGGTCTGAATAATTTTCCTGCACCACAGTAATGAAAATGAGCTTTGTGATTTACATATATTCACAACAAAATGCACCAACACAGTTATATAAACAATATTCCACTTTTCATGTAGCCTAAAACTACGATCAAGCAACATTATGAAAAAAACATTCAAGTCCTGTTGCTGCAGGATTATTTTGCTGCGACAATACAGATACAATTAAGATCCTACATCTATATGGCAGAGGTGGGCAACATTTTTGGCTCAAGGGCCACCTCAGGAGTTCGAAATTCAAGCAAGGGCCATATAGATATTTAACGATTTGTTTGTTGAAATCAATATGTGGGCCAGACAAGGGGTAGTTATTTGAAAATATATAGGTTTGTTGCAATTAAAAATACTTTCTCTCTAGTTTTAGAAGTTCAAGAGTGGGTTCAAGTTTTTATTAAAACTGTCACGTTCTGTCCATCGTTCGTATGTGTTTTCCTTGTTTTAGTGTTGGTCAGGACGTGAGCTGGGTAGGCATTCTATGTTGTGTGTCTGGTTTGTCTATTTCTATGTTTGGCCTGATATGGTTCTCAATCAGAGGCAGGTGTTAGTCATTGTCTTTGATTGGGAACCATATTTAGGTAGCCTGTTTTGTGTTGGGTTTTGTGGGTGATTGTTCCTGTCTCTGTGTTTGCACCAGATAGGATTGTTTAGGTTTTCACGGTTCTTGTTTTGTATAGCTTGTTCATGTATAGTCGTCTTTATTAAAAACATGAATAACCACCACGCTGCATTTTGGCCCGCCTCTCTTTCACCAGAAGAAAACCCTTTCAAAAACATTAAATAAACCCCAGATATACAGCATACATCTTTGAACAAATATATTCACAAGGATGTAGAAGAATCACAAGGATATCATATTTTTAAAGCATCTTGGAGTAGGAGTGCTGGACAGCAAATTCTCCAGTGTTAAATAAAATACAATGAACATGGTGTTAAATCAAAACACGCTGTCTTCCGTGGGGTAGGGGACCAGTATGATCAAACTTTATCAATATTGAAGCAACAGTCATTTCTTTATACTTTGGTCTTGATAGTTTGATATTGTTTCATCCAGTTACCATCCAAAAACATATTTAACACAACACAATACATATTTCACAAGGCCTTATTTTGCGGGCCTAGTTTTAACCTAAAACATGGGCCTGAAACTCATTAACATTGTTTTGAAAAAAAAACCATCATTATCATATTTACCCACCATGCACTATTGCAGGTAGATTTATTTTACTGTTTCAATATGTATATTTGCGCAATTGATTGATTCATTAATTGAGTTTATGCAACTCAAATACAAATTACAAACATTTTCTAAACTAATCCAATATTTTACATGGATTTGTTGCACCCATTTACTGAAACAGTTGTTCCAGTTCAGATGCTTTAGGTAATATAATAACTTAGTATTCCCAACCCTGGCTGTCGTTTTGAAAACAGGTTGCGGGTGATTAAAATAGTCAAATCTTGGATTTCCCACACTTAATGAATTCCAATAGGAATCACTTTACAAGCCAGAATAATGTGATTTGCAGGCCTCATGTTGTGTAAACGATGAGTTTCAGGTCATTGCATTACACTCACAGAAAAAAAATATGTCGATTTTTTTCCCGAAAGGGGTACAAACAATTGTCACTGTAGTGGTAGCCTGTAAGATCATTGTTTGTGCATTTAGTTATAAGTAGTGATGGGGAAATGAAGGTTTCCAGCCAATTGTATCGAAAATAGGTGCATTACTCAAGACTTTGATAAACACAGTGTACGCTACTGGCACCTGCTGATCAAAATAATTTAGAGCAGTCAAATTACTATAGATGAAGTCCCGCACTCCAAACCAATCAGGTGGTTGTGCGACGAAACAAAGCTCCAGACGCCATTTGATAAAGTACTTCTGATAAAGTGATGAAGACATCGGCACACTGCTTCGAGGTACACTGCTTAGCGATTAGCTGGCATCAAACGTAACATCACTAATTAAAGTGTATAATTGTACCCCATTTCATAACACAGACCACATCAGGGCTGCAAGTAGGGTTGCAAAATTCCGGAGACTTAGTTGAAGTCCTGGTTGAAGGATTTTGATTTCCTGCTTCTGTTTCCAAGAAACTTCCAAACAGGGTTTCTGGAAAACATGGGAATTTAGAAAAGTTGCCTGAATTTTGCAACCCTACCTTCAAGTCACTTTATAATGGCTTGCAAAGTGATGTCTAATTTTGAATGGAGTCCATCAGAAGCAAAGCTATCCAACAGTTGAATATTGTATTCACCAGCATCCTGCATTCAGAATGCATGCCATCGTTAGATTCCTGTATTTAAAATGGAACAAACATTTAAATAACCGGTGCATAATTGAATGTTATTTATCTTTGTGAAGGATTTGGGGAGTTTCTCCAATTCTTCTCTGCAGATCCTCTAAAGCTCTGTCAGGTTGGATGGGGATTGTCAGCTATTTTTAGGTCTGTCCAGAGATGTTCAATCATGTTCAAGTCCGGGCTCTGGCTGGGCCACTCAAGGACATTTAGAGACTTGTCCCGAAGCCACTCCTGCATTGGCTTGGCTGTGTGCTCAGGGTCATTGTCCTGTTGGAAGGTGAACATTCGCCCTAGTCTTAGGTATTGAGTGCTCTGGAGGAGTTTTCATCAAGGATCTCTCTGTATTTTGCTCTGTTCATCCTTCCCTCGATTGTAACTAGTTTCCCAGTCCCTGCAGCTGAAAAATATAGTTCCCCATAGGGATGGTGCTAGGTTTCCTCCAGATGTAACTCTTGCCATTCAGGCCAAATAGTTCCTTTTGGTTTCATCAGACCAGAGAATCTTGTTTCTCATGGTCTGAGTGTCCGTTAGGTGCCTTTTGGCAAACTCCAAGCAGGTTGTCATGTTCCTTTTACTAAGGAGTGACTTCCGTCTCGCCACTCTACCATTCCTTCTGGAAGGTTCTCCCATCTCACAGAAGATCTCTGGAGCTCTGTCAGAGGGACAATCGGGTTTTTGACCAAGGCCCTTCTCCCATTGCTTAGTTTGGTCGGTCGACCAGCTCTAGGAAGAGTCTTGGTGGTTCCAATCGTCTTCCATTTAAGAAGGATGAAGGCCACTGTGTTCTTGGGGACCATCAATGCTGCAGAAATGTTTTGGTACCCTTCCCCAGATCTGTGCTTCGACACAATGCTGTATCGGCGCTGTATAGACAATTCCTTCGACCTCATGGCTTGGTCTTTGCTCTGACATGCCCTGTCAACTGTGGGCCCTTATATAGACAGTTGTGTGCCTTTCCAAATCATGTCCAATCAATTGAATTTACCACAGGTGGACTCCAATCAAGTTGCAGAAATGCTCAAGGAAGATGGAAACAGGATGCACCTGAGCTCAATTTTGAGTCTCATAGCAAAGGGTCTGAATACAGGGTCTGTAAAATAATAAAGCTTTTCAAAAAACATTTTTTATACATTTGCAAAATTTGTAAAAACCTGTTTTCGCTTTGTCATTATGGGATATTGTCATTTTTTAATACATTTTAGATTAAGGCGGTAACTTAACAAAATATGGAAAAAGTCAAGGGATCCAAATAATTTCAGAATGCACTGTAGATGTCTAAACCTGCAATAGAGCATGTTGGGGAATAAGATAGTGATGGGCGTAGTTTTGGTTCAATGTGATGTGTATGAGTTGCAGGCCACTGTATTAGGGTAAAACTAGGCCCTCAAAATAAGGCCTTATGAAAAACATATAGTATTTTGTTATACAGTGCCTTCAAAAAGTATTCAGACCCCTTGACTTATTCCATTTAGTTGTGTTACATCCTGAATTCAAACTGTATTAATTCGATTTTTTTTCTCTCTCACCCATCTACACACAATACCACATAATGACAAAGTCAAAACATGTTTCTAGATATTTTAGCAAATGTATTGAAAATGAAACAGAAATATCTCATTTACATAAGTATTCACACCCCTTTGCTATGTCACTCGAAAAACAGAGCTCAGGTGCATACAATTTATTTTGAGCATCCTTGATTCTGTAAACACAACTTGATTGAAATCCACCTGTGGATATGATTTAGAAAAAAACACACCTTTCTATATAATATTCAACAGTTGACACTGCATATCCGAGAAGAAACTATACCATGAAGTCAAAGATATGGCTGTAGCTCTCCGAGATATAATTGTGATGAGGCATATATCTTGGGAAGGGTATAAAACAATTTCTAGTGTTGGAAGTTTCCAAGAGCATAGTGGTCTCCATCATTGGGAAATGGAAAAAGTATGGAACTACCTCAACTCTGCCTAGAGCTAGCCATCCGACCAAAATGGGCAAACGGGAAAGAAAGGTGTTGGTCAGGGAGGTGACCAAGAAGCCAATGACCACTCTGACAGAACTACAGAGTTCTTTGGCTGAGTTGGGAGAACCTGCCAAAAGTACAACAGTCTCTACACCAATCTGGGTTTTATGGGAGAGTGGCCAGATGGAAGCCACACCTGGTAAAAAAGGCACAAGACCACCAGTTTACATAAAGGTATGTGAAAGACTTTGAGAGGCAAAATAGTTTGTGGTCTGATGAGACAAACATGTAACTCTTTGGCCTGAATGCAAAGTGCTATGTCTGGAGAAAACCACGCATCTCATCACCCATCTAACACCATCCCTACCACAAATCATGGTAGTGGCAGCATCATGCTGTGAGGACACTTTTCAGCGGCAGGGACTGGAAGACTGCTAAGGATGGAGGGAACAATGAATGGAGCCAAATACAGACAGATCCTTGATAAAAACCTGCTTCAGAGTGCTAACAACCTTAGATTGGGGGTAAAGATGTAGGTTCCAACAGGACAATGACCCAAAGCATTCAGCAATTCGATGCTGGATTGGCTTCAGAACAAGAATGTGAAAGTCCGTGAAAGGCCAGACTTGAATCCCATTGATAATCTGTGGAAAGACTTGAAGATTTCTGTTCACTGCCACTCCCCCTCTAATTTAACAAAGCTTGAGAAAATCTGCAAGGAAGAATGGGAGAAAATGGCCAAATCCAGATTTTCAAATCTGACAAAACATACCCAAATGACTCAAAGCCTAAGGTGCTTCTACAAAGTATTGATTAGGGGGTATGAATACTTATGTAAAGGAAATATTTCTGTATTTAAATTTCAATAAATGTGAAAAAAATTCTTAAAACATGTTTTCACATTGTGATTATGGGTTATTATGTGTAGATGGGTGAGGAAAAAAAGGTCACTAATTAGTAAGGATCTCCCCACACCTGGTTGTCTAGGGCTTAATTGAAAGGATAAAACAAAAACCTGCAAACACTAGGCTGTCTATGGAATGAGTTTGTCACACCATGCACTTAACAGTGTGTTCATTTAACACTGATCCGATGTGTATATGGGTCCACAGACTCCACACTTCCAGTGTTGATTTAAGACTCAGTGTTATTTATTTATCTGGATAATTTGCTCTGTTTTGCTCACCCCCTGTTCACATTGGCTAATCATATTAATTAACTCTTAACTGCAAAACTGATCCAATATCAGCACTCATACTCTGAGGCGCTTTATGAATACAGGTCCTTTAAAGTAAAGAAAACATAAACTGATAAATTGGTTTCCAATGCATCTTACTTTGCACACCAAAGACATATTGTGTACTTAAAATGGACTTGTAATCACACTGTTTCTACATTAGATTTTCTAATAAAACAAAAAACTAAACTATTCAGCAAGATATTCTAGAAGTAGAAGAAGTCATGAAGCAATATGTTTCTTAACTTGGAAGCCAAAGAAACATAAAAAACAATATATTTTAGTATGTTATAGTTAATTCATGTTGTGGTTGATGGATCATTTGGTCCCCAAGCTTGCATAGGCGATTATTCAGCATATCAGAGTAAGGGCCCAGTCTACTAAACCATGTGCCGGTGTCCATTCATGTGTATATGGACCATTCTCTCTGGCTGACGAATAACAGCTCTGATTTCGCTGATGCATTCAAGGGAAAATTAATGCATTTATGCAAGTACTGTATACTGAACAAAAACATAAACAAAACATGTAATGTGGCAGTCCCATGTTTCATGAGCTGAAATAAAAGATTGCAGACATTTTTCAAATGCACAAAAAGCTTATTTATCATTTCTTTATATCCCTGTTAGTGAGCATTTCCCCTTTGCCAAGATAAGCCATCTACCTGACAGGTGTGGCGTATCAAGAAACTGATTAAAAAGCATGATAAATACACAGGTGCACCTTGTGCTGGGAACAATAAAAGGCCAATCTAAAATATACAGTTTTGTCACACAACACAATAGCAAACCTGACTCAGTTACACCAGCTCTGTCAGGAGTAATGGGCCAAAATTCACCTAACTTATTTTTTTCATAATTGTTTTATTTAACCAGGTAGGCTAGTTGAGAACAAGTTCTCATTGTCAACTGTGACTTGGCCAAGATAAAGCAAAGCACTGTGTCACAAACAACAACACAGAATTACACATGGAATAAAGAAACATACAGTCAATAATACAATAGAAAAAGTCTTATTGTGGGAAGCTTGTGGAAGGCAACCTGAAACGTTTGACCCAATTAAACTATTTAAAGGCAATGCTACCAAATACTAATTGAGTGTAAGTAAACTTCTGACCCACTGGGAATGTAAATAAATAAATAAAAGCTGAAATAAATAATTCCCTCTCATATTATTCTGATATTTCACATTCTTAAAATAAAGTGGCGATCCTAACTGAGCTAAGACAGGGGATTTTTACTAGGATTAAATGTCAGTAGATGTGAAAAACTGAGTTTAAATATATTTGGCTAAGGTGTATGTAAACTTCCGTCTTCAACTTTACACATATTTAGCAGGTGTTGTTGTGGGTGTAGTGAAATGCTTGTGTTCCGAGCTCCAACAGTGCAGTAATTTCTAACAATTCACAATAATACACACACATCTACAAGTAAAATAATGGAATTAAGAAATATATAAATATGAAATATCAGGACAAGTAATGTCGGAGTGGCATTGACTAAAATACAATAGAATAGAATATATAATATACAAATAAAATGAGTAAAGCAGTATGTTAACAGCTATGTAAAGTGATTAGTGTTCCATTATTAAAGTGACCAGTGATTCCATGATGATGTATATAGGGCAGCAGCCTCTAAGGTGAAGAGTTGAGTAACCAGATGATAGCCGGCTAGTGATGGCTATTTAGCAATCTGATGGCCTTGATATAGAAGCTGTTTTTCAGTCCCAGCTTTGATGCACCTGTACTGACCGCGTCTTCTGGATGATAGCGGGGTGAACAGGCTGTGGCTCAGGTGGTTGATGTCCTTCATTATCTTTTTAGCCTTCCTGTGAAATCGGGTGCTATAGGTGTCCTGGAAGGTAGGCAGTGTGCCCCCGGTGATGTATTGGTCAGACCTCACCACCCTCTGAAGAGCCCTGCGATTGCAGGCGGTGCAGTTGCCATACCAGGCGGTGATACAGCCCGCCAGGAGGCTCTCAATTGTGCATCTATAAAAGTTTGTGAAGGTTTTAGGGTCCAAGCCAAATGTCTTCAGCCTCCTGAGGTTGCTGTTGCACCTTTTTCACCACACTGTCTGTGAGGGTTGACCATTTCAGATCGTCAGTGATGTGTACGCCGAGGAACTTGAAGCTTTCCACCTTCTCCACGGTCCCGTCAATGTGAATAGGGGCGGGATCCATCTGCCTTTTCCACCTTTGTTTTGTTCATGTTGAGGGAGAGGTTATTTTCCTAGTGCCACTCCTCCAGGGCCCTCACCTTCTCCCTGTAGGCTGTCTCGTCATTGTTGGTAATCAAGCCTACTACAGGTGTGTCGTCTGCAAACTTGATAATTGAGTTGGAGGCGTGTGTGACCACAGAGTCATGGGTGAAAAGGGAATACAGGAGGGAGCTGAGTACGCACCCTTTTGGAGCCCCTGTGTTGAGGATCAGTGAAGTGGAGGTGTTGTTTCCTACCTTCACGACCTGTCATTGTCCAGCCAGGACCCAGTGGCACAGGGCGAGGTTCAGACCCAGGGCCCCGAGCTTGATGATGAGCTTGGAGGGTAATAGGGTGTTGAAGGCTGAGCTATAGTCAATGAACAGCATTCTCAAATGGGTATTCCTCTTGTCCAGGTGGGATCGGGCAGTGTTTAGTGCAATTGCATTGTCTGTGAATTTATTTATCTATTGTCAGGAAAGGTAGAGGTGATACAACCCTTATCTAGCCTCTCAAAGCACTTCATGATGACAGAAGTGAGTGCTGCGGGGCGAAGGTCATTTAGTTCAGTTACCTTTGCTTTCCTGGGTACAGGAACAATGGTGGACATAGGGAGAGATGGGATAGGGATAGATTGAATATGTCCTTAAACACTCCAGCCAGCTGGTCTGCGCAAGCTCTGAGGATACGGCTAGGGACACCGTCTGGGCTGCCAGCCTTGCGAGGGTTAACACACTTGAACGTCTTACTCACATTGGCCATGTAGAAGGAGAGCCCACAGTCCTTGGGAGGGGGCCGCATTAATGGCACTGTGTTATCCTTAAAGCAGGCGAAGAAGGTGTTTAACTTGTCTGGGAGCAAGACATCGGTGTCCACGACGTGACTGTTTTTCCCTCTGTTTTCCGTGATTGTCTGTAGACCCTGACATATATGTCTCGATTCTGAGTCGTTGAATTGCGACTTTCTGTACTGAGGTTTTGCCTGTTTGATTGCCTTAAAACATTCCATGTTGCGTTCATATATTTGTTCAGTGTACATGTAATGTACATTAGGTGCTCAATTTACTGAAACAGCATATTGAAATCATTCGAGGTGATACAAGAGAACACTTATGTGAATTTTGTTATTGCTCTGCATCATGTTGAGATTTTCATGCCGAGATGATCATTTTCCATCTGCAATAGTGACACATTATCTCTTTTTAAATGTTATGATACTACAGTATATCATATGACAATACACATACTATGAGTTTACAATCTGGAGAAGAATCCATCATGATTTACAATATGTGTTCGAACAGGCCCACAATGTGGATACAAAAATCAGATTTGGATATATTTGGCTATTTTCACTGCATAATGTAGAAGTTGTCATTTTTGGCTTTAGAAAAAATATCTGGTAATTGCTAATTAACTCCCGTTTGAATAAACTGGTAGCATAACACTAACAAATGGCTGTAAATTTACTGTAAAACTTTTACATTTAGCTGCTATAATCTATATTACAGTACAGTCCTGTAAAGAGCAATGCATTGTGGGGAGCAAAATAATCTCTGGCTCATTAACATATTTTGAGCTCCCATTAGTGAGAATGCTGTACCCCACAGACTATATTTACTGGATTTCAGTACCATCCTCCTTAATACAGTACCATAGTGTATTTTTGGACTCTAGAAATATTTTCTTTCAAATCTACAGGAATTTACTGATTCGGTACCACTCAACAGCCTTTTGTGGATGCATGGTATTGTTAAAGTTATCTAATTAACACATTTTGGAGGTGTGCCTTATAAGACGCAATACTTCTTGCACCTGTTACAGTACTGTACCAATATAAGTGATTTGTGGTAGTAGTTCCCTAGAAATTAAATGTGTTTAGGGAACAGATTAGAGTGCCAGCATGTCGCAAACCCTTAACTGGGGAGTTTTTAGCCTTGTCCTTTTGATCTGTTTGCCCTGTAGTCACTGCCAGTTTGTAGTACGCTGTAATATATAATTCCATATTCACTTTTAGCAATTGCTGTAGATGTATTAAAATGTAATTTAACAATAAAGTACAGTTATGCTATATATTTACTGCAGCACCCGTTCGTCAATCAAAGCAACATAATAAAACAATCCCCATCAAAATCCGTCAGTTTGGCCTTCCATATCTGCGGTGTTTGTCAGACCATGAGACATCCCGAAAATCAGTCTTCTCAGGACGTATGTAGCGTCTGAATGGTTTGGCGTGCAAACTATTATGAAAGACGTTTTTCTCTACAATCCCCCACAAGGATCACAGGACTCGTCTGAAATTGGTAATGCTGTTGTGCCAACTTCTGTCTGTAGCGTCCAAACTGTTTGAGCTACAGACTAACATATATTATGGGACTCGTGACTTGTCTGAAGGTAACCCATACAAACTAATGGAAGTATGGAGGTAGTTATATATGTGGGTTAAATATGTGTCCAAAAACACAAATATATCTTGAGCTTTTTTGTATCTCTTAGATACAGGACAGACACATCAAAACCTTTTTCCTTATGATTTATTTTTTGACTGTGTTTTTTTGCCATTTATGAATGTGTTATTCAATGCATTTCTATGGGCGATTAGTAGTAAAGGTCAAATGTAATATTTTATCATATAGGCGACATGAATTGTTGTTCAGGCCGGTGAAATAAAGTAATGATGGACTGTCTTTTCTATTTGCTTATTTGAGCTGTTCTTGCCATAATATGGACTATTTTACCAAATAGGGCTGTCTACTGTATACCACCCTTATCTTGTCACAACACAACTGATTGGCTCAAATGCCAATTAAGAATGAAGGAAATTAAGAAATATCACAAATGAACTTTTAACAAGGCACACCTTTTTAATTGAAATACATTCCAGGTGACTACCTCATGAAGCTGGTTGAGAGAATGCCAAGCATGTGCAAAGCTGTCATCAAGGCAAAGGGTGGCTACTTTGAAGAATCTCAAATATAAAATATATTTTGATTTGTTTAACACTTTTTTGGTTACTACATGATTCATATGTGTTATTTCATAGGTTTCATGTCTTTTCTATTATTATACAATATAGAAAATAGTACAAATAAAGTAAAAGTAGGTGTGTCCAAACTTAACTGGTACTATATATAAACAATAGCCTAAATGAAGGCTAATTTTGGTGGGTGGCAATTAGGAGCTTGGGGGGGATGCATGGGGGGGGGATGTGTGGCCTTTCCATTGCATTGGTCAAACTCTTACCTGCTCTATGCTTTTAAATTCAGGACTAGGCTCAATCTGTGTCTGGGAAAAAGGTCCATTTTAAAGAAATCAGTCTTGATATAGAAACATATTATTGACAATTTTGATGGGAAAAGTTTAAACATGCCCATTGTACATACTAAAGAGAGGCAAAGAGATAAAGACACATTTGTATGCAACCTCAGCGTCAGTTGTTGAGGGATTGCCTCATTGTGATTACAAATTAGCCTGATAGGAATTCCTGAAGTCGTCGGGGCCCGAATTGATTTAATGAATTTACAACATAATATTAACACTTTGTATTCAGGACAAAAAAGCTAATTGCTTCGCCACATTTTTTGCAGCATTACTTTAGTGCTTTGTTGCTACATTAACAGAGCCATGTTTTGGAATATTTTATTTTGCACAGGCTTCCTTCTTTTCACTCTGTCAATTAGTATTGTGTAGTATTGTGGAGTAGCTACAATGTTCTTGATCCATTCTCAGTTTTCTTGTATCACAGCCATTAAACTTTGTAACTGTTTTATCGTCTCAATTCGCCTCTTGGTGAAATCCCTGAGAGGTTTCCTTCCTATTCAGCAACTGAGTCAGGAAGGACACCTGTAGTTCTATAGTGACTGGATGCATTGGTGCACCATCCAAAGTGTAATAAATAACTTCACCATGCTCAAAAGGATTTTAAATGTATGTTTTCTTTCTACCGATAGGTGCCCTTCTTTGCAAGGCATTGGAAAACCTCTGGTTTTTGTGGTTGAATCGGTGTTTAAACCCATTGAGGCAGGTAAAGAAGGCGGACAGAAAAACAAATTGAAGAGAGCGGAATATAATAAGAGTACATATGGGTTGCTGCTGAAGAATATTGATCATGAAGAGAGTGAGGATGAATTAACTGCGTTGGTAAAGTTTCAATCTCATCCTGATGGTGATGAATATGTTTTTTTGCCCAGTCGGAGTGACAGTTTTGGAGAGAATGGATCCTTGCCTTCTGGCTGATCCATATGTGGTGTCAGGTTGAGTGGAAGAGAGGTCCGGGAATGTTTGGTCGATGAAAGGGACTCAAAGTGTAATCAGGTAGATTTTTTGCATTTCTGCCTTCCAGGCGGAGTGTGTGCTCCACACCACGTGACTGGGGACAAGAACTGTGACTTGCTTTCCTCTCCATAGCAGGGCGCAGTTGAAAGGAATGATAACTGGAGAGGTGTTAAATGTTGAGGAGGGTCAACCGAAGTTGAAGATTCCTGGTGTCTGTGACGTCCTCTGTTTGGTGCAACGCAGGCACAGAGGAGAGTGTGGTGAAACAGAGAAGACATTGTATGTACTACTGAGTTTTGATGCAGAGTTTTAACCAGATAAAGTCAAGTAAGGATGTCAAATCAAATCAAAATTCTAATGTTATTTGGTGTTCTGTTTTTAATGGGTGTGGAGTTAGTTGGTAGGGCAATTTTTTTCACAAAGTGTAATGAATACTACAGGATAGTAGGCTGATAGACTGCCAATACAGTACGTTGCGTTATTCACCTAAACTCAGCAAAAAATAAATGTCCTCTCACTGTCAACTGTGTTTATTTTCAGCAAATTTAACATGTGTAAATATTTGTAAAACTGAGACATAAACTGAACAAGTTCCACAGTAAACTGAACAAGTTCCACAGTCATGTGATGAACATAAATGGAATAATGTGGCCCTGAACAAAGTGGGATCAAAATCAAAAGTAACATTCACTATCTGGTGAGGCCACCAGCTGTATTAAGTACTGCAGTGCATCTGCTCCCCATGGACTGCACCAGATTTTTCAGTTCTTGCTGTGATATGTTACCCCACTCTTCCGCCAAGACACCTGCAAGTTCCCGGACATTTCTGGGGGGAATGGCCCTAGCCTTCACCCTCTGATCCAACAGGCCCCAGACGTGCCCAATGGGATTGAGATCCGGGCTCTTCGCTGGCCATGGCAGAACACTGACATTCCTGTCTTGCAGGAAATCACGCACAGAACGAGCAGTATGGCTGGTGGCATTGTCATGCTGCAGGGTCATGTCAGGATGAACCTGCAGGAAGGATACCACATGAGGGAGGAAGATGTCTTCCCTGTAACGTACAGTATTGAGATTGCCTGCAATGACAACAATCTCAGTCCGATCATGCTGACACACACTGCCCGAGACCATGACGAACCCTTCACCTCCAAATCGATCCCGCTCCAGAGTACAGGCCTCGGTGTAACGATCATTCCTTTGACAATTAACGCGAATCCAACCATCACCCCTGGTGAGACAAAACCGCGACTCGTCAGTGAAGGACACTTTGCCTATCCTGACTGGTCCAGCGACAGTAGGTTTGTGCCCATAGGTGATGTTGTTGCCGATGATGTCTGGTGAGGACCTGCCTTACAACAGGCCTACAAGCTCTCAGTCCAGCCTCTCAGCCAATTGCGGACAGGCTGAGCACTGATGGAGGGATTGTGCGTTCCTGGTGTAACTCGGACAGTTGTTGTTGCCATCCTGTACCTGTCCCGCAGGTGTGATGTTCGGATGTACCGAGCCTGTGCAGGTGTTTTACACGTGGTCTGCCACTGCGAGGATGATCAGCTGTCCGTCCCGTCTCCCTGTAGCGCTGTCTTAGCCGTCTCACAGTACGGACATTGCAATTGATTGCCCTGGCCACATCTGCAGTCCTCATGCCTCCTTGCAGAATGCCTAAGGCACGTTCACGCAGATGAGCAGGGACCCTGGGCATTTTTCGATTGGTGATTTTCGGAGTCAGTAGAAAGGCCTCTTTAGTGTCCTACGTTTTCATAACTGTGACCTTAATTGCCTACCATAGGCTGTTAGTGTCTTAACGACCGTTTCACAGGTGCATGTTCATTAATTGTTTATGGTTCATTGAACAAGCATGGGAAACAGTGTTTAAACACTTTTCAATTAAGATCTGTGAAGTTACTTGGATTTTTACGATTTATCATTGAAAGACAGGGCCTTGAAAGAGGGACGTTTCTTTTTTTGCTGAGTTTATAACATTTTTATGTGGACCACGATAATAAAGAAGAAGAAGAAGAAGAAGAAAAGTGGTCACTGAATTTTTTGATGAGCATGAAAACTATGTAAACCATATGCCATGGCCATCTCAGTCACCAGTTCTCAACCCAATTTAACACTTATGGGAGATTCTTGAACGGCGCCTAACAGAGTTTTCCACCACCATCAACAAAATATCAAATGATTTAATCTCTCATGGAAGAATGGTATCGCATCCCTCCAGTAGTGTTCCAGATATGTGTAGAACCTATGCCAAGGCGCATTGAAGCTGTTCTGGCTCGTTGTGGCCCAATGCCCTAAGATGCTTTATTTTGGCAGTTACCTGTAGATATCATCATAAGTGCGTCATCACCCCTTTGCAATGTTATGTCGGAGTCTTTGTGATGCTGAAATATTGCAGTTAAATGCTATGCTGTTAGATAGAATACTTTATATCATTATTCCAAATACTTGTATCATAAAGATGTTGACATAGTGACATCTTGACATGTATATCATGTGAGTTTGTATGAGACACACTTATTTCAATCTCAAGTATACACAGTTGTGGCAAACTTCCTGCAAGTTTGTCAAATTTACTGTAAACTATATAGTGTGCCACAAAATGTTGCCAGAAGATTGAAAATGTTTGCCACTATTGGTGAATTTGCAGCAAAACATTGACAAAAAAATTGTTATTGCCACTAGAGGCAAACAGAGTGCCAGAGGTTTTCATCTGGCAAACAATTTTCTCAAGATTCTATTTGAATCTGTGGCAAACTTGTGGCAACAATACTTATTGCCAGCAACAGTTTGCCAGAAGCCAGTTCTGGTGAACACATGAGTTCCAAGAACAGTAACCGTTGACAAGCAGTCAGGAGAAGAAATATCTGTTGGAAAATGGAAACCAAGCTAGCTAAAATACCCACCAGGGTTGTCCGGTGAGTGTAACTTATTAAACTTCCTGATAAACTTGCAAATTGTGTATGCCAATTAAGGCCTGGTTAGCAATGTCATGTTCTGTGGGATAAATTGAAACACATCAGTTTCAATCTGTCAGCACGAATGACTGTCTAGTTAGCTCGCTAGAATGTTGTTTTTGTTTTGTGGTTTGTTAATGTTTCAGTGCATGCAGTACAATGCAAGTGGAACTAACTATGTTTATGAGAATAGTGAAGGGCATTGATGGCCAAAATGTCATGATTTTAATTATAATTTGACAAATAAAGCATCAATATTTTAATTATGAGCGAGCTTTCCCCTATTCCTTCTAATTGACCAATAACTTAAATAATAATTGTTCAATCTGAGACGGAGTACAGTACATTGCCTTTGTCAATCATCTGCTTTACCAGCAGTGAGCCTGAAGTGCTTAGCTCTGTGGATGGGATATAAACAAATTGAAAGCTGTTTAAAGTAATTTTTTTCAACACTTGAGGAGAAATCTTGCAACTCTTCATGACCCATGCATAATAATATACTTTTAAAAGCCAAAATGGTATGGGAATTGTATTTTTTTTTTTCATTAAATGTCCTATGAATAGACTGTTAAAGCTTTTCCAAAACAACATCTCTATAGTTGTGCTCTTCATAAAAGAACAGCATTTTGGAAACGGTAACATAAATGACACATTAAACAACCAGAATTGAAATGCTTTATAATAGGTTGTAAAACACATAATTAATTAATCATATGGCAACGTCCCAAATGGCAGCCTATTCCTTATTTAGTGCACTACTTTTGACCATAGTTCTATGGAATAGTGTGTCATTTGGGTCACACACTGTGACTAAGCCCCACAGCAGGGATGTCAACAACTTCATAAGTCATTTATCACTCAGTCACCTCCTTACAACCACAACTAAACCCCTCATTTCAAATTCAACAGTGACATACACACCGATTCATATTGAATCATCTCTAAATCTAATGCAACCATCTAGGCATATACCTCAATACCATTAGTACATCATGATGTTTGTGTAAAGGCTAAAGGAAAGATTAATAGCAGTGATGAGGTCAGAACAAGAAAATATGAATTGATTGGCCCTTCAGACCTCACCTCCCAAACCTCTATACAGTAGATTTTAGATTTTAAGTTTGATGCCTCCCCTACCCTTTAGACACACACACAGAAACACATACAGACACACACCCTGCTGCAGTAGGAATGGAAACCCTGGGTACCTACCAACCTCCGAGGCCATCACAGTAATGTTGTGCCACGGCATGTCTTCCCGGTCCAGACTCTGGGTAGTCTTTATAACTCCGCTGTCCATGTCTATGTTAAAATACTTATCTCCATGTTCACTGAGGTTGATGAAATACCTATTTTGAGAAAGGAGGAGGTAGAGGATAGTTTAAAAAACGCATTAATACCGTTTCTGCACAGTCTACTAAAAATGTCATGCAGACCTGTGGAAATGGGAAATGCATCACAATGCAAAAACAAATTACCCTTGAAGGGTTGATGTCAAATGTATCCCTGTGTGCTCTGGAGTCTACGGTCCACAGTTTACAGTACAGTGGGTGTGCATCCCAAATTGCACCCTATTTCCTATTTTGGGTGCTACTTTTGACAATGGCCCATAGGACTAGGGCTCACTATAAGATCAGGACCCATAGGACTGCATCAATCTAAGTATCATAATAAAAAACATCCCCATCAAAATATGTCAGTTTAAGCTACAGATTTCAGTTTTTTTTTTGGATGGGCTATGTCTCAATCTGCCTATGTCCGCCTTACGCATCTGCGGTTGAAGATGGCCGAGCTACAGCAGTGCAGTGATGTAAAGTACTTAACCCTTGTGTAGTCTTAACATTCTGTATACTCCCCATGTCCTAAGGGTAAACAATTACCCTCCTTCAATTAACCCCTAAAATAAAGCAGCTTAATTGAATTTTAAACCCCAAATCTATTTTGCATGAAGAAACAACCTTCATCACAAACCTTGTGAATATCTGTGTTTTCCCTCTTCACAATGCAGAAAGACTGCATTTAATCAGTGGACACCACCTGTTTTTATTACAACACACCTGTCATAATTGTTTTATTTACTAAAGTAGAGGTTTATTATTATTATTGCTAAAGATACTGCATAGGTGTAAACATGTTTTAGCAAGAGATCGCTCTTGTATAGCCTAAAAGTTGCAGAAATATGAAGAAAGTAGTTTTGAATGCATTTTATTGAAAGGAAGCAATAACAGTCTTGAACGTTTTTGGCAACATAGTGATATATTCTGTACAATGAGGAATTCAACTACAAAATACTAGTCTTCTCCTATTTTTTTAACCATTTCCACCACCCACAAGGTGTATAAACAACATCAATAAATAAGAATAAAATAAGATAATAGATACAAACAAAAATGTGAAGAACATAAATCAATCAAATTTAATTAGCAAACGTAGCAAATTAGCAAATTAGCAAATGTAACAGTATGCAAGTGTGTGTTCATGGACTTGCAGATGTATTTATCATGTGCAGGACATAGTATTTGTTTTACAGTCCTTCTTTGGGGGAAAAAATGACAAATCCTCCTCTTGCCTGCCCAAACTGCATCCTCAGGTGGATCAGGACAAGATTCAACAGCTTTCACAAGTGCTGCAGAGGCCACTGTGCGGGGGAGGTGCTCCCTTCTTTGAATGTGTGGGGTTGCAAGTGCCTTTCCCAGCTGCTCCAGGAACACCCTCCTCTTGTTCAGGTTATCGGGCATCCAGTTAGGGTTGATCTTGTTCCACGAAAGCATTGTATGAGGACACATTAATGATGTTATGGAAGATGACCAGGGACCAGCGGGCAGTCCTTCTCCTGCAGCTGTAAGTTCCAGTCACCTTGTCCAGATTGTCCACGCCTCCTTTGTTGTGGTTGTCGTCCAGGATGACAGCTGGCTTTCTGTCCTCATGATCACTGATCTCAGCCATTTTGTGCGGTGTGCTCAGGAGGGCCACATTCTTGTTCCTCTTTGGGAGGTAAGAAACTAGAGTGGTAGTGGGGGTGAAGGCAAACTTTGATGAGAGGGCCTCTCTCCCCCTTTTTGCGAGGAGTGCAGGGAGCTCAGGCTTGTTCTTTCTAACTGTGCCAACCATGGTGATCCTCCTCTTCAGGAGCTGCTGGCTGAGTTCAATCAGTAGCACACATAATCTCAAATTCTCATTGTATGTGTGTGTGTGTCTTTGTGGTTTTAGTGGTGTATAAATTATTTTATAACTGCCGGGTCAAAAATTACCCTAAGACAATCTTTGTACCCTGGTGGGTTACAGCTTTTATGGAAATATGAACAAAGGCGATGTTTCACTTTTTGTAATGTTGTGGTCACTCAAATTTCAAGTTGAAAAATGATCATGTAGGGGTTTTCTTAGTCAACCTTGTGGTCTGTTTCGTTGTGTTCTTGAAAGTAGCCCTGTTTTCATTGATTTCACCTGTGTTAGTTACTCATCTGGTCTCAACAGTTCCTTATTTAGTTCAGTTCATTCTGTTTGTGCCTTTGTGAGGTATTGTTCATTTTGACTACTAAGCCTTTTTCAAGCTTCACTTCACCACCGAAGTTAGTGGGGTTGTGCTCAATGTATTTACAGGCAAAGCCCTGGATTGGGCCACTGCCATATGGACTGCCAACAGCACAGAACTCGGATCCAAGACCAATTTCCACACCCTCTTCAAAGAGGTATTCGATCACTCTCCTTCCTGTCATCCTATAGGACACCTCCTCATAGAACAATGTAATTCAGCGGCTGAGTACGCCCTCGAGTTCCACACCATGGCTGGAGGGAGTGGATGGAGTAAGGCTGCTTTACTTACCATCTACCGAAGAGGGCTCAACAGGGAACTTCAGGCAGAGCTGGCCTGTAGAAGTGACCTTCAGGATTTAAATCAATACGTTCATATGTCCATCTCCATCGTTGCCGACCGCCGAAGAACTCTACCACCCAAGAACCCCGAAACCTTCTCTTTCCATGATTCTGCCATCCCGTCCAAGTCTTCCAGAGCCCATGCAGTTGGGCCATGCTCCTCTCCCGTGTATCGAATGTTAAAAGCGGGTCCAAGAAGGGCTCTGCCTATACTGTGGAGGGAAAGATCATCTACTCAGCCATTGCCCTGTTTCCCCCCCACGGAGAGATGAGAAGGGTCCCTCTGCTGCCATGCAGGTAGGTGTGTCCTTATTTCTAAATATCTCCCAGAAGCAATTCGTCATCCCAGTATTGATAACTGTGAAGTAGAGGGCTTGATAGATTCGGGTGCAGCAGGTAATTTTATAGATCACCAGCTAGTACAAGAGCTTGACAATGATCTAACACCTGTCACCCCTCTTTCTCCCTTAAGGATTAACACCCTGAACGGGCAGCCACTGGGCACAGGCTTCATTACGCACCTAACAAAGAGTGTCACCCTCCAGATTGGAGTCTTCCACACCGAAACTCTTCAACTCATGGAACTCTCCTCCCCCAAACAGCCAGTCATCCTCAGACACCCAAGGTTTTGTCGTCAGGACCCTGCCATCTCGTGAAGGTGAACTACTGTCCTGGTCTTCTACCTGCGTCACCAGTTGTCTCAGCCTACCCTGCAGAGTCACCACCATTGAGGACTCTGCCTTTGCAGTGCCACGCACCATACTATCTGAATACGACCAGTACAGCAATGTCTTCAGAAAAATTAAGGCCTCCACTCTGCCACCACATCGCCCAGGGGACTGTGCTATTGACTTACGCCCTGGAGTGTCCCCACTGAAGGGCCGTGTTTACCCCTATCTATCCCGGAAAATGAGGCAACATGAATTACATTGATGAATCACTAAAACGCTTTCATTTGTCCTTCTTCTTCCCCAGCTTCTTCTTCGTTGGTAAACAAGACAGTGGTCTCTCACTCTCCCAAGTGGTCATTCTCTCTTTCTCCCCTTACCCATCTGTCTATCGCCTCCTTTGAATTCCATGCTGTCACAGTTACCAGCCCTTTCAAGCTTAACATCCTTATCATTTATCGCCCTCCAGGTTCCCTCGGAGAGTTCATCAATGAGCTTGATGCCTTGATAATCTCCTTTCCTGAGGACGGCTCACCTCTCACAGTTCTGGGCGACTTTAACCTCCCCACGTCTACCTTTGACTCATTCCTCTCTGCCTCCTTCTTTCCACTCCTCTCCTCTTTTGACCTCACCCTCTCACCTTCCCCCCCTACTCACAAGGCAGGCAATACGCTCGACCTCATCTTTACTAGATGCTGTTCTTCCACTAACCTCATTGCAACTCCCCTCCAAGTCTCCGACCACTACCTTGTATCCTTTTCCCTCTCGCTCTCATCCAACACTTCCCACACTGCCCCTACTCAGATGGTATCGCGCCGTCCCAACCTTCGCTCTCTCTCCCCCGCTACTCTCTCCTCTTCCATCCTATCATCTCTTCCCTCTGCTCAAACCTTCTCCAACCTATCTCCTGATTCTGCCTCCTCAACCCTCCTCTCCTCCCTTTCTGCATCCTTTGACTCTCTATGCCCCCTATCCTCCAGGCCGGCTCGGTCCTCCCCTCCCGCTCCGTGGCTCGACGACTCATTGTGAGCTCACAGAACAGGGCTCCGGGCAGCCGAGCGGAAATGGAGGAAAACTCGCCTCCCTGCGGACCTGGCATCCTTTCGTTCCCTCCTCTACATTTTCCTTTTCTGTCTCTGCTGCTAAAGCCACTTTCTACCACTCTAAATTCCAAGCTTCTGCCTCTAACCCTAGGAAGCTCTTTGCCACCTTCTCCTCCCTCCTGAATCCTCCTCCCCCCCCCTCCTCCCTCTCTGCAGATGACTTCGTCAACCATTTTGAAAAGAAGGTCGACGACATCCGATCCTCGTTTGCTAAGTCAAACGACACCGCTGGTTCTGCTCACACTGCCCTACCCTTGTGACGGCCGGCCGCCCAACAACCTGCCCGCTTGACCCTATCCCCTCCTCTCTTCTCCAGACCATTTCCGGAGACCTTCTCCCTTACCTCACCTCGCTCATCAACTCATCCCTGACCGCTGGCTACGTCCGTCTTCAAGAGAGCGAGAGTTGCACCCCTTCTGAAAAAACCTACACTCGATCCCTCCGATGTCAACAACTACAGACCAGTATCCCTTCTTTCTTTTCTCTCCAAAACTCTTGAACGTGCCGTCCTTGGCCAGCTCTCCCGCTATCTCTCTCAGAATGACCTTCTTGATCCAAATCAGTCAGGTTTCAAGACTAGTCATTCAACTGAGACTGCTCTTCTCTGTATCACGGAGGCGCTCCGCACCGCTAAAGCTAACTCTCTCTCCTCTGCTCTCATCCTTCTAGACCTATCGGCTGCCTTCGATACTGTGAACCATCAGATCCTCCTCTCCACCCTCTCCGAGTTGGGCATCTCCGGCGTGGGCCCACGCTTGGATTGCGTCCTACCTGACAGGTCGCTCCTACCAGGTGGCGTGGCGAGAATTTGTCTCCTCACCACGCGCTCTCACCACTGGTGTCCCCCAGGGCTCTGTTCTAGGCCCTCTCCTATTCTCGCTATACACCAAGTCACTTGGCTCTGTCATAACCTCACATGGTCTCTCCTATCATTGCTATGCAGACGACACACAATTAATCTTCTCCTTTCCCCCTTCTGATGACCAGGTGGCGAATCGCATCTCTGCATGTCTGGCAGACATATCAGTGTGGATGACGGATCACCACCTCAAGCTGAACCTCGGCAAGACGGAGCTGCTCTTCCTCCCGGGGAAGGACTGCCCGTTCCATGATCTCGCCATCAAGGTTGACAACTCCATTGTGTCCTCCTCCCAGAGCGCTAAGAACCTTGGCGTGATCCTGGACAACACCCTGTCGTTCTGAACTAACATCAAGGCGGTGGCCCGTTCCTGTAGGTTCATGCTCTACAACATCCGCAGAGTACGACCCTGCCTCCAGTACCTCCAGGCTCTGATCAGGCCCTACACCCAAACAAGGGCACTGCATTCATCCACCTCTGGCCTGCTCGCCTCCCTACCACTGAGGAAGCACAGTTCCCGCTCAGCCCAGTCAAAACTGTTCGCTGCTCTGGCCCCCCAATGGTGGAAGTCAATCACCACCTTCCGGAGACACCTGAAACCCCACCTCTTTAAGGAATACCTAGGATAGGATAAGTAATCCTTCTCACCCCCCCTGAATTCCCTGAATGACATCACGGTAAAGAACCATTTCCCTCTTCCTCTGATCCCAGTGACCCTTGAACAAGTGGGCCGCCCCAACATCTATACAAAACTCGACCTGAGAAGTGCATATAACCTTATCCGTAAACGCGACAAATGGAAGACGGCCTTTATCACCACACAAGGGCACTACGAATACCTGGTCATGCCCTATGGCCTCACTAACACCCCCGCCGTCTTCCAATCCTTCACAAACAAGGTTTTACAGGATATAATCAACTGCTTTCTCATCGTCTACATTGATGACATCCTGATTTAATCACACTCCCTGAATGAACACATACAGCATGTGCAAAAGGTTCTTCAACGGCTCTTTGACCATAACCTTTATGTGAAGACTGAAAAGAACACCTCCCATGTAACCTTAGTAATCTTCCTCAGTTTCGTACGGACACCTGGAGGGGTCAGCATGGATGAGAACAAAGTCACCGAGAACAAAGTCACCGAGAACAAAGTCACCAAACCCACCACCGTTAAGGAACTCCGACATTTCATTGGGTTGTACAACTACTATTGCCGGTTCATTCGGAACCGCCTCTTCACCTCAGCTCCTGTCCTTCGCCAACCTGATCCGACCTTTCCTTTCACCCTGGAGGTGGATGCCTCCGAAGTAGGAGTAGAAGCCATCCTCTCTTAGCGGGTGGGAACACTTCCAAAATCACATCCCTGTGCCTTCTTCTCCAGGAAGTTATCCCCTGCTGAGAGGAATTACGATGTGGGGAACAGAGAACTCCTCGCCATCAAGCTGGCCCTCGAGGAGTGGCGCCATTGGTTGGAGGTCGCACAACATCCTTTTCTCATCCTAACAGATCATCATAATCTGGAATATATCAGAGGGGCCAAGAAGTTGAACTCCAGACAAGCCGGCTGGGCTCTCTGCTTCACACGTTTCCATTTTTATGTTACTTACGTCCCTGTAAAGAAAAACGTAAAAGCTGGTGCTCTCTCCCGCCAGTTTGACCTTCTGTCCAGTAACTCAGACCCTACACCCATTCTTCCTTTCTCATGCATTATGGGACTGGTACAGTGGGAGGTTCACTCTGCCATACAAGAAGCCCAGACCAGGCTTCTCCTGAGACACCAGCTGGGAAGAATTACATACCAGCAGCTGTTAGCCCCAACTCATGCAATGGTGTAACAAGTTCTTGGTGTCAGGACATCCGGGCATTACACGAACCACCGAACCATTAGCTCGTAAGTTCTGGTGGTACTGTAAAGTTCTGTTTTTATTTTCTTAGTCAACCTTGTGTTCTGTTTCGTTGTGTTCTTGTACATAGCCCTGTTTCATTGTGTTCTTGAACGTAGCCCTGTCTTTCATTTTCGTTCATTTCTTTCACCTGTGTTAGTTACTCACCTGGTCTCATCAGCTCCTTATTTAGTTCAGTTTATTCTGTTTGTGCCTTTGTGAGGTATTCTTCATTTAGACTACGAAACTTTTTTCTAGCTTGTTTGTGTGAACCAGTTAGAGCCTTCAGTCCTTGTTTTGATTTACCTGCCTGTTTGCCTACCTGTGTATGACCATTGCCTGCCTGTGACTCTAATTCCTGCCTTCTGTGAATGCGAAATTAACACCTGCTATGCTCTGCGCGTAATCTACACTTTTTTTATCCCTGAGTCATTGCACTCTGTTTTTATCCTTAAGACATCACAAGGGTTAAGTATACTTTAAAGTACTATTCCATTTTTAAAAGTACTATTCAATATTTTTACTCCACTACATTCCTACAATTAATTTGAGTTTTTACTCCATACATTCTCCCTGTCTCCCAAAAGTAGTCATTACATTTTGAACACATAGAAGGACAGGAAAATGGTCCAATTCACCCACTTCTCAAGAGAAAATCCATGGTCATCTCTACTGACTCTGATCTGGCAGACTCACTAAACACAAATGCTTTGTTATAAATTATTTCTGAGTGTTGGAATGTAAAAATAATAATAATAATAATTAAATCATGCCATCTGGTTTGCTTAATATAAGGGATTTGAAATTATTTATACTTTTACTTTTGATACTTAATAAGTATATTTAAAACGAAATACTTTTACTCAAGTATTATTTTACTGGTTGCCTTCCACTTTTTTACTTGAGTCATGTTATATTAAGGTATTTTTACTCAATATGACGAATGGCAACTTTTTCAACCACTACAGTGGTGTTTGTCAGACCATGAGACATCCCGGAAATCGGTCTTCTGATGAAAACGTCTGTAGCAGTGGAATGGTTTGGCCTACAAACTAATATGGCCACTCTAAGCTCTCTGTTTTGCTCTACAACCCCCACTGATCACGTCTGAAGGTGACCCATACAAATTAATGGAAGTATGGATGTAGTTTTGTTGCAACACAAATCAGGGGTTAAATGTGTATCCAAAAAACTAAAATTTCCTGATCTTTCTTATATCTCCTCGATATAGGACAGACACTTCAAAACCGCATACTGCCATTTATGAATGTGTTATTCAATCCATTTCTATCGGCAAAAGCACTTTTACATTTGACATTTTATTAATTTAGCAGACGCTCTTATCCAGAGCGACTTACAGTAGAGTGTATACATTTTCATACTTTTTTCGTAGTAAAGGCCAAATTCGATATTTTATCAAATGAGATATATTTGTATATTTATAATTAAAGAGGTCCAAAGATATAAAATAAAATAGCTATATAATGCACGTTAAGACCATTTTAAAACAAATCCATATGTTAGCCTATATGCAGGTCAGATTTTTATTGTGTAATATGAACATTGAATGTGTGGTTGGTAATTTATCTTTTAATGAATCAATTAAGACTGAAAGAGAGATGTTAACAGCAAGGTTCAAGCATTTGTGATTACATGGGAGGAATCAAAAACAGAATGGGCGTTTGCATGATCATGTGATTCCATAAGACGTCGAAATAGTGAAATGTTTTGAAGTGTGAAATTTTGACAGCACAAAAAATGTCTAAACACAACCTCACATCATATCAATTGCTTGGTGTGGTGGGTTTTGCATCAGTCTATAAGGTAACTGATTACGATGGCAAAAGTTATACTCTTCCTGGTAAACTGAAATCCTCCAACAAAGTTTGCCTGTCAATTATTCACATGTCAGTGTCCTGAGATGGACATTCGCTAATGGCCTATACTCCTTATAGGGGTCAAGTAAGTCCAGAATTGGGCAGGTTACTTTATAAATGTAATCTTTACAGGTTCTAGTTAACTGTCCAAAATTGTAATCAGTAACGTAACTTTTGGATTACCAAAACTCAGTAACTTATCGGATTACTTTCAGTTACTTTCGGAATGCTTTCCCGTAAAGAGATTCTCCAGTATTTCTGTATACTTTTAGCCAGTTGTTCTGAAAGTAGCGCTCACGGGACAGAAGTGGTCCCTGAAAACTGCCTACTACCTCATATTTGCACCATGTCATTTCTCTCTCTCTCTAAGTGTGCATCTTACTAGCTGTAGCTCAAATGGCGAGGGGCTGAAGCTCATTGGCAAGAATTCAAATTGCTAGGGGGGCTGGCGCACGTATGGGATAATGTAGGAAAAATGGTACCAAACAGCTTACATGAAACAGTTGCTTTCAAACTAGGATTTTCGTGTCTAATTGAGGTAAAACAGTAATTATGCTTATAGATTATATGCACGTATGAACTACATATTGACACATCAAGCCCAAAGAGGGAGGTTTAAAAAATGCTTATTATTCACCAAAATTCCAGAGTATGTCTTTAAGAGGCATTGGAAGACAAAAAGGATCAATCAAACACATTTGGTGTGTCATCATAGTGGTCTCTGACTTGTTGTGGAATAAACGTAAACTTGTGGCTTTTTTTCACTGCTGAATTAAATGTCATTGAGAAGACTGAATGGTGTCGTAATGTATTTTTTTGCAAACATATTTTCTAAATGTAAAACCCCTTTCATTGCAATATAGATCCATTTTTTATGGTTCTTTATATAACCTTTATGGAGAATGGTTCTATAAAGAATGATTATTTGTAGATCCTTTCAAAGAACCATGCAGGTTTTTTTTTATTACGGGAAGCCATATTATATTCTTAAAATTCCATAGGTGTTATTATTGGGTTTAGGTGACAAGTTTAATCAAGTGAGCTTCCTCTGGAACAGCTGCAGTTCCCTGAGGAGAGACTTGAAAACCATTGATTGATTTAGTCAACCATTCTCAATTGTTCTCAATTGACTCAAAGTCTTTTACAAGACACTTTCACTGGCCATAGTATAGAATGGCATAAAACAACATGTTAGATGAACTGGAATGACACTCACTCACGGTTGCACAAAAAGAGCCGCCCCAAAATATTCTAATGAGCTGCTTCCCCTACATTTGAATTATGACTAAACGAGCAAAGAACCCTTTGGTGAACTGTAAAGAACCATCAAAGAACTCAAAGGTCAATTTGAGTCATTATGATTCCACATAGAACCATCACCCTTCCCAAAGCACCCTCATATTTTAGTGTCTACAGTTTTTTTTTTAGTAATCAGATAACTCTCTAACCCTGAGTCATACATAGGGCTTTATTAAAAAATATGTTAGTACTATTACAGAAGACCATTTACAGTGCACTACGAGTGAGACACGGTTTATTACTCTCTGTAACTTAAGGAGTTGCTAGAGAACTCTCATCATGGAGGTGTCAGATCAGACAGCACCTTGGTCAGAGGAACTTGAAGATGTTGCTGTGATGATTATGACTCACCACCTTGTTCGGCAATTAAAATGTGTCAATAACAAAGGGACCTGAAATTATAAAAAAAAAAATCTAACTACTGGCCTTATTTCTTCGTATCTTGAGGGAACATAAATGATACATGAGGCAAAAGCAGCATCAGAGAGAGAGAGAGAGAGAGAGAGAGAGAGATATTGCTATCTGTCCCCAACAGCAAACCGTCAACCACTAACTCAAGGAATATTATTTTCCTCAGTTCAAATGGATTTTATTCAAACCTTTCCCATTGTCTCTTCCATTCTGGTGGTGAACAGTGAGACAGAGAGCTCTACGAATTAGACGAGGGGGAGGTATCCCACCAGGACCCTTTCATATGTAGATTTCCTTTTGTTTAACACAAATCCCTTTCAAATATCTTAAACTGTTGATTCACAATAAGAATCTTGTTTAAAAAATGTCAGACTCCGTCAGCATCTCTATCACTCCTTGAAAATGTATTATAGATACATCTTTCTTCATAAAGGGTCTGGCTAGCCAGCCTGTCTTTTGCAGACATGGTGGAAAGAGATATGGCCACAATAACATGTGAAGGGACCGCGGTTCAGTGTTTAATACAGTTGAGGAATTCCCATATGTACAGTGTGGTGTTTCACCAAACCAAGATCTTATATCATGTAATAGGGACTATTAGATTACAATCTATTGGGGTATGGATAATATACTGTATCTGATATGAGGTTATGACGCAATTCCCTCTTCATTTCTTGGAATGTGAAAATGAATACAAGGTTTGTATAGACTGAATGGCCCTAAGCTTTTAGACATGATAATTGGAGCCCATGCCGTGCAAACTAGGAAAGCTGATTCCTATTAGGACACTTGAAAGGTTGTATGTTTTTTTTAAATCAGGTTAATATTACCATATCTTTGCGCGTGAGCATACATGCATATTATGTGTTGTCTAGTGGTTAAATGTATACTCATAACAACAAAACATTTGCCTGACCAGACTGGAGAATCATGTTTGAACACAAAACATGGAGTGGACACATGATTAGCCTAGTTCTGGAAACTGTACTACCCAGGCTTAGCGATGAGGTGATGCAGACAGAGAATAGATTGTCTCCAAAGCTCTTACCTGACAGGACTGTTTTTGCTGTCTGGATCCCGGGCTGTTACAGCCCCCACCTCTGTACCAATATGAGCGTTTTCATAAACATCCATGATGTAATAATCCATAGAGAATACAGGAGGCTCGTCCACATCTCCCACAGTGATCTTTAAGGTGGCAGTGTCTTTGAAAGGACCAAGGTAGGAAAAACGAGGTTCCACGTGGGTATTCACTCCTTCAATGTGAAGGGTGTAGGTCTTCTTCCTCTCATAGTTCAGTGGCTGTATGTCCAGGAAAAAGGCACCAGGAAAACATGCAGGATTAGGAACATACTTTACTCCACTTGGGTACCATGTAATTACAATGCAAGTAGCCCACTAAAGTACTATGTTACAACATTTTAAACCAATGCGTCCCACAGCAACACCAGCATGTTTTAAACCAGTGTGTTTGAGATGTCTACAGACTTCTGGGTTATACCATTGGTTTAGTCTATTTATTCTGTATCAATAGATATCAACCATTAGTATGTGTGATTCATGGGGGGCTGAGCTAGAGCGGTGTTTGTGAGACCGAATGGTTTGAGGTTTAAACTATTAGCTCTATCAATGAAAAGCTGAGATACTCACGAACACGCACATGGAACATTTGCTCTATGATGCTCACAAGCTATAGAAGTGTTGTTACAAGGTAAGGGGTTCTTCTACAAAGAAGATCATTAGAAATCCCATGACATATTGTAAATAATACTGTAATAATCTCACATGGTCGCTGTCACAAACTCCACACAATTGTCACTGACTAGTTGCATATTAATTTCACAGCGAGCAAACAATTTCTGTACAGCATTCATATGAATTCATTTTTATCAGGTTTTTGCTCTGGCAAAACATTTTTATTGACATTTGTAAAATGGAATGGAAAAACACTTAAGTGTGAGGCCAAATACAGGGGCTGGACATGCAGATAAATGAAAAGCCAATCTTTGCTGGGGTCTCGGGAGAGATAGGGTTAATACAGCTGTTCCCAAACTAGGGTATGCGACCCCAAGTTTCCAAGACCACAGTGTTCTCCATCATTGGGAAATGGAAAAAGTATGGAACTACCCAGACTCTGCATAGAGCTGGCCGTCCTACCAAACTGAGCAAAAGGGCAAGGAGGACGTTGGTCAGAAAGGTGACCAAGAACCCAATCACTAGTGACAAAAAATACGGAGTTCCTTTGCTGAGATGGGAGAGCCTGCCAGAAGGACAACAAACTCTGCACCAGGGGCTCCCAAACTAGGGTTTGCGACCCCACTTGGGAACGTGTAATATGAAAATGGAGTAGCTGGAGAATTTCTACAAAACAATAAATAATAATACATACATACAGTGCCTTGCGAAAGTATTCGGCCCCATTGAACTTTGCGACCTTTTGCCACATTTCAGGCTTCAAACATAAAGATATAAAACTGTATTTTTTTGTGAAGAATCAACAACAAGTGGGACACAATCATGAAGTGGAACGACATTTATTGGATATTTCAAACTTTTTTAACAAATCAAAAACTGAAAAATTGGGCGTGCAAAATTATTCAGCCCCTTTACTTTCAGTGCAGCAAACTCTATCCAGAAGTTCAGTGAGGATCTCTGAATGATCCAATTACATTTACATTACATTTAAGTCATTTAGCAGACGCTCTTATCCAGAGCGACTTACAAATTGGTGCATACACCTTATGACATCCAGTGGAACAGCCACTTTACAATAGTGCATCTAAAACTTTTTAGGGGGGGTGAGAAGGATTACTTACCCTATCCTAGGTATTCCTTGAAGAGGTGGGGTTTCAGGTGTCTCCGGAAGGTGGTGATTGACTCCGCTGTCCTGGCGTCGTGAGGGAGTTTGTTCCACCATTGGGGGGCCAAAGCAGCGAACAGTTTTGACTGGGCTGAGCGGGAACTGTACTTCCTCAGTGGTAGGGAGGTGAGCAGGCCAGAGGTGGATGAACGCAGTGCCCTTGTTTGGGTGTAGGGCCTGATCAGAGCCTGGAGGTACTGAGGTGCCGTTCCCCTCACAGCTCCGTAGGTAAGCACCATGGTCTTGTAGCGGATGCGAGCTTCAACTGGAAGCCAGTGGAGAGAGCGGAGGAGCGGGGTGACGTGAGAGAACTTGGGAAGGTTGAACACCAGACGGGCTGCGGCGTTCTGGATGAGTTGTAGGGGTTTAATGGCACAGGCAGGGAGCCCAGCCAACAGCGAGTTGCAGTAATCAAGACGGGAGATGACAAGTGCCTGGATTAGGACCTGCGCCGCTTCCTGTGTGAGGCAGGGTCGTACTCTGCGGATGTTGTAGAGCATGAACCTACAGGAACGGGACACCGCCTTGATGTTAGTTGAGAACGACAGGGTGTTGTCCAGGATCACGCCAAGGTTCTTAGCGCTCTGGGAGGAGGACACAATGGAGTTGTCAACCGTGAAGGCGAGATCATGGAACGGGCAGTCCTTCCCGGGAGGAAGAGGAGCTCCGTCTTGCTGAGGTTCAGCTTGAGGTGGTGATCCGTCATCCACACTGATATGTCTGCCAGACATGCAGAGATGCGATTCGCCACCTGGTCATCAGAAGGGGAAAGGAGAAGATTAATTGTGTGTCGTCTGCATAGCAATGATAGGAGAGACCATGTGAGGTTATGACAGAGCCAAGTGACTTGGTGTATAGCGAGAATAAGAGAGGGCCTAGAACAGAGCCCTGGGGACACCAGTGGTGAGAGCGCGTGGTGAGGAGACAGATTCTCGCCACGCCACCTGGTAGGAGCGACCTGTCAGGTAGGACGCAATCCAAGCGTGGGCCGCGCCGGAGATGCCCAACTCGGAGAGGGTGGAGAGGAGGATCTGATGGTTCACAGTATCGAAGGCAGCCGATAGGTCTAGAAGGATGAGAGCAGAGGAGAGAGAGTTAGCTTTAGCAGTGCGGAGCGCCTCCGTGATACAGAGAAGAGCAGTCTCAGTTGAATGACTAGTCTTGAAACCTGACTGATTTGGATCAAGAAGGTCATTCTGAGAGAGATAGCGGTAGAGCTGGCCAAGGACGGCACGCTCAAGAGTTTTGGAGAGAAAAGAGAGAAGGGATACTGGTCTGTAGTTGTTGACATCGGAGGGATCGAGTGTAGGTTTTTTCAGAAGGGGTGCAACTCTCGCTCTCTTGAAGACGGAAGGGACGTAGCCAGCGGTCAGGGATGAGTTGATGAGCGAGGTGAGGTAAGGGAGAAGGTCTCCGGAAATGGTCTGGAGAAGAGAGGAGGGGATAGGGTCAAGCGGGCAGGTTGTTGGGCGGCCGGCCGTCACAAGACGCGAGATTTCATCTGGAGAGAGAGGGGAGAAAGAGGTCAGAGCATAGGGTAGGGCAGTGTGAGCAGAACCAGCATTTGGAAATTGCTCCCAAGCATGAACCAGATTTGTGGAGGTCTACAATTTTTTTCTGAGATCTTGGCTGATTTACTTTGATTTTCCCATGATTTCAAGCAAAGAGGCACTGAGTTTGATGGTAGGCCTTGAAATACATCCACAGGTATACCTCCAATTGACTAAAATGATTTCAAATAGCCTATCAGAAGCTTCTAAAGCCATGACATAATTTTATGGAATTTTCCGAGCTGTTTAAAGGCACAGTCAACTTAGTGTATGTAAACTTCTGACCCACTGGAATTGTGATACAGTGAATTATAAGTGAAATAATCTGTCTGTAAACAATTGTTGGAAAAATGACTTGTGTCATGAACAAAGTAGATGTCCTAATCGACTTGCCAACACTATAGTTTGTCAACAAGAAATATGTGGAGTGGTTAAAAAACAAGTTTCAATGACTCCAACCTAAGTGTATGTAAACTTTCGAATTCAACTCTATGTGAGAATGCTATTCATTGACTACAGCTCAGCTTTCAACACCATAGTGCCCTCAAAGCTCATCACTAAGTTAAGGACCCTGGGACTAAACACCTCCCTCTTCAACTGGATTCTGGACTTCCTGACGGGGCACCCCCAGTTGGTAAGGGTTGGTAACAACACTTCTGCCACGCTGATCCTCAACACTAGGGCCCCTCAGGGGTGTGTGCTCAGTCCCCTCCTGTACTCCCTGTTCACTCATGACTGCACGGCCAGGCACGACTCCAACACCATCATTAAGTTTGGCGATGAAACAACAGTGATAAGCCTGATCCCCAACAACGATGAGACAGCCTATAGGGAGGAGGTCAGAGACCTGACCATGTGGTGCAAGGACAACAACCTCTCCCTCAACACGATCAAGACAAAGGAGGTGATTGTGGACTACAAGAAAAGGAAGACAGAGAACGCCCCCATTCTTATCGACGGGGGGTGTGTAGTGAAGCAGGTTGAGAGCTTCAAGTTCCTTGGCGTCCACCTCACCAACAAACTAACATGGTCCAAGCACACTAAGACAGTTGTGAAGATGGCACAACAAAACCTATTCCCCCTCAGGAGACTGGAAATAGTTTGCATGGTCCTCAGATCCTCAAAATGTTCTACAGCTGCACAATCGAGAGCAAGCTGACGGGTTGCATCAGTGCCTGGTTTGGCAATTGCTCGGCCTCCATCCACAAGGCACTACTGAGAGCAGTGCGTACGGCCCAGTACATCACTGGGGCCAAGCTTTCTGCCATCCAGGACCTCTATACCAGGCGGTGTCAGAGGAAGGCCCTAAAAATTCTCAAATACTCCAGCCACCCTAGTCATAAACTGTTCTCTCTGCTACCGCATGGCAAGCGGTACCGGAGCCCCAAGTCTAGGTCCAAGAGGCGTCTAAACAGCGTCTACCTCTAATCCATAAGACTCCTGAACATCTAATCAAATGGCTACCCAGACTATTTTCATTGTCCCCCCCCTTTTACGCTGCTGCTACTCTCTGTTATTATCTATGCATAGTCACTTTAATAACTCTACCTACACTACATGTAGATACTACCTCAACTAACCGGTACCCCCGCACATTGAGTCTGTACCGGTGCCCCCTGTATATATCTCCGCTACTGTTATTTTACTGCTGCTCTTTATTTATTTGTTAATTGTATTTCTATTTTTTGGGGGTATTTTTCATAAAACTGCATTGTTTGTTAAAACTTCTTAAGGCTAGGGGGCACTATTTTCACGTCTGGATGAAAAGTGTCTGCCTGCTACTCAGGCCGGGAAGCTAGGGTATGCATAGTATTAGTAGATTTGGATAGAAAACACCCTGAAGTTTCTTAAACTGTTTGAATGATGTCTGTGAGTATAACAGAACTTATTTGGCAGGCAAAACCCCAAGGACAAACCATCCAGGAATTATTTTTTTTGAGGTCACTCTCTTTTCAATGGTTTTTCAATGGAAATCTAGAAATATAAGGCAGTTGCTTGCAGTTCCTATCACTTCCACTAGATGTCAACAGTCTTTAGAAATTGGTTAATGTTTTTACATTGAGAAATGAAGAAGTAGGGCTGTCCAGAACGAGGATCGAGTGAAGTGTACTGTTGTGGTTGAGGCGCGCGACCTGAAATCACGCTCCACTTTGTTTTCCTCCGGTATTGAACATAGTTTATTCCGTCTTAAATTTAATCGATTATTTCTCTTTAAAAATACCTGAAGTTGGAATAGGAAAGTTGTTTGAAATGTTTGGATCAAGTTTACAGGTAACTAATTAGATCATGTGTAGTCATGTTGCGGGAGTTGGAACCGGTGTCTTTTCTGAATCATACGCGCCAAAAAAAAACATTTTGGATATATAACGACACAATTTATCGAACAAAAGGACCATTTGTGATGTTTAATGGACATAATGGAGTGCCAACAGAAGAATATCTTCAAAGGTAGGGCATGCATTATATGTTATTTCTGACTTTTGTGTTGTGCCTGGTGGGTTGAATTATGATTTTCATGTGTATGTTTGATGGGGTGCTATCCTTAGATAATAGCATGGCTTGCTGGATTAACCTCTTGAAGCTAGGGGGCACTATTTTTTTTATTTTTAAATAACGTTCCCAAAGTAAACTGTCTATTTCTCAGGACCAGATGCTAGAATATGCATATAATTGACAGCTTAGGATAGAAAACACTCTAAAGTTTCCAAAAACTGTAAAAATATTGTCTGTGAGTATAACAGAACTGATATTGCAAGCGAAAGCCTGAGAAAAATCCAATCAGGAAGTGACTCTTATTTTGAAACCCTTGTCTTTCTATGCATCCCTATTGCCCATTGAAAGGGTTAACATCCAGATTCCTTTTTCTGTGGCTTCCCTAAGGTGTCTACAGCCTTTAGATGTAGTTTCAGGCCTTTATTTTGAAGAATGAGCGTAAACGTCCACATTGCGTAAGGGGTCAGTTGTTAGCTCGCAGTGTGATTTTTGCGCAAAACAGAGAGGTAGCTATTTTTCCTCCCGGTCCTGGTGAAAAGCCAACTGTCCCGGTTGATATATTATCGAATAGATATTTGAAAAACACCTTGAGGATTGATTATAAAAACGTTTGCCATGTTTCTGTCGATATTATGGATATAATTTGGAATTTTTGTAATTCTCTGTGGAATGGTACTGCTTGACCTACAGAAAGCCATTGATACAGTTAACCACTGTCTCCTAATCTCCAAACTGGAGGCACTGGGGTTGAGCAGTATCCCTCTAGACTGGGTAAAGTCAGGAAGGGAGCAAGTAGTAGAGGTTAGTGGTTCAGTTGTGGCGTTCCGCAAGGGAGCGTGCTTGGGCCTCTGCTGTTTTTATTCTATATTAACGATATGGATGACTCTACACTTCTGGTGTCTCACAAAAGTAAAACTATGTTGGAAAGCATACTTAGCACAGAGGTTACTAACATTAGCAAATGGCTTGGAGATAATAAGCTATCTCTGCACTTAGGGAAAACTGAAGCAATTATTTTTGGATCCAGACCTAAATTGAGTAGGCCTCTGAAATCAGTGTGGAATTAGGGTGCTGACTACTAAAACCTATGTTAGCTACTTGGGATGTATCCTTGATGGAAGCTTGGGAGGTGTGAGCATAGCCAATAAAGTGCTAGGGAAGGTTAATGTCAGGATAAGTTTTTGGCTAGAAAGTCCAAGCTGCTTGATAAGGACTCCATGAAAGTGCTAGCTACTGCCCTCATTCAATGCCATTTAGACTATTATAGTACTTCCTGGGTTTGGGGCTTATCGAAGCTTATGAAGGTGTTGCTGATGTGTACTTATACAAGTTCAGGAGTAAAGCTGGGAAAGGTACTTTCTTGTATACTGGAGCCTTAGATTGGAATGAGTTGCCTCTGCCCATAAAAACAACGTCCTCTCTGGGCAGCTTTAAAAAAAAGTTCAAATATGTTTGACGTCTTCTGTGCCCATATGAATGACCCCTATGATGTAACTGGAATGATGAGATAGATGTCCTTCTTCTCTGTTTTTGTTTTATTTTTTCACTGCCATACTGTGTTCGATCTTGTCTAGCCATCTTGTCTCAAGAGGATCACAATAGAAATAAGTCCCAGACTTTATTGTGTATTATCCTCGATGATTTTATTAATGTGCATGTATGGATTTTTCATTTTTATTCTTGTTGTTCTTGTTTTTTAAAATAGTCGAACTAATGAACTAAACTAAAAACTACCGACCGTATTATCTCCCTAGAAAAGTATCTTCGGTTATAGTCACAGCCTTGTATATCCCCCCTTAAGCCGACATCATGATGGCCCTCAAAGAACTTCAATGGACTTTATGCAAACTGGAAACCACATATCCTGAGGCAACATTTATTGTAGCTGGGGATTTTAACAAAGCACATTTGAGAAAAAGGCTGCCGAAGTTCTATCAACACATCGACTAGTATTCACACTGCTAAAACACTCAACCATTGCTACTCCAACTTCTAGGATGCCAACAATGCCCTCCCCCACCCTCCTTTTGGCAAATCTGACCACCACTCCATTTTGGAGTAAATTACCTTTTAATTACGTCAGACCGAGGCTCTGCATCTGTCCTCAGGCTCCTAGACCTTAGTGCTGCTTGTGATACCATTGATCACCACATTCTTTTCGAGAGTTTGGAAACCCAAATTGGTCTACACGGACAAGTTCTGGCCTGGTTTAGATCTTATCTGTCGGAAAGATATCAGTTTGTCTCTGTGAATGGTTTGTCCTCTGACAAATCAACTGTAAATTCCGTGGTTCCTCAAGGTTCCGTTTTAGGACCACTATTGTTTTCACGATATATTTTACCTCTTGGGGATGTCATTCGAAAACATAATGTTAACTTTCACTGCTATGCAGATGACATACAGCTGTACATTTCAATGAAACATGGTAAAGCCCCAAAATTGCCCTCGCTAGAAGCCTGTGTTTCAGACATTGAATCTGACAATTAATCTTGATGGTTGTACAGTCATCTCAAATAAAACTGGGAAGGACCTCGGCGCTACTCTGCACCCTGATCTCTCTTTTGACGAACATATCAAGACTGTTTCAAGGACAGCTTTTTTCCATCTATGTATTCTATTGCAAAAATTGGAAACTTTCTGTCCAGAAAGAATGCAGAAAAATTATTCCATGCTTTTGTTACTTCTAGGTTAGACTACTGCTCTACTTTCTAGCTACCCGGATAAAGCACTAAATAAACTTCAGTTAGTGCTAAATACGGCTGCTAGAATCCTGACTAGAACCAAAAGATTTGATCATATTACTCCAGTGCTAGCCTCCCTACACTGGCTTCCTATTAAAGCAAGGGCTGATTTCAAGATTAAACTACAAAGCATTACATAGGCTTGCTCCTACCTATCTTTCCGATTTGGTCCTGCCGTACATACCTACACGTACGCTACGGTCACAAAACACAGGCCTCCTAATTGTCCCTAGAATTTCTAAGCAAACAGCTGGAGGCAGGGCTTTCTCCTATACAGCTCCATTTTTAATGGAATGGTCTGTCTACCCATGTGAGAGACGCAGACTCGGTCTCAACCTTTAAGTCTTTAGTGAAGACTCATCTCTTCAATAGGTCATATGATTGAGTGTAGTCTGGCCCAGGAGTGTGGAGGAGAACAGAAAGGCTCTGGAGAATAGTCAAGGATCATATCACCTCTACCTTACCTGTCATCCCAGACGCATTTGCTTACCGCCCCAATAGATCCACAGCGATCGCACTGCACACTGCCCTATACCATCTGGACGTGAGGAATACATATGTAAGAATGCTGTTCATTGACTATAGCTCAGCATTCAACACCATTGTACCCTCCAAGCTCTTCATTAAGCTCAAGGCCCTGGGTCTGAACCCCGCCCTGTGCAACTGGGTCCTGGACATCCTAACGGGCCACCCATAGGTGGTGAAGGCAGGAAACAACACCTCCACTTCGCTGATCCTTAACACTGGGGCCCAACAAGGGTGTGTGCTCAGCCCACTGCTGTACTCCCTGTTCACCCATGACTTCATTGGCCAAGCACGCCTCCAACTCAATCATCAAGTTTGCAGATAACACAACAGTAGTAGGCCTGCTTACCAACAATGATGAGATAAGGGATCTGGAAGTGTGGTAGGAAAACAACCTGTCACTCAACGTCAACAAAACAAAGGAGATGATAGTGGACTTCAGGAAACAGCAGAGGGAGCACTCCCTTATCCACATCGATGGGACCGCAGTGGAGAAGGTGCTCAACTTCAAGTTCCTCGGCATACACATCACTGAAAAATGAAATGGTCCACCCACACAGACAGTGTGGTGAAGAAGACACAACAGCGCCTCATCAACCTCAGGAGGCTGAATACATTTGACTTGGCACCTAAAACCCTGACAAACTTTTACAGATGTACAATTCAGAGCATCCTGTCAGGCTATATCTGAAGAACTTTGCTTGGCATGTAAAACCCTCACAAACTTTTACAGATATACAATTGAGAGCATCCTGTATCACCGCCTGGTATGGCAGCTTCACCGCACGCAACCGCAAGGCTCTCCAGAGGGTGCTGCGGTCAGCCTAAAGCATCACCGGGGGCAAACTACCTGTCCTCCAGGACACCTAGAGCACTCGATGTCACAAGAAGGTCGAAAAGATAATCAAGGCCAACAACCACCCGAGCCACTGCCTGTTCACCCTGGTATCATCCAGGGTAGCTACTGCCCCATCAAAGCTGGGACCGAAAGACTGAAAAACAGCTTCTATCTCAAGGCCATCAGACTGTTAAACATTAGAGGCTTTTTCCTATATACATAGACTTGAAATCACTAGTTACTTTAACAATGTTCACATATTTTGCATTTCTCATCTCATATGTATACAATGTATTTTATTGTATTCTACTGTATCATAGTCTATGCCGCTCTGACATTGCTCATCCATATACTTAAGTTCCATTCCTTTACTTAGATTTGTGTGTATTGGGTATTATGTTGTGAAATTGTTAGATATTACTTGTTAGATATTACTGCACTGTCGGAGCTAGAAACACAAGCATTTCGCTAAACCCGCAATAACCTCTGCTAAACACATGTATGTGACTGATAAAATAAAGAGAATAACAATGTTCTATTTCACACCAAGGTTTGGTGGTTATCGAGGGGGGGTTTTGGAAAGATTTTTTGCGTTGAAAGTGGATCTCTTGTCATTCAAAATGGGTGTGAAAAAACGGACTTGGTGTCGGACTTGTGTCTCCATGCCTCTGTAACAGACATATTTGGGAAACTGAACCAAAGCATGCAGGGATAATACAAAAACATACAGATGAGTGACCGAATCAGTGGATTTAGAGGAAATAATAATTGTTGGATAGAGTCTTTCAAAAGCGAACCATGTCCCCTTTCCGCGGCTGTGCATGTTTATTGACAGAAAACAGTATGATTAAGTGTCCCACACAACTGATGACTTCTCACCTCTAACGCTCAGAGGAGCAGTTTGGGACATACTTCCCAATTTGTTTGACTGTGATCCTGGCTCAGTTGACATGCCGGTAAGCGAAATCGTGAAGTGGGCACGACAAAGCCTATTCCCCCTCAGGAAACTAAAAAGATTTGGCATGGGTCCTGAGAATCTCAAAAGGTTCTCCAGCTGCAACATCAAGAGCATCTTGACCGGTTGCATCACTGCCTGGTACGGCAATTGCTTGGCCTCCAACCTTTTTTTCGCACTATTGGTTAGAGCCTGTAGGTAAGCATTTCACTGTAACGTCTACACTTGTTGTTTTCGGCGCACATGACAAATAAACGTTGATTTGATTTGAATCGAACAGCTGATCGAATGCATTCAAATTATGTGCGACTGACGACCACGCCCCCTGACTTTGAGAAGTTCTGACGTAACATGCATCAAGCACACCGATCTCATTAGTGGTGGTGAGACAAGATTCTGTACATTATGTCAGGCTAATTTTCAAATTGACTGTCATAGCCCAACATTTAAAGTATGTGATAGTGAGTTGAGAAAACAATCAGAAATTCTGTTGTTTTTCAATTGACTGTTATAGCCCCAAATAAAAAAATGTTAACATTGGCTATTAATTACATAATTGTTTTCACATGGTTGGGGTCACAACAATTTTCCGATTTCAAACTGGGGTCGTAGGCCAAAAACGTTTGGGAATCCCTGAGTTAATACAATGTTTTTACTAAAATAATAACAGTGTTATTACACAGGAATAGAGAGCAATATCATTGTTTTCCTAAAGTTTGCATTTGCAAAATATGTCACATGGATTTTTACAATGGTAGAAACTCTCTCCAACCAATGCTTACAACAATTGTATGCTTTTAAATCCATGACGGGGAGTGTGCAAGTACACACTTCTGGAAAAGAGTGCCTGAAGCACAACTTTGTCATGTACCTTCATGAAGTTGATTATTCCCTCCCTGTTGTCCCTGTTACTGTTTCATTCATTCATTGATTCATTCATTTACTCTGTCATGTACCTTCTTGGGATTGATTATTCCTCCCCTAGAGTGCCTGTCATTGTTAATTCATTCATTTATTATTTAATGAATTAATGAATTTATTCATTCACTCTGTATACCTTCTTGAGGCTGATGATTCCCTCTCTGGTGTCTCTGTCTGTGGCGATGGAGAACATGGCTGCTCCTTCTGAGTTGATGATGCTGTACTTGATCGCTGCGTTTACGCCAAGGTCCTCATCATTGGCTTTAATCTTCCCTACTGGCTTGCCCACCTGGGCTGATTCAGGGACGTACAACTGGTAATTTTCTGTGGATCATGAACATAACAATACAGACATTGTTTGCATCTCAAATGGCACCATATTCCTTAGAGTGTACTAAATAGGGAATAGGGTGGCATTTGGGACAAAGGCTAAGAAACAGCTGAGCATCACTAGTTGGTGCCATATTTTGGGTGGATTTTCCAAAAGATGATGTATTTTACCTGTGTCACCCTGATTTGACTTCACAGAATGCAATTGTTACTAAATACCTTTTGATATCAAGTCAGATTGCTTGAATCAACATTTAGAGCTACAATGTGAGGGCACTTGAATAGAATTTACTTTAACTTGGACTCTAAAAGAGATGTGATTATTGAACTATAATTTTACAGTATTGATGGTCAGTGTTCCTACATATTTATTCAGCCAGCATGGCATTTGATGAGATAGATTTTGAGATCAAATGTCATATCAATATATGATTATTATTACATAGGATAGATAATAATATATATAAAATCAGGATTCACAATTGGTAAGGTTTTACTCAATGCTATACTCATCTAACTAATGTATGTTGAACATCTGTTAATTATTAAGGATTGGGCTCCTGACAGTCAATTAAAGCTGTTTAGTATTTCTGTAATTAAGCTCAATCCATTTGAGTGAGGAGGAGTGTATTTCGATTCTTTAATAGATATATGAGAAATCTCCATTTGTAATTGGCTAAACATACTCTCAAATTGACATTGTGCCAGTCACGTGACATATCTGAGAAGCACTGCTGTTTATTAAACAAAGGAATTAGTATTTAGCAGAAATAGACAGTCGATTTCTTAGATACTGTAAAGCCATTTTTAAAATCACGTTCCAAGTGATATGGAGTAACTGGGCAACGTTCTGTAAATGGTGTGAAACGTTGCTGACATAAATTCTACGAATAAAACTGACTTGATTCCTTATTCCACATGTCAGAGAGGTATCTTATGTTCTTTCTCTCTGAACACTCTACAACGTTTGACTGCTGAAGGCAACCCTGGTGTCTGTACAGTACTCACTTTGTGGGAACTTGGGTGGGTTGTCGTTGACGTCGGTGAGGGTGATGTTGATGGTGGTGGATCCAGAGAGTCCTCCAACCGATCCTGCCATGTCTTTGGCTTGAATGACTACAGCATAGTGTTCCCTCGCCTCCCGGTCCATGTTGGCTAAGGCCGTCCTGATGACTCCTGGACAGGGGGGGAAGAATATAAATAATAGGAGAGTACCAATGTTACTACACACTTAAAAATAAAGGTGGAAGTTGTAAACAAATAAGGTTCTTGAGAACTATTCCATAGGGGAACCATTTTAGTCTCTCTGAAGAACCATAAATGGGATGGTTCTTTGAATAACCACACAAAAATCCCAAACCAGAAATGTTTCAGCCCTTGAGGATCTGAATTGAATAGCCTTGCTGTAGGTTTTTAACCCATTCAAATTAATTTTAGAGTTAGCAGTACTACCCATGACTGTGTTTCCTGGTGATGGAGACATGGTTGTTGTATTCTTTGAGCCTTCACCAAGTGAGGTCCTAGGTGAATATGTTGTCATTAAAATGTAATTATTTAAGACAATACAAAACCTGTGTGGTTCAGTTGGTAGAGCATGGAGTTTCCATCACCAGAGTTGTGGGATTGATTCCCACGGGGGACCAGTATGAACATGTATGCACTCACTACTGTCATATGTTCTAGTGTCTACCAAATTACAACATATTTTTTTACATGTTTCATAAGGCCTTCTTTCGAGGGTCTAGTTTTACCCTAATACAGTGAGCTGACAGTGAGCTGACTTGCAGGCCTCATCAGGCCTGCAAGTCACATTATGCTGGCTTGCAAAGTGATGTGTAATTTCTATTGGAATCCAGACAGAATGGGGATTTCCATCATTTTGAATTTGTATTCACCTGCAACCTGTATTCAGAATGACTGTCAGGGTTGGGAAGACTTAGATATGAGACTACCTAACCCATTCACATCCTTGTACTATACAGTGGCTTCAGAAAGTATTCAGACCCCAACACTTTTTCCACATTTCCTTAAGTTCCAGCCTTCTAAAATGTGTTCAATAAATCATCCTCAGCAATCTACACACAATACCCATAATGACAAAGCAAAATACATGGAAATACCTTAATTACATGAGTATTCAGACCCTTTGCTATGAGACTCGAAATTGAGCTCAGGTCCATCCTGTTTCCATTGATCGTCCTTGAGATGTTTGTAAAATTTGATTGGAGTCCACCTGTGGTAAATTCAATTGATTGGACATGATTTGGAAAGTCACACACCTGCCTACATAACGCCCTACAGTTGAGTATGCATGTCAGAGCAAAAACCAAGCCATGAGGTCAAAGAAATTCTCTGTAGAGCTCAAAGACAGGTTGTATCGAGACAAAGATCTGGAGAAGAGTACCAAAAAATATCTGCAGCATTGAAGGTCCCCAAGAACACAGTGGCCTCCATCATTCTTAAACGGAAGAAGTTTGGAACCAGTTTGGAACCACCAAGATTCTTCATAGAGCTGGTCACCCGGCCAAACTGAGCAATCGGAGGAGAAGGGCCTTGGCCAGGAAGGTCACCAAGAACCCGATGGTCACTCTGACAGAGCTTCAGAGTCCATCTGTGGAGATCGGAAAACCTTCCAGAAGGACAACCATCTCTGCAGCACTCCACCAATCAGGCTTTTATGGTAGATTGGCCAGACGGAAGCCACTCCTCAGTAAAAGGCACATGACAGCCCGTTTGGAGTTTGCCAAAAGGCACCTAAAGACTCTCAGACCATGAGAAACAAGATTCTTTGGTCCGATGAAACCAAGATTGAACTCTTTGGCCTCATCATCGAATCCAAGATGGCGTAGCAGTCAGACGTCTTGTCATGTCGTGTCCCTTGTATATATCGTTTTTTTTAAACATATTTTTCTTCGCATATCTTTTAAAACATTTTGCTAAACCTCAACTTCTAAATACTCTCCTGCAACCCGCCTCACCCAATGTAGCTATTTTTTCTAAAGTATTTATATTTACTTCGGATCCGGAACCCCTCAACTGAAGCTAGCCAGCTAACTACCAGCTATCACTACCAGCAAACCATTGCTAGCGGTCTTCAGCTAACCGGTCATCAGCTATAACCTTTAGCTCGGAAAGCTCTCACCAGTTCGAACAACGCGACTCTAACCAGAGCATAAAGGACCTATTATTTTTTTATCCCCGGATTCCCACCGGATTCCGACCGCAAACAGAACATTTTCAGCTGGATCTTCACAACTAGCTAACTAGCTAATCGCAACCCCGGATGATTACTCCTGGCTCGCGTTTCCACCCACTTAGCTTGAAGCTAGCCCGGCCAGAGCTCCTGTGCTACCTCCGAAGCATACTCCTGGGCTACATTATCCGGACCCACGACCGGTCAATCGATGTCACCGCATGAAGAGGCATAAACAGACTCACCCCATCGCGACGCCCCACAAAGGCTAACTTTCTAGCCCTTGCTATCTCCTTGCTTGCTAATTCAGCCTGCTAACTGCTAGCTTGTTTAGCCCCGGTCCGCTAACTGCTACCTTGTTTAGCACCGGTCCGCTAACTGCTACCTTGTTTAGCCCCGGTCTACTAACTGTTAGCTTGTTAGCACAGGCCTGCTAACCGTCTGAATCGCCGCGTCCCAAACACTCACTGGACCCATATTTACTTTCAATCTCTTTTCGATTTTTAATTTGTTTATACCTTCCGGTAACCTGCCTCACCCAATGATATACGGAATTGCTATTATTTTTTATTTTTAGAACACACTCAAGAACCTCCAGAAGCTAACCAGCTAACTAGCTACAAGCTATTTAGTCATTGTTAGCCACTGCTAGCGGCTTTTTTTTTTGGCACAGCCAGCCATCTTTTTTTACCTGGATAATACTTGCCAGTGCAGCTTCCCTGCCCCATCCACCGCTGCCCCCTGGACACTGATCACTTGGCTACATAGCTGATGCATGCTGGACTGTCCATTAATCACGGTAGTCCATTCTGCTCGTTTATGTTTTATCTGTCGGCCCCAGCCGCACTCAGGCTCTGTGTGTAGTTAATCCGACCCTCCCTGCCTAGTCAACGCCATTTTACCTGCTGTTGTTGTGCTAGCTGATTAGCTGTTGTTGTCTCACCTACTGTTTTAGCTACTGTTTTAGCTAGCTCTCCCAATTCAACACCTGTGATTACTGTATGCCTCGCTGTATGTCTCTCTCAAATGTCAATATGCCTTGTATACTGTTGTTCAGGTTAGTTATCATTGTTTTAGTTTACAATGGAGCCCCTAGTTCCACTCTTCATACCCCTGATACCTCCTTTGTCCCACCTCCCACACATGCGGTGACCTCACCCATTACAACCAGCATGTCCAGTGATACAACCTCTCTCATCATCACCCAGTGCCTGGGTTTACCTCCGCTGTACCCGCACCCCACCATACCCCTGTCTGCGCATTATGCCCTGAATATATTCTACTCTACCATGCCCAGAAATCTGCTCCTTTTATTCTCTGTCCCCAACGCTCTAGGTGACCAGTTTTAATAGCCTTTAGCCGCACCCTCATTCTACTCCTCCTCTGTTCCGCGAGTGATGTGGAGGTAAACCCAGGCCCTGCATGTTCCCAGGCACCCTCATTTGTTGACTTCTGTGATCGAAAAAGCCTTGGTTTCATGCATGTCAACATCAGAAACCTCCTCCCTAAGTTTGTTTTACTCACTGCTTTAGCACACTCTGCTAACCCTGATGTCCTTGCCGTGTCTAAATCCTGGCTCAGGAAGGCCACCAAAAATTCTGAGATTTCCATACCCAACTATAACATTTTCCGTCAAGATAGAACTGCCAAAGGGGGAGGAGTTGCAGTCTACTGCAGAGATAGCCTGCAAAGTAATGTCATACTTTCCAGGTCCATACCCAAACAGTTCAAACTACTAATTTTGAAAATTACTCTCTCCAGAAATAAGACTTTCACTGTTGCCGCCTGCTACTGATCACTGCTGCTACTGCTCACTGATCATCCCTAAAGCCAACACCTCATTTGGCCGCCTTTCGTTCCAATTCTCTGCTGCCTGTGACTGGAACGAATTGCAAAAATCGCTGAAGTTGGAGACTTTTATCTCCCTCACCAACTTCAAACATCTGCTATCTGAGCAGCTAACCGATCGCTGCAGCTGTACATAGTCTATCGGTAAATAGCCCACCCATTTTTACCAACCTCATCCCCATACTGTTTTTATTTATTTACTTTTCTGCTCTTTTGCACACCAATATCTCTACCTGTACATGACCATCTGATAATTTATCACTCCAGTGTAATTATTCGCCTACCTCCTCTTGCCTTTTGCACACAATGTATATAGACCCCTTTATTTCTACTGTGTTATTGACTTGTTAATTGTTTACTCCATGTGTAACTCTGTGTTGTCTGTTCACACTGCTATGCTTTATCTTGGCCAGGTCGCAGCTGCAAATGAGATCTTGTTCTCAACTAGCCTACCTGGTTAAATAAAGGTGAAATTTAAAAAATTATAATAATAATTCCAAGCATCACGTCTGGGGGAAGCCTGGCATTATCCCTATGATGAAGCATGGTGGTGGCTGTGCAACAACGCTCCTCATCCAACATGACAAAGCTTGAGGGGATCTGCAGAGAAGAATGAAACTCCCCAAATACAGGTATACCAAGCTTTTAATGTCATACCCAAGAAGACTCGAGGCTGTAATTGCTGCCAAAGGTGCTTCAACAAAAGTCAAGGTCTGAATACTCATGTAATATTTAAGTTTTTTATATTTAATAAATTAGAAAAAAAATCTAAAATCCTGCTTTTACTTTGTCATTATGGGGTATTGTGTCTTTATTGATGAGGGAAAAATGAATTCATCTATTTTAGGATAAGGCTGTAGCCTAACATAGAGTGGAAAAAGTCAAAGGGTCTGAATACTTTCCGAATGCACAATATTTAGAGCAATATCAAAATGCACCATTGAACAAATTCGGTTTTGGTGTGAATGAAATTTGGTGCCAGCATAGTACAAGTGTCTAGACAGGTCACATTGACATTTTAAGATTGACACAGAAAGTATGATAGATAATAACAATCAAAGTTGGGATTTTGAGAAAATGTTCAAATATCATTACAATAGTTTAACGTCATATAGCATTGTTATTTGACTTGTTCTATGCTCAAATATGCCAAATGTATGATTCATCTGGTTGTTGTTTTTGAAGTGTTTAGTACTACATGTGTACAAACACACCACAGACACACGCGGGTGTGTGTTGATTTCTGTGATATGTGTGTACACACACGTGTGCTTGTGGGAGAGAATGAATGGAGAATGCAGTAGCTGGCCTCACTTGCCATTGAAATATTAGATTTGCTTATGCTGTACACAAATCAAATCATATTTTATTGACCACATACACATATTTAGTAGATGTTATTGCAGGTGTAGGGAAATGCTTGTGTTCCTAGGTCCAACAGTGTAGTAGTATCTAACAATTCACAACAATACAGACAAATCTAATAGTAAAATAATGGATTTAAGAAATGTTTATATATTGGACTAGCATTGTCGGAGTAGCAATGTCTAAAATACAGCAGAATACAGGATATACATATGAAATGAATAAAGCGGTATGTAAACATTATTAAAGTGACTTGTGTTCCATTATTAAAGTGGCTAGTGATTCCAAGTCTATGTATATAGGGCAGCAGCCTCTAAGGTGCAGGATTACATAACCGGGTGGAAGCCGGCTAGTTATGGCCTCGAGTTAGAAGCTTTTTTTCAGTCTCTCTGTCCCAGCTTTTAATGCACCTGTCCTGACATTGCGTTTTAGATGATAACGGGATGAACAGGCCATGGCTCGGGTGGTTGATGTCTTTGATGATCTTTTTGTCCTTCCTGTGATATTGGGTGCTGTAGGTGTCCCGAGGACAGGTAGTTTGCCTCCGGTGATGCGTTGGGCACCACTCTTTGGCAAGCCCTGTGGTTTCAGAAGATGCAGGTGCCATACCAGGCAATGATACAGCCCAACAGGATGCTCTCAATTGTGCATCTGTAAAAGTTTTAGTGGTCAAGACACATTTCTTCAATCTCCTGAGAATAAAGAGGCACTGTTGCACATTCTCCTCCACACTGTCTGTGTGGGTAGACCATTTCCGATCATCATTGATGTGTACGCCGAGGAACTTGAAGCTTTCCACCTTCTCCACTACGGTCCTGTCGATGTGGATAGGGGCATGCTCCCTATGCTGTTTCCTGAAGTCCAGAATCAGTTGCTTTGTTTTTGTGATGTTATTTTCCTGGCACCACTCAAACAGGGCCATCGTCTCGTCATTGTTGGTAATCAGTCTTCAAACTTGATAAGGCGTGAGTGGCCACAGTCATGGGTGAACAGGAATTGGGCTGAGCATGCACCCTTGTGGGGCCCATGTGTTGAGGATAAGCAAATTAGAGGTGTTGTTTCCTACCTTCGCCACCTGGGGGCGGCCCTTCAGGAAGTCCAGGACCCAGTTGCACAGGGCTAATGTTCCGACCCAGGGCCCCAGGCTTAATGATGAGCTTTGAGTGTACTATGGTGTTGAATGCTGAGCTATGTATGGGTATGTTACAGTCCCTGATGTATCTCTGGATGGAGCTCCTAGCCTTGAGCTTGTCCAATTTTTGTCCAGGGACAGAACATTAGCAAGTAATATACTTGGAAACGGTGGATGGTGTACACGCCTAGAAGTCCACTCCGAACACCTCTTCTTCACCGGCGGCATCTTGGATCAGCCTCTGAGATGAGTTCCATTGCTCCAGGAGATACGAACATGCTGGTGAGTTACCGACATTCTGATACCCAAAAGTTATTTCTGGCTGTATGTAATAACACAAAAAACTGTTCTGGGCTAATGATGTAAGAAATATATATATGCCTTGATTACAGATTTGAGGAATAACATGACAAGGGTTTAACTCATTACTGGAGCAATTCCGCGAACCATCTATTGGGCAGCAAGCCACAATGAAAACCTCTAGAACGCTCTGTAACCCCGCCACCAGTGGTGCTTTTCCCCAGACCCCGGCTTGGAGGTTGGAGTCTGTTTGATTGAGTGTATGGACAGGTGTCTTTTATACAGGTAACGAGTTCAAACAGGTGCAGTTAATACAGGTAATGAGTGGAGAACAGGAGGGCTTCTTAAATAAAAACTAACAGGTCTGTGAGAGCCAGAATTCTTACTGGTTGGTAGGTGATCAAATACTTATGTCATGCAATAAAATGCTAATTAATTACTTAAAAATCATACAATGTGATTTTCTGGATTTTTGTTTTCGATTCCGTCTCTCTCAGTTGAAGTGTACCTATGATAAAAATTACAGACCTCTACATGCTTTGTAAGTAGGAAAACCTGCAAAATCGGCAGTGTTTCAAATACTTGTTCTCCCCACTGTATATGTTTTCCCTTTCATCTGTGTCTGCTAGTTACTAGCTAGCGAGGGCTTGAGCCAGCATGGAACAAAAGGGGGGGAGGGTCATTCAAAACTCTGACACAGTTGTCATGTCAACACATCCGTCAGTGCTGCTGTGAAATGCATCACTAAAGACGTCAAATGAGAGATGTATAAGAAGAAATGTACATCGTTGATGCTATTTTAAATGATTGAGGAGCTTTGTGTATCAGCGCATTTGCTTGAGATGATTTTATGGCAACACTGCTCACTGCATCCAAGTTGCTTGACATAGGCGTTACAAAGAACTATCAGTCAAAGTGAGCTCATGAATATATGCTCCCCGCCCAATCAACCAGTCTTTTCAAACTTCCTTGTAGTTTGCCATGAGAGAAACATGTATTTTTGTAAAATGTTAAGCATGATATTTTGGTCACTCAAAAGGCTATTTTATATGGGAATCAGATTGACTGTTCGGGACCTTTAAGGCCTTTAGAAGTGTAAGTGATATAAAACACAAATAATAAATGAATGTGGTGTCATGTATGTAAAGACTTTACCTAGCAGCCAACCTGCTTGCACCAATCCCTTGTAATTATAGTAAAATACTGTGAAATAAAAACCCCTCCCCTCAATGAATCTCATCCATCCATCCATTCCAATTATAGTAGCATTTACTTTTCTAGAGTATAATACAGTCAATTGTACAGTGTTGTACTGTGTGTCATTACACGGTACTTGCTTTGATAATGTATTTATATTACAGTAGGTCTATTGTAATAAAAATAAATATTTGCCACGAGCTGCCTGCAAGCTACTGTTAAATTCACGGCAACCCCTTTATACATGGTGGTAAAAGAGTCTGACCCTGGGCTCTTTACTTTACAGTAACTGATAATTCAATTTTAGGAAATAGATTCTGAAGGGAGGAAGTTATGGTGTGGAAGTCTTTGAGTTAATATGGCATTACTGTCTAGGATGGAATTTGGATTCTCACAAGAGCCTTGTTAAAAATAATCATACAGTTTGACAGTTTAAGATGCATTCATAATAATAGGCTGCTCCAATATCCTTACGATCTTGATTCTTATTTCATTGCCAAGGTTAGCTTCTCCACTATTCATTATATTTCAAATGACTATGCAACCTTTGTAGGACAGAGAATGCAACCTTCCTGAAATAACCCATTCAATCATGCTTATCACTATGATGACGCAGGAATTAGCACCATGATATTTTTATTATTTATTATTTCACCTTTATTTAAATAGGCATGTCAGTTAAGAACAGATTCTTATTTACAATGACGGCCAAACCCGGACGACACTGGGCCAATTGTGCGCTCCCCTATGGGACTCCCAATCACTTCCGGTTGTGATACAGCCTGGAATCAAACAAGGGTCTGTAGTGATGCCTCTAGGACTGAGATGAGGTGCCATAGATCTGGAGCCCCCCAAGTGGTGCAGTGGGTTACTCGGGTTAAACATAGGTATACTGCATCAAAGCATTGCATACTACAGTAAATATAGTATAAACGTAGGAAGGTAAGTTGTCACTACAAATAAAAAATGTGTTCTCAATGTAATGTTGAAGCTGTTGTACTATATTTAATTTTACACACATTGAAAAGAGTACATAATCTGTTCAACAAACTTCCATTTTAGTCCATTAGCAAACGTTCTAATCCAGAGTGATTTACAGGAACATTTTGGGATAAGTGCCTTGCTCAAGGGCACATCAACAGATGTTCTACCTAGTCAGCAAATGGATTTTAACCAGCAACCTTTTAGTTACTGGTTCAATGTACTTAGGCTACCTGCCGGCTAGGCTACCTGACATCCAGATTAGTGTGTGTGTGTGTGTGTGTGTGTGTGTGTGTGTGTGTGTGTGTGTGTGTGTGTGTGTGTGTGTGTGTGTGTGTGTGTGTGTGTGTGTGTGTGTGTGTGTGTGTGTGTGTGTGTTTGCGTCAGTGCATGCGTGCGTGTGCGTATTTCAAGTTTTATTAGTCATATGTATGGGATACGTATGATATACGGTACATCGTCCAACGAAATGCTTACTTGCAGGTTCCTTCTCCAAAATGCAATAACAATAAGAAATAATAAGACAAGAATACGAACATAACGTAAACGGCAGCAGAATATAATTATACATTTTAGCATAAGAATAATACAGGAAGGCACAATTTATAGTCCAATATTTACATGTGAATTGGGGAAGGGGGACAGGGGGAAAGTGTATGAATTGGGCAGTATAATAGTCTGGTAGCAGCAGTTGTGATGTGTGTAGCATGTGTGTGTGTGTGTGTGCACATGTTTGCTAAGGTGCGGAGAATCAGAGTTCAAGTCTTCAGCAGTCTGATGGCTTGAAGATACCACCAGGCTCAGAGACAGTTTTTATCAGACGTCATGCTCCGATACCGTCTGCCCAATGGTAAGGGAGAGAACAGCTCATGGCTGGGGTGTGTGGGGTCCTTTATGATGCCTCGTGTCTTCCTCAGACACCATTGAGTAAAGTCCCTAGAGAGGTGGGAGCACGATCCCAGGGGTGTGTTTGGCTGTCTTCACTACCCGCTGAAGGGCCTTGCAGTCATGGATGGAGCAACTCCCATACCAGGCCGTGATGCAACCAGTCAAAATGCTCTTGATTCTGCAGCGGTAGTATTTGTGTAGGGAACCCGGGGCAGTATGCCAAATTTTTTCAACCATCTTAGGAAGTAGAGACGCGGTTGCGCCCTCTTGACAAGAGTAATGGTCGTGGTGTTGGTCCATGACAAGTCCTCAGTGATGTGAATGCCGAGGAACTTATAAATCATGACACTCTCTACTGCAGTCCCGTTGATGTGGATAGGGGCATGTTCCCTCCTCTGCTTCCTGAAGTCAACAATCAACTCCTTTGTTTTGCTGACATTGAGGGAGAGGTTGTCATCACAATACCACAATGCCAGTTCACTTACCTCCTCCCTATGATCTGACTCGTCGTTTTTGGTTAGGCCTACAACCGTGGTGTCGTCAGCAAACTTGATGAAGTTGGTGTCGTGCAAAGCCACACAGACTTGTGAACAGTCCTACAGCAGAGGACAGAGGACACACCCCTGGGAGGCCCCTGTGTTAAGAGTCAGTGTGGAGGATGTGTGGTCTTTTCCGTTTGCCAATCCTCACAGCCTGTGGCCTGCCTGTCAGGAAGTCCAGGATCCAGTTGCAGAGGGTAATGTTCAGACCCAGGGCTCTGAGCTTGGAGTCAAGCTTGGAGGGAATAATAGTGTTGAATGCTGAACTGAAGTCGATGAACAGAATTATCACATAGGTGTTCCTCTTGTCCAGATGTGTTAAGGCTGTGTGAACAGCAATGGAAATGGAATCTTCCATTGATTTGTTGGAGCGGTTGGCAAATTGGAGTGGTTCCAGTGTACATGGCATGCTGGCCTTGATGTGGGGTGGGGTATGACCAGCCTCTTGAAGCACTTCATGATGATCCGGATGAGCGCGAAGGGGGGATAGTCGTTTGTGCATATACAGATGAAATCACATACTGTGTTTATGTGTGTGTGTGTGTGTGTGTGTGTGTGTGTGTGTGTGTGTGTGTGTGTGTGTGTGTGTGTGTGTGTGTGTGTGTGTGTGTGTGTGTGTGTGTGTGTGTGTGTGTGTGTGGGGGGTGGGGGGAGTTAAAGTGGCCCACTGTCTCGCCCCGCTGTACACTGAAACCAGATCAAGGACCTTGATTTACTATGTGTTGCCTGTTACCTCAGTTTTCATTCTCAATCTCTTTCTCGCTCTTGGTTTTCTGTTTCTCTCCCGGAGGCAAAACCCTAGAGCAACTGGTGAACTTGTGAACCTGTGTGTGAACTCTGTAACAGCAATCTACAGAACACAGCAGGGTCTCGCCTGTGATATAAAATCATTGATCAAGAAACGAAGTGGTTGCTACTGAAGAGGAGTGTGTCCTAGGTTATTTGAAATCACAGCTATCAACGACAAGGTTATAGAAAAGATAAGCAGTCATGTGTGATTTCATCACTACGAGGTCCCTTGAATAATATGTCAATCTGGAATTCAGTGACTATGTTTGCAGGATTAGGGTTGTTTACTTTTAACAATATCAGGAAGGTTCTAGGAGACGATCAGTAAATTCTTGGAGTAAAAGTGCAGTTTGTCTTGTTTTCCTTTTTCTTACTCAACCCCTTTTCTATGTACTTCTTCCTTGAGGGTAAAAATAATACTTGTTTACTTGGTAAGGTAGTCTCTGCGTGTGTAAAAATCCTCAAAGTAACAAACAAACAAAACAAAGGTTTACGTCTGGAAAGAGCGCATAACTAGTTACAATCTTCTCAGTTTCACGCCCACCGTTGCCATAAATCAAAATACATTAATGTGGAGAAGAAATGGGAAGCCGAAAGGCACCCACACAACAGACAGAGTTGCAATATTATGTGCATATCTAATGTAAGTATTTGCAATATGGTTTTACTATTCCTGAGCAAAATGTGCCTGTTTGATTTTGGTAGGACATAGACATTGTAACAATTTATTAATGACTTATCCATGATCACTATCTATCTGTTTGAATAGAAATAATGAAATGTTAATGAAAAATAGGCTGTTGCTTTCCATTACCAGTCCTGCTGGACATTGTTGATCGATAAAAAAAATGTATCCTCTTGTACTCTGATCGGATTCTAAGAGCAAAGCCATCTTAATATTCTAACTGTTTCAATGTTTCAAAAGAAAGGTGTTTCCATTACAATCCTGCCAGATATTGTTAATCTATAGATAAACCTTATTCCCTGTATCCTTATTCTATTGTATTCTTAGAATCCACTGATCATCCGTTGATCGGATTTTAAGAGCGAAGCCATATTTAGATTTTATCATGCACCAAAAAAAACAAGTTTGGACAAAAGAGGTCCTACTGATGTTTATTTTCATACAGCAATCCATTCTTTCTTCTCTTTTCAAGACGATGTTATAGGCAGAAAATAATCCAATCCAATTGCCTCGGGCAGAATAATCACTAGAAGTGGGTCAAGGAGCAATGCAGCCAACATTTTTACCATTCAATGGATATGGGAGGCTAGGTTAAATATTGCCTGTATCCCAAATGGCACCCTATTCTCTGTTTAGTGCACTACTTTAAAAAAAATATATATAAAAAATGCTGACAGCAAGTCTACCAGACATAACGAAAAAGACATTACAGGCAAAAATGTTAACCATTAACATATACATTACAAACATATACAGGAAACAATTAATTAGTCTCCCAGTCCATGTTGGCTAAGGCAGTCCTGATGACTCCTGGACAGGGGGAGAAGAATATAAATAATAGGAGAGTACCAATGTTACTACACACTTAAAAATAAAGGTGGAAGTTGTAAACAAATACGTTTCTTTGGAACGATTCCATAGGGGAACCATTTTAGGCTCTCTGAAGATCCATTAATGGGATGGTTCTTTGAATAACCACACAAAAATCCCAAACCAGAAATGTTTCAGCCCTTCAGGATCTGAATAAAATAGCCTTGCTGTAGGGGTTTAACCCATTCAAATTAATTTTAGAGTCAGCAGTACTACACATGACTGTGTTTCCTGGTGATGGAGACATGGTTGTTGTATTCTTTGAGCCTTCACCAACTGAGGTCCTAGGTGAATATGTTGTCATTAAAATGTAATTATTTAAGACAATACAAGACCTGTGTGGTTCAGGTGGTAGAGCATGGAGTTTCCATCACCAGAGTTTTTGGTTTGATTCCCACGGGGGACCAGTATGAACATGTATGCACTCACTACTGGCATTTGTTCTAGATAAGAGTGTACTAAATTACAATATATTTCATAAGGCCTTCTTTTGATGGTCTAGTTTTACCCTAATACAGTGGGCTGAAACTCATAGTTTATACAGTGTAACTTACAGTGTAAGTTGTATTGGAATCCAGACAGAATGGGGATTTCCATCATTTTGAATTTGTATTAACCCGCAACCTGTATTCAGAAAGTCTTCCCAACCCTGACAGTCAAAGACATGAGACTACCTAACCCATTCACATCCTTGTACTATATAGTATCTTCAGAAAGTATTCAGACCCTAAGACTTTTTCCACATTTTCTTAAGTTCCAGCCTAAAATTGATGTTCTCAGCAATCTACACACAATACCCATAATGACAGCAAAAAAAACAAAAAAAATGGAAATACCTTACTTACGTAAGTATTCAGACCCTTTGCTATGAGACTCGAAAATGAGATCAGGTCCATCCTGTTTCCAATGATCGTCCTTGAGATGTTTCTAAAACTTGATTGGAGTCCACCTGTGGTAAATTCAATTGATTGGACATGATTTGGAAAGTCATACACCTGACTGCATAATGCCCTACAGTTGACTGCATGTCAGAGCAAAAACCAAGCCATGAGGTCAAAGGAATTGTCCGTAGAGCTCTGAAAAAGGATTGTGTCGAGGCACAGATCTTGGGAAGGGTACCAAAACATCTCTGCAGCATTGAAGCTTCACTAACTTTATGCATCAGCTGTCAGAGCAGCTTACCAATTACTGCACCTGTACACAGCCCATCTGTAAATAGCCCACCCAAGTACCACATAATTTTTTTGCTCTTTTGCACCACAGTATCTCTACTTGCACATCATCATCTGCACATCTATTCACTCCAGTGTAATGCAAAATTGTAATTATTTTGCCACTATTGCAGATTTATTGCCTTATCTCCCTAATCTTACTACATTTGCACACACTGTACATAGCTTTTTTTCTATTGTGTTATTGACTGTATGTTTGTTTATCCCATGTGTAACTCTGTGTTGTTGTTTTTGTTGCACTGCTTTGCTTTATCTTGGCCAGGTCACAGTTGTAAATGAGAACTTGTTCTCAACTAGCCTACCTGGTTAAATAAAGGTAAAATACAAAAATACAAGCTTGTCATACCTGTATTTGGGGAGTTTCTCCCATTCTTCTCCGCAGATCCTCTCAAACTCAAGCATCTAATTTCAGGTCTCTCCAGAGATGTTTCATCGGGTTCAAGTCCGGGCTACAGCTGGGCCACTCAAGGACATTCAGAGACTTGTCCCAAAGTAACTCCTGCGTTGACTTGATGTGTTCTTAGGGTCGTTGTCCTGTTGGAAGTAAGGCAAGCTCTAGGAGGTCTTGGTGGTTCCAAACTTCTTACATTTAAGAGTGATGGAGGCCACTGAGTTCTTGGGGGGGTCTTCTTTTGCTTTTCTTTTTATTTCACCTTTATTTAACCAGGCAAGTCAGTTAAGAACAAACTCTTATGTTCAATGATGGCCTAGGAACAGTGGGTTGTTCAGGGGCAGAACGACAGATCTGTACCTTGTCAGCTAGCGTCATACCCACGAAAACTCGATTCTGTAATCGCTGCCAAAGGTTGCTTCAACGAAGTACTGAGAAAAGGGTCTGAATACTTAAGTAAATGTGATATTTCTGTAAATTAATAAAGTAGAAAAATGTTTTTTTTTCCTTTGTCATTATGGGGTATTGTGGGTAGATTGATGAGAAAATAACAATTTAATCAATTTTGTAACTTCAAATGTAAAATAGTGTATATACACTATATATATATATATATACACTTAGATATATATACACGTACACATATATTCACTTAGGTTGGAGTAATTAAATCTAGTTTTTTTACCACTCCACAAATTTCTTGTTAACAAACTATAGTTGTGGCAAGTCGATTGGGGCATCTACTTTGTTCATGACACAAGTCGTTTAGCCAACAATTGTTTACAGACATATTTTTTCACTTATAACTCACTGTATCACAATTCCAGTGGGTCAGAAGTTTACATACACTAAGTTGTGCCTTTAAACAGCTTGGAATATTCCAGAAAATTATGTCATGGCTTTAGAAGCTTCTGATAGGCTAATTGACATCATTTGAGGCAATTGGAGGTGTACCTTCGGATGTATTTCAAGACCTACCTTCAAACTCAGTGCCTCTGCTTGAAATTATGGGAGAATCAAAAGAAATCAGCCAAGACCTCAGAAAGAAAATTGTAGACCTCCACAAGTCTGGTTCATCCTTGGGAGCAATTTCCAATTTCATCTGTACAAACAATAGTATGCAAGTACAAACACCATGGGACCACGCAGCCGTCATACCGCTCAGGAAGGAGACGCATTCTGTCTCCTAGAGATGAACAAAATCAATACCAGAACAACAGCAAAGGACCTTGGCCATGATGACCATCGTTATGTTTGGAGGAAAAAGGGGGAGCTTGCAAGCTGAAGAACACCATCCCAACTGTGAAGCACGGATGTGGCAGCATCATGTTGTGAGGGTGCTTTGATGCAGGAAGGACTGGTTCACTTCACAAAATAGATGGATTAATGAGGAGGAAAATTATGTGGATATTTATTTTCCCAGGCAAGTAAGTTAAGAACACATTCTTATTTTCAATGACGGTGGGTTAACTGCCTTGTTCAGAGGCAGAACAGATTTGTACCTTGTCAGCTCGGGGATTAGATCTTGCACCTTTCAATTACTAGTCCAACGCACTAACCACTAGGCTATGCTGAAGCAACAGCTCAAGACATCAGTCAGGAAGTTAAAGCTTGGTCACAAATGGGTCTTCTAAATGGACAGTGACCCCAAGCACACTTCCAAAGTTGTAGCAAAATGGCTTAAGGACAACAAAGTCAAGGTATTGGAGTGGCCAATACAAATCCCTGACCTCAATCCTATAGAAAATGTGTTGGCATAACTGAAAAAGTGTGTGCGAACAAGGAGGCCTACAAAACCTGACTCCGTTACACCAGATCTGTCAGGAGGAATGGGACAAAATTCGCCCAACTTATTGTGGGAAGCTTGTGGAAGGCTTCCCAAAACGTTTGACCCAAGTTCAACAATTTAAAGCAATCCTACAAATACTAATTGAGTGTATGTAAACTTCTGACCCACTGGGAATGTGATTAAATAAATAAAAGCTGAAATAAATCATTCTCTCTACTTTTTTTCTGAAATTCAACATTCTTAAAATAATGTGGTGATCCAAACTGACCTAAGACAGGGAATTTTTACTAGGATTAAATGTTAGAAATTGTGAGAACTGAGTTTAAATGTATTTGGCAAAGGCGTATGTAAACTTCTGACTTCAACTGTGTGTGTATATATATATATATATATACTGCTCAAAAAAATAAAGGGAACACTAAATTAACACATCCTAGATCTGAATGAATGAAATATTCTTATTAAATACTTTTTTCTTTACATGGTTGAATGTGCTGACAACAAAATCACACAAAAATCACACAAATGTATCAACCCATGGAGGTCTGGATTTGGAGTCACACTCAAAATGAAAGTGGAAAACCACACGACAGGCTGATCCAACTTTGATGTAATGTCCTTAAAACAAGTCGAAATGAGGCTCAGTAGTGTGTGTGGCCTCCACGTGCCTGTATGACCTCCCTACCATGCCTGGGCATGCTCCTGATGAGGTGGCGGATGGTCTCCTGAGGGATCTCCTCCCAGACCTGGACTAAAGCATCCGCCAACTCCTGGAAAGTCTGTGGTGCAACGTGGAGTTGGTGGATGGAGCGAGACATGATGTCCCAGATGTGCTCAATTGGATTCAGGTCTGGGGAACGGGCGGGCCAGTCCATAGCATCAATAAACCCCTCTTGCAGGAACTGCTGACACACTCCAGCCACATGAGGTCTAGCATTGTCTTGCATTAGGAGGAACCCAGGGCCAACCGCACCAGCATATGGTCTCACAAGGGGTCTGAGGATCTCATCTCGGTACCTAATGGCAGTCAGGCTACCTCTGGCGTGGAAATGGAGGGCTGTGCGGCCCCCCAAAGAAATGCCACCCCACACCAAGACTGACGCACTGCCAAACCGGTCATGCTGGAGGATGTTGCAGGCAGCAGAACGTTCTCCACGGCGTCTCCAGACTGTCACGCCTGTCATGTGCTCAGTGTGAACCTGCTTTCATCTGTGAAGAGCACAGGGCGCCAGTGGCGAATTTGCCAATCTTGGTGTTCTCTGGCAAATGCCAAATGTCCTGCACGGTGTTGGGCTGTAAACACAACCCCCACCTGTGGACGTCGGGCCATCATACCACCATCATAGAGTCTGTTTCTGACCGTTTCAGCAGACACATGCACATTTGTGGCCTGCTGGAGGTCATTTCCCAGGGCTCCAGCAGTGCTCCTCCTGCTCCTCCTTGCACAAATGCGGAGGTAACGGTCCTGCTGCTGGGTTGTTGCCCTCCTACGGCCTCTTCCACGTCTCCTGATGTACTGGCCTGTCTCCTGGTAGCGCCTCCATGCTCTGGACACTACGCTGACAGACACAGCAAACCTTTTTGCCACAGCTCGCATTGATGTCCCATCCTGGATGAGCTGCAATACCTGAGCCACTTGTGTGGGTTGTAGACTCTGTCTCGTGCTACCACTAGAGTGAAAGCACCGCCAGCATTCAAAAGTGACCAAAACATCAGCCAGGAAGCATAGGAACTGAGAAGTGGTCTGTGGTTATCACCTGCAGAACCACTCTTTTATTTGGGGTGTTTTGCTAATTGCCTATAATTTCCACCTGTTCTCTATTCCATTTGCACAACAGCATATGAAATGTATTGTCAGTCATTGTTGCTTCCTAAGTGGACAGTTTGATTTCACAGAAGTGGGATTGACTTGGAGTTACATTGTGTTGTTTAAGTGTTCCCTTTATTTTTTTGAGCAGTGTATATCTATATATATATCTATATATATATATATATATATATATATATATATATATATATATATATATATATATAGTATATAAAAATACAATAGACACACATTTACACACACACAAAAATAAGAAACAAGTCAACGAAAGAATAATAATGTGTCGGTGTGTGTCATAGTGTGTGCTTGTAATTGTGCATTCATCAGTTACACAAACTTGGGCCCCGGTTAAAAGTAATGCACTAAATAGGGGATAGGTTGCCATTTGGGAGGCAGCCTCATCTGTCACCCAGGGGAACGGATCAAGTAGTCCAGTTGTCTGTGCTCTCTGATCTCCACTCTACCATAGCCTTCCATTTCAAAGAAAAGAGATAGACGGCTTTAAGCACACAATAGATAAGAGGATGCTGTGCTGGCGGGCCAGTAGCTTTGACTACCAGGGGCAGAATGCAGAAATAATTTATAGTCACAATGGCGAGGCCTTGTGTATGCCAAAGTATTAAGTCAAAGAGCCATTTTTCTGTATTTATTGCACAGGCTACCCTTGGTGGCATAACACACATTCAATACATTGGTAGCCCATCTTGTGAACTGTTCTAGATCATCTGGAATCTGGAAATAATGCAACCTTTCAAAATGTACAGCATGCATAGCTGGGTAAGCAAACTAGATAGGAAAGGAATGAATGTTTGATTTCACCTTCGCCCAGTACTTGTGCATGAAATAACCTTAACCTTTCCTGTTCATTCCTCTTCAAAAGTATCTCATGTTCTTATCCCTTACAGAAAAACCATATGAATTGTACATGTGATCTTATGTTAATGTTATAACAAGTATCATGTAAAAGCAACATGTGATGACATGAAACGACACGTGAAAAATTTGAGCATGTGAAATAAAAGTGGTATCTTGGGGATGGAAACTTCAACTTTAATGTTTGTCACATGTAAACTTGCAATTCCACATATGGGAGTTATTTTTTTTTACAAGGGATGTAATAAAATGGTATGGGGGTTTTAATAAATCTTCTTAGATGTAAAGTCCCCTGTTTAGCGGACCTGCGTGGTTCTGGTACCTGTTCCAACCGACATTTTCAGTTATAAATCGACCATAGATCGAAATGGCTTGCATTGAGTGGTAGCCCTGATTCTCACAGACACAGTAGTATATTTTCAATGAAATCTGAAACCAACTGAAGCCGGGATGTCCTTCCTTACCATTTGATTCGCTCTTTCGACTGTCCACCAATCCATGGCTGAACCCTACATCACAGCTACTGACAAAGGACATGCATGCAATCCTTACATCGTAGCACAGCAGGAGAGAATGGTTTCATCACAGTAGCAAATTCAGAGATCGATATATACTGCAGCTGTGAATATAAAATAATTAATGGATTTTTAAACTCTGTGATATGTTCACAGCAATGGGGGATGTTTTGATCAAGCGATTCTTCTCTAACACTAAACATACAAATATGTATTTTACAGTTATAAAGGAAGGTGAAATTGTATTATTATACTACATTTAGAAAGCATATGTCATTTCAAGCGTTACTCACACAGTTTTGTTGAATAGGAAATACATCATCAAATACTTGCATATTTCTATCATCTTTTTGCTGTGTAATTGAGCTTGTGTCCTCAAAAATGATTCCAGTGCAGCAATTTATAAAACATTTAACCAGAAGCGTTTGATTTTAACTTGGAGTATGCAGCATTGCTTTTCGATTACATTTAGTTACATTTAACTGTGAAAGTAAGTGGTACGCTGTTCAGCAAAAATAGTGTAAACATCTTTAAACTTCTTATGGCTGGGGGAAGTATTGAGTAGCTTGGATTAATAAGGTGCCCAGAGTAAACTGCCTCCTACTCAGGCCCAGTTGCTAATATATCCATATTATTAGTAGATTTGGATAGAAAACACTCTGAAGTTTCTAAAACTGTTTGAATGATGTCTGTAGGTATAACATAACTCATATGGCAGGCAAAACCTGAGAAACAATCCAACCAGGAAGTGGGAAATCTGAGGTTAGTAGATTTTCAAGTCACTGTCTATTGAATATAAAGTGTCTATGGGGTCATATTGCACTTCCTAAGGCTTCCACTAGATACAAACAGTCTTTAGAACCTTGTTTGAGTCTTCTACTGTGAAGGAGGGGGGAATGAGAGCTGATTGAGTCAGGGGTCTGCCAGAGTGGCATGAGCTGATCACGCGCGCTCACGTGAGAGCGACATGCGTTCCATTGCATTTCTACAGGCAAAGGAATTCTCCGGTTGAAACATTATTGAAGATGTATGATAAAAACATCCTAAAGATTGATTATATACTTCATTTGACATGTTTCAACAAACTGTAATATAACTTTTCGTCTGAACTTTCGCCTGGACTTGCCTGCGCCTCATGAGTTTGGATTGTGTACTAAACGCGCAAACAAAAAGGAGGTATTTGGACATAAATGATGGACTTTATCGAACAAATCAAACATTTATTGAGGAACTGGGATGCCTAGGAGTGCATTCTGATGAAGATCATTAAAGGTAAGTAAATATTTATAATGCTATTTCTGACTTCTGTTGACTCCACAACATGGCTGATATCTGTATGGCTTGTTTTGGTCTCTGAGCTCTGTACTCAGATGGTGTGCTTTTCGGTAAAGCTTTTTTAAAATCTGACACAGCGTTAAGGAGAATTTTATCTAAAGTTCCATGCATAACACTTGTATTTTCATCAACATTTATAATAAGTATTTCTGTAAATTGATGAGGCTCTCTGCAAAATCACCAGATGTTTTGGAAGCAAAACATTACTGAACGTAACGCACCAATGTAAACTGTGATTTCTGGAAATAAATATGAAATGTATTGAACGAAACAAACGTGTATTGTGTCACATGAAGTCCTATGAGTGTCATCTGAAGATCATCAAAGGTTAGTGATTCATTTTATATCTATTTCTGCATTTTGTGACTCCTCTCTTTGGCTGGAAAAATGGCTGTGTTTTTCTGTCACTAGGTGCAGACCTAACATAATTGTTTGGTGTGCTTTCGTCTTAAAGCCTTTTTGAAATCGGACACTGTGGTGGGATTAACAAGTGAATCTTTAAAATGGTGTAAAATACTTGTATGTTTGAGGAATTTTAATCATGAGATTTCTGTTGTTTTGAATTTGACGTCCTGCACTTTCACTGGCTGTTGTCATACCGACGTTTTAATCAGTATGATTACATTTGACATGATTTCTCTCTCTCTCTACAACCACTGTGATTATTATTATCTGACCCTGCTGGCAATCTATGAACATTTGAACTCCTTGGCCATATTCTCTTATAATCTCCACCTGACACAGCCAGAAGAATCCTGGTTCCTCTCTGGGGTTCTTCCTAGGTTCTGGCCTTTCTATGGAGTGTTTCCTAGCCACCGTGCTTCTACACCTGCATTGCTTGCGGTTTGGGGTTTTAGGCTGGGTTTCTGTAGCACTTTGTGACATCAGCTGATGTAAGCAGGGCTTTATAAATACATTTGACTGACATGCATTGGTGGCTCTGTATAGGCAATATATTAACTGGAACCAGTTTATTACTTAACCTGGGGTCCTTAAGTAACAGAAAATCTTGGCAAATGGCCACGGTTTCCATTAAACCAATACAAAGACAAATGATCTGACCTTTACAGTGGCTTTTTCTTGATTTACTCAGGAAGGTGCATCGCTCCCGAGCCATCATTCACCGGATATTGTTTAGGAATAGTGAGCACAGCCCCACAATTAACTATGAAATGTCTCTTGGCTCTAGATATTCTGCACTTTTCCATTCAGCTATTGTGTCTGAAAATGAATCGTCAGCCTCCTCCCAATGACCGTCTGAAATCTGTCAGGAAGATGGAAAATGGACGAAACACACTAGACATACCACTTCTACAACAACAACAACAATTAAACCTGCAAGCAGCATTGCCTGGGTTCAAGCTGTGGTCCACTATGTAGTATAGTATAGTATATGCCATTTAGCGGACGCTTTTATCCAAAGCGACTTAGTAATAAAGACATTAATTTTCAAACTTGTCTTTTTTCTTACTGGTCCCTCGTGGGAATCAAACCCACAACCTTAGAGTTGCAAGTGTCATGCAAACACCATTGCAAGCGCCATGCTCTACCAACTCCATAGCAGAGTTGGCAAATATTAGAAATCAAAATCAACCAAATCATGCAAAATGTTTTTGATGTATTTTGGACAAATTTTTATGATATTGACTACTTTAAATGTCTTCTCCTGAACCGATCGGAACCAAGTTTAGTACAGTTGAAGTCAGAAGTTGGCTGTTGTTCTGGGATTGATTTTCACTTTTCGCACCAAAGTACGTTCATCTCTAAGATACAGAACACTCCTCCTTCCTGAGCGGTATGACGGCTGCGTAGTCCCATGGGGTTTAAACTTGCGTACTATTGTTTTTACAGATGAACGTGGTACCTTCAGGTGTTTGGAAATTGCTCGCAAGGATGAACCAGACTTGTGGAGGTCTACATATTTCTTTCTGAGGTCTTAGCTGATTTCTTTTGATTTTCCCATGATGTCAAGCAAAGAGGCACTGAATTTGAAGGTAGGCCTTGAAATACATCCACAGGTACACCTCTAATTGACTCAAATTATGTCTGACAGACGCTTCTAAAGCCATGACATAATTTTCTGAAATTTTCCAAGCTGTTTAAAGGCACAGTCAACTTAGTGTATGTAACCTCTGACCCACTGGAATTGTGATACAGTGAATTATAAATTAAATAATCTGTCTGTAAACAATTGTTGGAAAAAGGACTTTTGTCATGAACAAAGTAGATGTCCTAACCGACTTGACAAAACCATTGTTTGTTAACAAGAAATTTGTGGAGTGGTTGGTTGAAAAACTAGTTTTAAGGACTCCAACCTAAGTGTATGTAAACCTCCGACTTCAACTGTAGCATCTACTGTATGTGTGCATGTCTTTAAATGCAACAGCTTCCAAGAGTCTAGTTAAAACAACATGAACCAATGAGCTTGCATGAACGGTTTGTCCTTTCCATCAGCGCCACCATGCGGCCAAACTCAACCATACTCAACCATACGCTACAGGTTAGCTAGCCTCACCTCCCTGAGAGCGTGTGCCAAATTTCATCACTAAGTCAAACATATCAAGAGATATAAACATGTGCCTGTTACAGCGGCAGGTAGTCTAGTGGTTAGTGTTGGACTAGTAACCGAAAGGTTGCAAGATTGAATCCCCGAGCTGACAAAGCAAAAAGCTGTCGTTCTGCCCCTGAACAAGGCAGTTAACACACTGTTCCTAGGCCATCACTGAAAATAAGAATTTGTTCTGAACTGACTTGCCTAGTTAAATAAAGATTTTAAAAAGTAGTGCCACTGTGTGTTCGATCAAAATGTGCTTACATATGTTGAGGCTCACAGTGTTTGCAACATGTGGACCCATTTTTCTCACAATACAAAGGTCCTTGTCTGATTTGCATGCATTTATGTACGAGACCATGCCCATGTGAATGCTCATTGATCAATAGTGGCCATGTTGTTTTGTCACAAGTCTGGAAAATATTGCATTTCGAGACCTTGGTCCATAAATGCCACATGTCAAATTTCATACTGATCAGTCAAATCGGTACTAGAGGAGTAGCATTCTAAGTAATTTTCACAAAATTCAAAATGGTTAATAGTTTCATCAGGGAAATCTGTTCCTTGTGAGGAGAGGGACCTATGAACTACATTTCATGACTCTAGGTCACACGTGGTACGAGCTGATCTTTCAAAATATGCCTTTTCATTCGCTTGTTATAGCTCTACCATGTGGCCAATTGGCATGGTATTGCATGAGAGGGTGTGGCCCTTGGGCCTTTACCATGTTGCTAAATTGCAAAGTCATTAGCCTTTTCATCTCACAGGAATTCAATTTTTTTTCCGCCAAAACTGCAGAAATAGGAACCATAAAAATAACAATAATGATCTGGAACAAATACAATAGGGTTTCACAAGTTTTACTGCTTGAACCCCTATCCATTACTGCTTGCAGTAAACCTTAGATATACAATCTTAAAGGGATGCTTAAATAGGCTTATGGAAGAATCAAAAACAGTTGTTTACTGTTAATATTAATTAATATTAATATTTCTAGAACACATGCATTCAATAGATGTGTAACTATACTGTGAGAGACAAATGCTACAGTTCTGAATATTTCACTAAAATACATACTCTGGATGTGATTCCCTCCAAATTGGCCAAATGTGTTCAGGGGAATATCCTACCAAACACAACAAAGACAAAGTGCATATACTTCCTCCAAAATGAGGTACTATAACAAAAACACACTGCTCTGAAAGGTGCCTTGACAGTTTGACATAAGAATGATCCTTGAATCGCCTCCTCTACCGATTTCCTTTAGCTTACATCCATCCCTGATAGTCTGGGCTAGGTCTCAATGGAACAAGCCCATTAATTTAGAAAATAATTGAAAAGGAGCTGTCTTGCTTGAACCCAGGGCTATTTGAGTGAGTGAGATGGTTAGCCTTAACTTCAACCCCCACCAGTCTATTAGAGTTGATACCATCACAATATACACCTCTTTGTCTGTCTGGAAACTTCTAAAGGAGGACAATCTCCAGGGTGAACAGAAAGGATTATGGGGAGATTACCAATGCTTTTCTCCTGCTCTCGCCTGCTTCAGGGGCCCTTGATTTTGTGGTCCACAGTGCAATCATTTGTATTTCTCTTGTCTTTATGATTCTAAGATCCTTCAGACAAACTAATTGCCTAAAGTGCCATACTGCGAGAAAAACAAATAATATTTATTTTGTGGTTCTGTGGTTTAACAAATAAAAACAATTATCAGATGGAACAAACTGTGGACATTGATCTTTGAATTGACAAATCTGCATGGATCTTCAAGAGTCTTGGAGAACAGGAACCTTTTAAATGATGAGACAATGCAGGACTTCTCACTCCTAATTTTCTTGTTACATCTTCAAGGTTTTTTCAAGCATTCAAAATAGCCATCTTAATTATTTTGAACAATAACATATTTGGAAGTTTTGTCGTGCATCTACCCACATGCCTTCACACTTCCGCTAAACCAAAAATGTAAAGACATAAGAAAGAATTGCCAGTTACAGTGATTTAATGAAAAATACTATTTTGATTAAAGCAAATCTACATTGTAGTTACAATTAAACAACCTTTGCAGACAATAGGCTAACCAGGAGATATAACGCATTGAGAATACTACACCATTTTTTTCTTCATAAAGCATTCATGTACATTACACAAATTCCAATTTGATCTCAGTATATATACAACCTTTCTGAAAGCCCCAAAGTCTGCAACACCACTAAGCAAGGAGCACCACCAAGCAAGCGGCACCATGAAGACCAATGAGCTCTCCAAACAGGTCAGGGACAAAGATCTGGAGAAGTACAGATCAGGGTTGGGTTATAAAACATATCCAAAACTTTGAACATCCCATGAAGCACCATTAAATCCATTCTAAAAAAAATTGAAAGAATATGGCACCACAACAAACCTGAAGGAGCTGCAGGGCTCCACAGGGCGTTTGGAGTATCTGTCCATAGGACCACTTTAAGCCCTACACTCCACAGAGCTGGGCTTTACGGAAGAGTAGCCAGGAAAAAAAAGCCATTGATTAAAGAAAAAAATTTGCAAACTCTTTTGGTGTTCGCCAAAAGGCATGTAGGAGACTCCCCAAACATTTCGGGAGTCCCCCCAAAAAAATATATATATATATTTTATTTCCAGGTTGTAAGGCAACGAAATAGAAAAATTGCCAATACTTACGCAAACCACTGTATACGTAGGGAGTTGAAAAGAGAACAAACAAAAGGCTGTCTCTTGTCTCTGGATTACATGCGCAACCATGGCATCCGTGACAGAGAGGGATAAGCATATATCCATGTATACAGGTAAGAGTCTAGCTAGCTACATTTTCATTTCATATACGTTTCTAATTTGGTCAGAAAGTGAAAGCGTACTGTTAGATAGCTAACTTTAGCTGGCTAATGTGACATGTATGATCTGTGTAGTAATGTTATTCGTATCTCAGAGGCATTTGCATTTCTAGTTTTAGCCTAATGTTAGTTAGCTAGCTGACTTTGAACCTAGTTGGTTAGCTTGAGCTACCTGTAGATTCATGCAAGGTAGTAGTAACCTTATGAGTTGGGATTATGGTTCATTGTTTAGCTAGCTAGTAACCATTTCACACAAACGCAAGGCTCTCCAGAGGGTGCTGCGGTCTGCCCAACGCATTACCGGAGGCAAACTTTCCACCCTCCAGGACACCTAGAGCACCCAATGCCATAGGAAGGTCAAAAAGATCATCAAGGACATTAACCACCCGAGCCACTGCATGCTCACCCTGCTATCATCCAGAAGGCGAGGTCAATACAGGTGCATCAAAGCTTTGACCGAGAGACTGAAAAACAGCTTCTATCTCAAGGCCACCAGACTGCTAAACAGCCATTACTAGCACATCAGAGGCAGCTGCCTATAGACATAGATTAGGAATAACTGGCCACTTTTAGAAATGGATCACTAGCCACTTTAATAATGTTTCCGTATCTAGCATTACTCATCTCATATGTACTGTATAAACTGCACTCCACACTATTCTATGGTATTTTAGTCACATTTAAATTGTGTTTACATATTGCATCACCCATTTCATATGTATATATTGTATTGTATTCCATACTACACCACTGACTGTTAAACAGCCATCTCCAGCACATCAGAGGCTGCTGCCTATAGACAGATTAGGAATCACTGGCACTTTAAGGAAATGAAACACTAGCCACTTTAATAATGTCTCCGTATCTTGCATTATTCATCTCATATGTATAAACTGTACTCTATACTATTCTACGGTATCTTAGTCACTTTAATTGTGTGTAAATATTGCATCACCCATTAGATGTATAGACTTTACTCTATACTATGCCACTATATCTTACTCCAATGCTGCTCTATATATATATATATATTCTTAATCCATTCCTTACTTAGATTTATGTGTATTTTGGGAATATGTAGACATTACTGCACTGTCGGAGCTAGAAGCACAAGAATTTCGGCCACCCGCAATAACATCTGCTGAACATATGTATGTGACCAATACATTTGATTTGTATCCTGTGCATGTGATTAATAAACTTTGACTTCATTTCATATAGTGTGTGTTTACCAGAGACAGTAATGTGAAGAAAAACAGGACCTGCACCAAAGTCAAATTAGGATATTACGTTAGGTCTACGAGACAGTGTCTAAGTTCTAAAATTATCTGCTTTTATTAAGTCACAATCACAAACGTAAGCTATTTTCTGTAATTAGCTCACCATTAAATTGTCAATAATGATCTTGTTGTGAGTTTATTTTCCTGTAATAACAAATAAAAATGAGCTAAAGTTAAGACCTTGTCAGCTATGTGATATGAAGCTACCAGCTTGGCACACCTGTATTTGGAGAGTTTCTCCCATTTTTCTCTGCAGATCCTCTCAAGCTCTGTCAGGTTGGATGGGATTCGCTGAACAGCTATTTTCAGCTCTCTCCAGAGATGTTAGATTGGGTTCAGGTTCTGGCTGGGCCACTCAAGGACATTCAGAGACCTGTCCCAAAGCCACTCCTGCGTTGTCTCTGCTGTGTGCTTAGGGTCGTTGTCCTGTTGGAAGGTGAACCTTTGCCCTAGTCTGAGGTCCAGAGCTCTCTGGAGCAGGTTTTCATCAAGGATCTCTATGTACATTGCTCTGTTCATCTTTACCTCAATCCTGACCAGTCTCCCAGTCCCTGCCGCTGAAAAACATACCCACAGCAGGATGCTGCCACTACCATGCTTCACTGTAGGGATGGTGCAAGGTTTCCTATATGACGCTTGGCATTCAGGCCAAAGATTCAGATCTTAGTTTCATCAGACCAGAGAGTTTTGTTTCTCATGGTCTAAGAGTCCTTTTGGTGCCTCTTGGCAAACTCCAAGCTGACTGTCGTGCCTTTTACTGAGAAGCGGCTTCCGTCTGGCCACTCTACCATAAAGGCCTGATTGGTGGAGTGCTGCAGAGATGGTTGTCCTTCTGGAAAGTTCTCCCATCTCCATAGAGGTACTCTGTTGGTCATCTCCCTGACCAAGGCCCTTCTCCCCCCAGGTGTGTGCCTTTCCAAATCATGTCCAATCAATAGAATTTACCACAGGTGGACTCCGATCAAGTTGTAGAGACATCTCAAAGATGATCAATGGAAACAGGATGCATCTGAGCTCAATAGCACAGGGTCTGAATACTTATGTAAATTAAGTATCTATTTTCTATTTTGAATACATTTGTAAGCTATTGTGTGTATATTGATAGAATAAGCCTGTAATATAACAAAATGTGGAAAAAATAAAGTGGTCCTATTGCACTGTACTCTCCTTTTTGGATGTGAAACATGGACAGTCTACAGCCTTTCACATAAAATGCCTCGGAGGAATTTTCAAAGTGACCTGACAGTACCATACTCCATACTCAGAGATCCTGCAGATAACCAACTGCAGGATCATTGAGGTGTCCATCACACACCACCAACTTATATGGCTCAGCTATGCCATCCGAGTACCAGAGGATTGCCTGCTGTGACAGATGCTATATGGACAGCTACAACAGGACGTGCCTTTGTGTGCTCTGTCTGTGGCAGACAGAGTGTATCCCACATTAAACAATCATCAGCAAAACCACAAGTAAGTAAGCTTAACTATCTGCTTGCTAGCTATATTAGTGAATAATGGGGAAATGCTAGCTAGTTTCACCACTCTGGGTTAGTACGTTTCACTAACTAAAATAGTTGCTTGGAGCCTGAAATGGGGAACTGAATTTGAATGGTTTGAAAATGAATCCTTGACAAATCCATTAAAGAAAGGTCAAACAGAAAAATGTTTTATTTATTATTTATTTATTTATCCTGAGTTACAAATAAAAAATCACTTCAATGCACCTAGGTAACTACATTGTATATAATACATGCATATCCCCTGCAACAATATTTTAATTACAGAGCTGGTTGTTAAAGATTGTTACATTTTAAGTACAATGTCACTGAAAGGGTTATTTATACCTAACATTCTTCGATCTCCTATTTTATCCTGGTTTGCATATTGTCTACATTGTTACAAAGTGATTATAAAGGTTATACCCTACTGGGTTTCACTTTACATTAAGTGGCTTGCTCCTGGGTAGGTAGATGATCATTACAAGTATACCTTATGTAAATAAATTGTTCTTGCATTACACTTGATTCGATTAGCCTTTGAGCCATGTCATAACATAGAAATAAACACATGTAAAATGACTGGTAGTTAATGACAGGGTGTGCCTTGTTACAATTGTTGTTACCAGGTCCTAGCCTACTTATCAACCATGGTATTTCATGCGGATTCGATGGTAGTGGCACCTTGTACTTACATGTAAGGTCAGATTTTGGTTTAAGTTAATAACATGGTAATTCACAGGTGACTTTCAAACATGTAATTACAAAGCAGATACATAGTGGAAAAATAAAATGTGTAATACAATCGGTAATTAGACATGTGGAATAAGCTTCTGCATATGGATGTGTAATTACACATTCCTTGTTCCAATTGTGCAATAACTTATAGAACTACAACCTTATTACCATGTACTTACATAGTAACATCTATATAACTATTAAGTTGTTACTACAGTTATTACTGTGTAGTTACATAGTAATAGGGGTAACTTAATGTAAAGTTTTCGAATACGGGAAGAGATGGAGACCCGCACCCTGTAGAAAAAGTAATAAATCAATCAAAAATTGAGGATTAAAGCAAAAATAATGATGGTTAATTGTGTGAACAAGACGTATTCCCTAACATCTAGCAGTGAGGGTTAGACTGTTTTTTTTTGTTAACTACAAGGTAAATCTCTTGACTGGTATAGTCTAGGTGACCAAGTGACTGTGTTTAATTTGATCCAACAAGGCGTAGAACCTAATCCATGCTCTGAGAAAACCACCCGATCTGTGTCAGCTCCTTCAATTGAATTCCAGATCAGGTGGAGAAATTAACCTACTTAAAATGCAGTGTGAACCGAGGGGTAGGAGGGTGGGTTCACCATCAGACTCAGAAACTCAGCAGTGTGCCATTTGGGACACAGCCAGAAACTCAGCCAGTGAGCTGACTTACATGCCTTAGTTAACTCCCTGGGTAACTGTACTAATGATTGGAGAAGACGGGAGATATGACCCGGCTATTAAAGAGGATAAATAATTTTTTTCCTTTTGTTCTGCTGCTAAAACATGTAATGCTAAAAAAGATCCCGCTTGCATTTTGAGCAGTTCAAAACTCACTGCGCTCATCAAGGGAATCCATTTAACTAACTTTTATGACATGCCGTTGATTTATATAGTAATGGTTGGCCTACTTTTCTTCAAGTCAGGATTGGTTTTTCCTACTATGTGTAAACTGTCATTGTACTTTTCACAAGATTTTCACCTGCAACAGAGCAGTGTCTTCTTAGGCTCTCATACTGTTTGTAAACATTCAATCTATCATGCAATGTCTTATGAGAGTCCAGGATTATTCACACGAGAAGACTCCATGCCTGCAAAGAATGTTGTCATCATTAATGAAGTATGCAGTGACACACACATAGATATACACTAACATTCAAAGGTTTGGGGTCACTTAGTTGCAATATGAATAGGAAATATAGCCAAGGTATAGATTAGGTTAAAATAATGATTTTTAATTGAAATAATAATTGTGTCCTTCAAACTTTGCTTTGGTCAAAGAATCCTCCATTTGCAGCAATTACATCCTTGTGGACCCTTGGCATTTTAGTTGTCAAAATGTTGTGCTAATCTGAAGAGATTTCACCACATGCCTTCCTGAAGCACCTCCCACAAGTTTGATTGGCTTGATGGGCACTTCTTACGTAGCATAAGGTCAAGATGCTCCCATAACAGCTTAATAGGGTTGAGATCCGGTGACTGTGCTGGCCACTCCATTATAGACAGAATACCAGCTGACTGCTTCTTCCCTAAATAGTTCTTGCATAGTTTGGAGCTGTGCGTTGGGTCAATGTTTAGTTGTAGGTGGAAATTGGCTCCAATCACTTGGCGTTGCAAAATTGAGTGATAGCCTTCCTTCTTCTAGATCCTTTTTACCCTGTACAAATCTCACACTTTACCACCGCCAAAGAACCCACAGACCAGCACATTGCCTCCACCATGCTTAACAGATAGGTGAAACTCAAACAGGATGTACCAGTGACGAGAACCTGAACCAGACGGCTGGCTAAGGTGGCATCCTAGCCGCATCCTCAGAGCATGCGCAGACGAGCTTGCTGTTGTGTTTACAGACATATTCAATCTCTCCCTATCCCAGTCTGCTGTCCCCACATGCTTCAATATGGCCACCATTGTTCCTGTACCCAAGAAAGCAAAGGTAACTGAACTAAATTACTATGGCTCTGTGTCAATCACTTCTGGCATCATGAAGTGCTTTGAGAGATTAGTCAAGGATCACTATCACCTGTCACCCTACACACACTTCAATTTGCTTACCGCTCCAATAGATCCACAGGCGATGCAATCACAATCGACCTGCACACTGCCCTATCCCATCTGGGCAAGAGGAATACCTATGTAAGAATGCTGTTCATTGACTATAGCTCAGCATTCAACACCATAGTACCCTCAAAGCTCATAATTAAGCTCGAGCAGATTGTCTGTTGGTAAATTCAGAGCACATTCTTTTTTAAAGGTTGGATGGAAACCTGTATACTACCAAAGTGTTGGCTTGGTGACCCATGCAATGATCTCCATTGATCAATACATAAATAGTTTTATGTTCAATATAATGTGTCATAGTTCATTATTGTTGTCAAGCCAGTCTTTGTGATAAAGTTACATACCACATTCTCAGACTTAAGTTATACATAAAAAAAAAGAAGATTGTCAAATTAATCTCAGAAACAGACTTCAGTGGGTGAAACAAGGACACAGTTTAATAACACATGCTTGGCTTGAGATACCTTAAGAGTAGGAAGCTGAGGAGGGAGGCAGTCTAAGAACTCATAAACACTTCTTAGAATCCAAGATTCCAATCAAATCTTTTCAGCCATGCAGTCTGTCAAATTGTAATTGTAACGTCCAGAATTCCAAACTATAGTTATTATCAGAGTGTGAGGTATTTGGTGACAGGTTTGCACATAGTTGCCTGAAGTGTGAATGGTCATGATTAGAGGTGACAGTGTAAATTGCTGACTGACCCCTGTGTGCTTGTTGAAGGCTAAGAGCATATAGGTTGCAGGCAGGTGCATCACCATGGAAACAAGCACTTCAGGTATACTTTAAGGCATGTTGAAATCTGTCTGTACCTTTGGCAAAATTGTATTGGCAACAAGAAAGAAAAAAAGTGTTAATTGCTGCTTGATGTTTTAGGCATAATTGCAGGCAGTATTTTACACAGGTAATGAAGGAACCAAATAATATTCTGAGTGCAATAAGAAGTTTACACATTGGCCTACTGTTTATTTCTAGGAGATGTTGTTGGATTTATTACATTGTTGTTACGCAGGCCTACAGCAAGAGTAGTTTAGATTCAAGTAACACTATACTTATTGGGTTACTGCGAGATTCCCGGCAGTCAAGCAAGCCCTTGTTCTACTTACCCAGAGTCAGGTAAACTTTTAGATACCATTATTATGTATCTGCAGCCTAGAGTCTTCTTGGGTATGAATTTACCACAGGTGGACTCCAGTCAAGTTGTAGAACCATCTCAAGGTTGATCAATGGAAACAGGATGCACCTGAGCTCAATTTCAAGGCTCACAACAAAGGGTCTCAATACTTATGTAAAATAAGGTATTTCTGATTTTTATTTGTAATACCTTCGCAAAACTTCTAAAAACCTGTTTTTGCTAGAATAGATTGATGAGGGAAACTAATTATTTAATGCAAGGTGTATTTTTGAATATTTCTGAATGCACTGTATATACTGAACAAAAAGTTAAAATGCAAAATGCAACAATTTCAAAGATTTAACTGAGTTACAGTTCATATGAGAAAACCAGTCAATTGAAATAAATTCATTAGGTATTAATCTGTGAATTTATCTGTGAAATGACTGGGAATACAGATTTGCACAGGTTGGTCACAGATACCTTAAAAAAAGGGCAACAGGATCTTGTCACAATATTTTTGTGCATTCAAATTGCAATCGATAAAATGCAGTTGTGTTCGTTATCCATAGATTATGCCTGCTCAAACCAAAAACCCAACCAAAAACTCAAAAAATGCAACAATGGTTCTATCTGTGTTACGGTTTTCTCGCGGTGAAGAAGAGTCCGACCAAAATGCGGCGTGCTTATTTAGATACATCTTTAATGAAGATGAAACACAATCAATACAAAACAACAAACGTAACGTGAAAACCTAAACAGCCTATCTGGTGCAAACTAACACAGAGACAGGAACAATCAACCACCAAACACTCAAATATTATGGCTGCCTAAATATGGTTCCCAATCAGATACAACGATAAACACCTGCCTCTGATTGAGAACTGCTTCAGGCAACCATAGACTTTTCTAGAAAACCCCACTAAACCACAATCCCAATACCTACAAAAAAAACAAGACTAAACACACCACATAATAAACCCATGTCACACCCTGGCCTGACCAAATTAATAAAGAAAACACAAAATACTAAGACCAGGGCGTGACACTCTGTCCACAGTGTTGACATCAGCAAACCCCCATACACGTGGACTACGGTTATGAGGCCAGTTGGACCTACTGCCAGATTCTCTAAAATGACGTTGGAGGCGGCTTATGGTAGCGAAATTAACATTACATACTCTGCCAATAGCTGTGGTGGACATTCCTGCAGTCCACATGTCAATTGCATGCTTTCTCAAAACTTGAGACATCTGTGGCATTGTGTTGTGTGACAAAAATGCACATTTTAGAGTGGCCTTTTATTGTCCTCAGTACAAGGTGTACCTGTGTAATGATCTTGCTGTTTAATCAGTTTCTTGACAAGCAAAACCTGTCATGTGGATTGATTATCTTGGAAAAGAAGAAATTCTCACTAAAAGGGGACACATTTGTGCACAAAATTTGTGAGAAAAAGCTTTTTGTGAGTACGGAAAAGGTCTCGGATCTTTTATTTCAACTCATGAAACCAATACTGTTGCGTTTATATTTGTGTGTCTGTATGTCTATATGTATGTACAGTACCAGTCAAAAGTTTGGACACACCTACTCATTCAAGGGTTTATCTTTATTTAAACTTTTCTACATTGTAGAATAATAGTAAAGACATCAAAACTATGAAATAACATTTATGGAATCCTGCAGTAACCAAAAACGTGTTAACTAAATATATTTTATATTTTATATTCTTCAAAGTAGCCACCCTTTGCCTTGTTGACAGCTTTGCACATTCTTGGCAATCTCTCAACCAGCTTCATGAGGTAGTCACCTGGAATGTATTTCAATTCACAGCTGTGCCATGTTGAAAATTCATTTGTGGAATTTCTTTCCTCCTTAATTCTCTTGAGTCAATCAGTTGTATTGTGACAAGGCAAGGTAGGGAGGGTATACAGAAGATAGAAGATAGACCAATTCCATATTATGGCAAGAAGAGTTCAAATAAGCAAAGAAAAATTACGGTCCATCATTACTTTAAGACATGAAGGTTAGTCAATGTAAAATGTCAAGAACATTGAAAGTTTCTTCAAGTGCAGTCGCAAAAACTATCATGCGCTATGATGAAACTGGCTCTCATGAGGACCGCCACATGAAATTAATACCCAGAGCTACCTTTGCTGCAGAGGATACGTTCACAATGCCGCCATTGTCGCAACCCCTATTACCAGCCTGTTCAACCTCTCTTTCATATCGTCTGAGATCCCCAAGGATTGGAAAGCTGCCGCAGTCATCCCCCTCTTCAAAGGGGGAGACACCCTGGACCCAAACTGCTATAGACCTATATCCATCCTGCCCTGCCTATCTAAGGTCTTCGAAAGCCAAGTCAACAAACAGGTCACTGACCATCTCGAATCCCACCGTACCTTCTCCGCTGTGCAATCTGGTTTCCGAGCCGGTCACGGGTGCACCTCAGCCACACTCAAGGTACTAAATGATATCATAACCGCCATCGATAAAAGACAGTACTGTGCAGCCGTCTTCATCGACCTCGCCAAGGCTTTCGACTCTGTCAATCACCAAATTCTTATCGGCAGACTCAACAGCCTCGGTTTTTCGGATGACTGCCTTGCCTGGTTCACCAATTACTTTGCAGACAGAGTTCAGTGTGTCAAATCGGAGGGCATGCTGTCCGGTCCTCTGGCAGTCTCTATGGGGGTGCCACAGGGTTCAATTCTCGGGCCGACTCTTTTCTCTGTATATATCAATGATGTTGCTCTTGCTGCGGGCGATTCCCTGATCCACCTCTACGCAGACGACACCATTCTATATACTTTCGGCCCGTCATTGGACACTGTGCTATCCAACCTCCAAACGAGCTTCAATGCCATACAGCACTCCTTCCGTGGCCTCCAACTGCTCCTAAACGCGAGTAAAACCAAATGCATGCTTTTCAACCGATCGCTGCCTGCACCCGCATGCCCGACTAGCATCACCACCCTGGATGGTTCCAACCTTGAATATGTGGACATCTATAAGTACCTAGGTGTCTGGCTAGACTGCAAACTCTCCTTCCAGACTCACATCAAACATCTCCAATCAAAAATCAAATCCAGAGTCGGCTTTCTATTCCGCAACAAAGCCTCCTTCACTCACGCTGCCAAGCTTACCCTAGTAAAACTGACTATCCTACCGATCCTCGACTTCGGCGATGTCATCTACAAAATGGCTTCCAACACTCTACTCAGCAAACTGGATGCAGTCTATCACAGTGCCATCCGTTTTGTCACTAAAGCACCTTATACCACCCACCACTGCGACTTGTATGCTCTAGTCGGCTGGCCCTCACTACATATTCGTCGCCAGACCCACTGGCTCCAGGTCATCTACAAGTCCATGCTAGGTAAAGCTCTGCCTTATCTCAGTTCACTGGTCACGATGGCAACACCCATCCGTAGCACGCGCTCCAGCAGGTGTATCTCACTGATCATCCCTAAAGCCAACACCTCATTTGGCCGCCTTTCGTTCCAGTACTCTGCTGCCTGTGACTGGAACGAATTGCAAAAATCGCTGAAGTTGGAGACTTTTATCTCCCTCACCAGCTATCCGAGCAGCTAACCGATCGCTGCAGCTGTACATAGTCTATTGGTAAATAGCTCACCCTTTTTCACCTACCTCATTCCCATACTGTTTTTATACTGTTTTTATTTATTTACTTTTCTGCTCTTTTGCACACCAATATCTCTACCTGTACATGCCCATCTGATCATTTATCACCAGTGTTAATCTGCAAAATTGTATTATTCGCCTACCTCCTCATGCCTTTTGCACACATTGTATATAGACTGCCCATTTTTTTCTACTGTGTTATTGACTTGCTAAATTGTTTACTCCATGTGTAACTCTGTGTTGTCTGTTCACACTGCTATGCTTTATCTTGGCCAGGTCGCAGTTGCAAATGAGAACTTGTTCTCAACTAGCCTACCTGGTTAAATAAAGGTGAAATAAAAATAAAATAAAATAAAATTAGAGTTAACTGCACCTCAGATTGCAGCCCAAATATATGCTTCACAGAGTTCAAATATCAGACACATCTCAACATCAACTGTTCAGAGGAAACAGCGTGAATCAGGCATTCTTGGTCAAATTGCTGCCAACAAAACACTGCTAAAAGGACACCAATATGAAGAAGAGACTTGCTTGGGGCACGAAACATGAGCAATGGACAATAGACAGGTGGAACAGATGATCTCTGCATGTGTGATTCCCACCATGAAGCATGGAGCATGAGTAGGTGTGTCCAAACAATTGACTGGTACTGTATATATCAATTGACTGGTACTGTATATATATATATATATATATATATATATATATATATATATATATATACAAACACACAGAGCCTTTGGAAAGTATTTAGACCTCTTGACTTGTTCCACATTTTGTTAGGTTACAGCCTTATTCTAGATTTGATCAATTTTATCTGAACACAATACCCCATATTGACAAAGCAAAACTAGGTTTTTAGACATTTATGCTAATTTATTAAACATTAAATATCATATTTACATAGTATTCAGATACTTTACTCAGTACTTTGATAACATGTTAAAGCTTAATTATGAACATAGTTTGACAAGTTTACTTGACATATAATATGTAATTTCAACGTTTTGGTGCGCATCCACTTGAATTTTGCCTACATTTCGACCGAAATGTGGCTATTTTGAGAACCGAAAGACACAGACTTGAAAACTAAACGCTGGTTTGGTAAGTATAATCCCTTCAAGGTCTTTTGAAGGAAGAACAGCAAAGGTAAGGGAATATTTATGTGGTAAATGTGGGTTTCTGTCGACTCCAAGATAGAGGAGCGATAATGCTAATTTTGGAGCGCCGACTCCTAGTATAGCCTAGTGAACGCAACCTGTAACGTTAAAAATAAATGTAACACAGCGATTGCATTTAGAAGAAGTGTATCTTCCTATACATATGTAAAACATGCATATTTAGTCAAAGTTTATGATGTGTATTCCTTGTTAGCTGACGTTATCTGCCGGAGCTATCGGCATTTCTCCTGACATTTTAGTAGCATTTTTTGAACGATGCATCATTGTAAACAGAGATATATGGATATATATGGCAGATTATTGAAAAAAAAATGAATGTACTGTGTAACATGTTATATTACTGTCATCTGATGAAGATTTCAAAAGGTTAGTGAAATGATTTTTCTTTTAATCCTGCGTTTGTTGATTGCATATTTTTTCGTACTTGGCTATGCAAATGAGCTATGTCTGTGGTGGTGGTTTGACATAAATATGTGCTATGTTTTCGTCGTAAAACATTTTAGAAATCTGACTTGCTGGGTAGATAAACAACTTGTTTATCTTTCATTTGAGCTATTTTACTTGTTAATGTGTGGAGGTTAAATATTTTTAGGAATATTTTTTCGCATTGTGCGTTATGCTAATGAGCTTGAGCCATAGTCACGAACCCGGATCCGGTATTGGTAGACTATGAGGTTAATCTACCCATCGTGTCCAAACTAAAAAATGCTTCACAGCTAAAGCACAACATATGATTATGTTAGATCACCGCCAAGTCGAAAAAACACACAAACATTTTTCCAGCCAAAGATAGGAGTCACAAAAAGCAGAAATATAGGTAAAATTAATCACTAAACTTTGATGATTTTCATCAGAAGAGACACATTGGACATCATGTTACACAATACATGTATGATTTGTTCAATAATGTGCATATTGATATCCCAAAATCTCAGTTTACATTGGCGTGTTACATGCAGTAATGTTTTAATTCCGAAACATCCGGTAATTTTGCAGAAATACTCATAATAAACATTGATAAAAGATACTAGTGTTATTCACAGAATTAAAGATATACTTCTCCTTAATGCAACCTCTGTGTCAGATAAAAAAAAACGGAAAAAGCATAATCTGAGAACGGAGCACAGAACCCAAAACAGCCAGAGGAATAGTCGCCATTTTGGAATCAACAAAGTTAGAAACAACACCATAAATATTCACTTACCTTTGATGATCTTCATCAGAAGGCACTCCCAGGAATCCCAGTTCGACAATAAATGACTGATTTGTTCTATAAAGTTCCATAATTTATGTCCAAATAGCCACTTGTTGTTAGCGTGTTCAGCCCAGTAATCCATCTTCATGAGGCACAGGCACTTCATCCAGACAAAAACTCAAAAAGTTCCGTTACAGTCCTTTAGAAACATGTCAAACGCTGTATGGAATCAATTGTTAGGATGTTTTTAACATACAACATCAATAATGTTCCAACCAGACAATTCCTTTGTCTTCAAAAAGCACTGGAATGAGAGGTAACTCTGTCGGGAGCACGCAACATGAGACCTAGGCTCTCTGCCAGACCACTGACTGAAAGAGGTCCCATGAGCCTCTCCTTTATAGTAGAATCCTCAAACCAGTTTATAAAGACAATTGACATATAGTGGAAGCCCTAGGAAGTGCAACCTCATACATATCTCAATGTATATTCGGTAGGCCAAGCTTTGAAAAACTACAAACCTCAGATGTCAAACTTCCTGGTTGGATTCTTCTCAGGTTTTTGCCTGCCATATGAGATCTGTTATACTCACAGACATCATTCAAACAGTTAGAAACTTCAGAGTGTTTTCTATCCAATACTACTATGCATATATTAGCATCTGGGACAGCGTAGGAGGCAGTTCACTCTGGGAACTCTATTCATCCAAAAGTGAAAATGCTGCACCCTATCCCAAAAAGGTTAAAGCAGATTTTCCTAAGTCTGTCGCAAAATTCAGAATTTCCAGAGTTAGCCATCACTGTGATCGGGTATGGTAACTCGTGCTTCTATGGGTAAGTAAAGATGTCAGGTAATGTGGGTGTTTTAGCAAAAGGGCTTTATAAATGAATTGTCACGCCCTGACCATAGAGAGCCCTTGGGGTTCTCTATGGTGCAATAGGTCAGAGCGTGACTAGGGGGTGTTCTAGTATAGAATTTCTTTGTTGGTGTGAGTATGGTTCCCAATTTGAGGCAGCTGATGATCGTTGCCTCTAATTGGGGATTATACTTAGTGTGGTTCTATTCCCACCTGCGTTTGTGGGATATTGGTTTGTTTTGGTTTATTGCTATGTGTGCTACGAACTTCACGTTCGTTTATTCTTTGTTGTTTTGAAGGTTCACTTTAATAAATATCTGTAACTCTACTCACGCTGCGCCTTGGTCCGCTCATTATGTATACGACGAACGTGACATGAATAAAATGCAGTGCTTCGACCTGCGTGAGCCATCCTACGTTCTGACAGAGAAAGCAGTAATAAGTGCAAAACCTGTCATTCGTGATAAAACAAAGTGCACTATGGTAAACTGCTTCTAACTGATATAATGAAGTGGCAGCTGCATTCATGTAGATGATGTCACCATAGTCTAGGAGAGGAATAAATGTCAACTGAATGATCTGCATTCTAATATTTACTGAGAGGCATGACCTATTTCTATAGAAGAAGCCCAACTTCTTAGTTAATAACTCAGAAATATGCTTTTTACCTATCCAAATGTCCAGATATTTGTAAGCAGGGACATAAACGAACAATGTTGGGACCATCCAAGGTACATATACTTAAATCATTATAACAATTTTTGTGTGCTCTAGAAAACAACATATACTTTGTTTTATCTGCATTCAATACGAATTTAAGATCAATAAAGGTTTTCTGTAAAACAATAAAAGAAGACTATAATTCAGATAGAACTTGGTCAACAGTGGGGGCAAAAGAATACACAGTATCATCCACATACAGGTTACAATTATTTTACAGACAAACCAGTATTGTTAATGTATACAATAAAAAGTACTGGACTCAGAACCGACTCCTGCCAGACACCTTTCATTATAATCAGAAAACTTGATTTACCACCATCAGTAGTTAGTCTCTCACTCACTCACTCACTCACTCACTCACTCACTCACTCACTCACTCACTCACGTGCTCGTTTTTGGGAAAGGGGCACCAGGCCATAAACCTTTCAGATACCACAAATTGTATAGGAAACTCATTCCGGTACCCTCTGTGCTATAGCCCTTAGTAGACTCTCGTTGTAGTTTTAATGTTTTTTATTTATTGTCACGCACCAGATAGGTACATTGAAATGTGTTATTTTACAGGGTCAGCCATAGTATGGCACCCATGGACCAAATTAGGGTTAAGTGCTTTGCTCAAACCAGCCACCTTTCGGTTAGTGAAAAGGATTGGACAGATTAGTTACTAAAACAGCAGACAGAGACAGTATTGTATTAGCATGCATGGCTAACACTGCTATGGAGTGGAGAGAGCAGCTGCTGGCTCCACCTTCGATCGCATCCCCCACACACACACATCCCTGCACCTCCCTCCATGCCTCATGACCCATGCTGAATTACAATGCAGACACGATGCAGAGTCAGCCCGAGCAAAACAACCCATCGGAAATATGACCAAGAGCACAGCGCTGCATATGGGTAAAAATGACCATTACATACTTTATGCTTGGTGCAGAATAACAATGAACCCTTTTACACTCAATAATACCAACTGCATTTACAGAGGTTTCAACACCCAGTTATTGATTAGGCAATGGGGAGATGTTAATTTTGTTGGGACATACGGTAGGCTGCAATGCTCTACTGCAACATGTTTTATCATATACATTTCTATGGAGAGACTTTCCCAAGAGACATATCTGAACTAGTCTTCATCTTTCATTCATCTAGGTCATTAAAGCATTGCTTCTATGTGAGTAGTTCATGTTACGAGACACATGTATGATACACACCCTTGCCATCTTACACAGACACAGAAGTATTGTGTGCACTTTGCCATCCGCATTAAATATTTTATAGAATCATGTAAGGCCATCTAAAACAAAATATGCATTTTTGAAAAGACTGAAACAGTTTAAACCTTTCTTTTAAATTTTATTTTAAAGGCTGACTGTAGCCCAGAGAGGGAGAGTGCATCTAATACAAATGGCCTCAGAGGAGATTGTTAGTGATTGCCTACAGAGTAAATAGGGAGCTGAACAATACCTTAAAGCAGTGGTCACCAACCTGAGCAGCTAACCAATCGCTGCAGCTGTATATAGTCCATCGGTAAAAAATGCTTACTTTGCTGCTCTTTTGCACACCAGTATGTATCACTACTTACTCACCATCATCTGCTCATCATCATCTGCCCATCGATCACTCCAGTCTTAATCTGCTAAATTTGACTTACTTTGCTACTATGGCCTATTTATTGCCTTACCTCCTCATACCATTTGCACATACTGTATATAGACTTTTTTTCTTCTATTGTGTTATTGACTGTATGCTTGTTTATTCCATGTGTAACTCTGTGTTGTTGTTTCTGTCGCACTGCTTTGCTTTATCTTGGCCAGGTCGCAGTTGTAAATGAGAACTTGTTCTTAGCTAGCTTACCTGGTTTAAATAAAGGTGAAATAAAAAATAATCAATGAAAAACTTTTCTGAGTCAAGATCACTTTCACAGTCAAAAAGCAAGCCAAGATCTACCGCTCCGATAAAAAAAAACACATTACTCAAAAAATGTAACATTAACCTAATAAAACAGTTCTTTAGGAATGAGGTTAGTGCTGTCGTGTCTTTGGCTATGCCGGATTAAGTGATATGACATGCTATTCTATCAAATAATTTCTTTGTCATTAATATTACCTGATAAAGCTAATCATGTAAATGTAATTAACTAGAAAGACGGGGCACCACGACATAATGTTTATAGAGCTGTTATCTTCCGAATAAACTCTTAAAGACCTAGTAATCTTTTACGTCAGTAGCAGTCAATATTTAATCGTCACTTTATTCAGGCTCATCTGAAAGTTGTAAATTATTGGTTATCTTTACGAACCCTGGCTAACAAGTTGAATCAGCTTATCACACAGAATTACATATACACAGAATGTATCATACATTGATTACAAATGATGTCATAAAGTAAAACGTCCCTAGCGGACGGAACAGATATGATGCCAAGTTACCCAAAGAAAGGGGGTTGGGTTTGAGTGAAAGAGCGGGAAGATTGAGGAACAAAAAGGTTTTGTGTCTCTATCAGGCCGTAGGAAGCTATGTTCTCGTAAATACAGTATCTTATGCAGTCTAAATAACCCTCCATTTGAAAAAGGAAAATGCAATAAATATTTACTCTGAGCTGCGCTTCGGTAGATTGGTCGTAGATAGAAGGCGGGGTGGTCCAGCATGGATCTCTGGTCCTCTGAAGAATGTCTAGTGGTGAACTGGAGCGTGGTAGAATGGATACTCTGTCTGTCCTCTCCTAGCCCACGTCTACAGTTGCTGCGCTAATGCTAAATTCGATTCGTTAGGTTATTGTCGTTCAACCAGAGCTCACGCGGAGGTTGGCTTAGTTCTGTAGGTGACCTTTTAAATTATTTAAACTTTTACTGTTGTTACTTGAGTATATTTAAAACCACATACTTTTAGACTTATAATTTATGTACTTTTTACACCACTGGATTTCGTGTAAGCTTACCCTGGTGTGACTTTTTGATAATCATATAAATCTCTCTCGGACAAGGTGATTTTATTAATATATTCGGCTATATTTACTCTCAGAATCAAAAATGCTAATTAGCATCAAAGTAGACATCATGCACGACTACAAATCCCTGTAAGCTCCTGCACTTATTCTCTAGCTGACACCTTTGCTAACAGGTATTGTGTCAATCTAAAACGTGTACAAGAGGGTCTACAGAACTGTCAATGTAAAAAAATGTAGCCAATTTAATTATTACTAAATTTAGCAAACATTAGAGAGTTAAATCAGAGATTCTTACCGTTGCCTCAATTCGGTAGTCTCGTCCAGATGATCATGGCAGTTGTAGTTCTTTATATGCTTTATGAGTGTTATGACGTATACTGTGGTACTCTATGGCTGTAGTTTGCTTACATCTCAGAGATAGCTTCTGTCATTACCTGTACACTGTATGTCATTTGCCCACGGAACCATTGTGGAGAGATTTCCGTGGAGATAATTCCGAAGTATCAATAAAAAAAATCACTGCATATCCGACGATAGTATACTATGTGTAAATATTTTATGTTGATTCTATTTCATGACTAATTCAAACCAGCACTGCATTCAGTCAAAGTAAGTTGATAAGGTGTACAATAATGTGTCTTACCAGTTTTGGGATCAATAGAGAAATATGGCTGTCCTTGGAGAATACTGTAGACAACTCGGGCACTATTTCCATACGTTGGGTCATCAGCGTCCGAAGCAGTAACTTGATATACAGAAGTACCTGAAAATATAATGAAAGAAAAATCAGAATCAAGCATTCTTATCGATATGTGATACTTATGAGTATATGTGTCTTCATTAGTGCCTTTAATTCATACAGAATTTGTTTTGATGTTGGGTAACTTCATATATTTATTTGAAGAAGTAATAGTTTCAGGACTGTTGATGGAATTTACATGTTTAAATGAATGACTAGAATGTTACACCCTGAAAGCATATAATTGTATGAAATTGATTAGGATCATTACATTATTATTAATGATGTATGTAGTTTTAGTCAGTAAAATTATATATCTGTACAATATATACTTTTAGTATCTTAAACACAGACTGTCTGAGCAGAATTCGGTGCCGACCTTGCTAGGGGCCTCTGAGAGATTTGGGAGAAGGCAGTGAGTACTCCCTAATCTTGAGCGAGGACAGGGAGTGCTTCTCACGGTCCCTAATTATTGTCGGCTGGGTATTGATACAGTATGTGCATAGGATACTTACTGTTCGTGTGTATGTATGTGAAGCATGATATCTACTGTTTGTGTATGAAAGTATGTGCGTAAGGAGCTAGTATAAAATGAATGGTTTTGTACAACGAACTAGCGCTCTCATGAATAAACATTTTGACTATCTTACAAATTCTGGGTTGAAGGCCGAGTAGTGTAATTGAATTGGGTTATGAACACTGAGAACATAATTCTCGTGACAATTTGGTCCTTCGAGCCGGATCTCAATACCTGCCTCTGTCGTCCCAAGAAACGGCTGAAAACCGTGCATGGGCGGATCCAGGATCCGTAAGACAAAGACATGACCTCTGAATTCAGGGTTTATTTCAGGCCAGTGGTGAACTGGTACATGACAGAGGTGGTGACGAGATCCAACCTACATTGCTTTTCCCAGTCTACGAGACGAAGGTCAGTAAATCTTTATTCACGAATTCTGGGGAATTGATGCTCGGGCTACATTGAGACATGTTTGATTGTTTTTGTGTAGTTTAGGTGATGATTTTAAAATTCCCATAAGGGATTCTAAGCCGGTGACCTATCTTTAGAATTTTGTGTGGAGAAAAGTTATAAAGGGAACAAAGTATTCTATGCAAATGGAAGATAGGAATTGGGTGTAGAGCCACCTAGGCAGCAGTAGAAGGGGGTCCGTAATGACACCGGGTATCTGCAGTACCAATATAAACTAGAGAATATTGAGATCTAAATCTAATTAATCTAGGGGATATTAGCAGGAAGGGGAGAGTCAGATCTTCGCACATCTAGATCTGATTATCCAACGAAGAAGGGAAGCCTAATTTAGCGGAGTGAGTTACGAGATATTAACATCAAAATAACAAGCAACAACAGAAAAATAGGCTGCTGACTAGGGATTTATGACCCCTGGAAAATAGCTTATAGGTTGTATACGTGTGAGACCTAGTGTCCGATCGGCACCTCTATACAGGTTTCTACAGTTTCAAGAAAGGAAAAGCACACATAGGTTAAGAGATAGCAAAATAAGCATAATAACTGTGAGCCCACACATAGGGAGTAGTGACATACACATCAGTGAGACACATAGGAGTAATTTAATCAGAATTAGAAATACATACACATAGATTTTGAGAATAAGATAAAGGGAAAATAGCACATACATAGATCATAGAAATACATAGACATAGATTTTGAGAATAAGCATAGGAACTACAAGGTTTTGCTAACGATGGATAGTAAATCCTCAAAGGAGGTCCCGGAATTAACCGGAGATAAGAGATAAATCTAATCCCAAAATGGAGAGGTAAATCTAATGCCCAAAATGAAGAAAGAAGTATTAATTTGAGAGACGTCTAGATGTAGAAAAATGTGATTTAATGGTAAAGTAGATACATAAGACGTGTGTAGATAGTCACGGGAAACAGCAGGTTGAGGGTTAACTACCTGGCTGTCTGAATCCCAGAAAAGAAGGTAAGAACGCAAGCGTAGAGAAAGGGTGAGAGAAAGTTGCCAGAAGGATATCAGCAGGGGAAAGAATTATGTGCGTGTGAGACCTAATAATTTATCAAAAGTCATAATAGTAATTGTTCCTAAATGCTGAGTAGGAGATAGAGAGAGTGACACGGGTCCTGAGAGGAAAGGAAAAGAGAAGATAAGGGGACATACAAGGAAAAAGAGAGAGGCAGAGACAACGAGAGAGAGAGAGAGTAAGGAGAATCCTCGCTGGGGAAACGCTTGGACCTTTTTTCTATTTTCTGGGAATTGTCTTGGTAGTACGTGCCGGAGTTTACGACTTCAGACAATTATAATAATTGGGTTATTTGCGTCTCTATCATTTCAATAGTGTTGGTGGTCCAGGGGTTGAATTCTTGCCTACACGCGGGAGAATCGAGTTCGTATCTCAGCCTATGCACCAATAGACTAAAATTAATTCTGATTGTAATTCAAATATTGATATGTTTGGCCGGGAGAGATACGGTTGTTAGTGTTTGTTTAAGATATAAACTGAACGTTTTAAGAGCTGGTTTAGATGAAATTGAAAGACTAATTCATTCTAAATAACATCGATGATATTTTGATGTAATACGTTGTCTTGCCTAACTGATCTACTGGAATAACGTATTGAGAAAGGAGTCATATTGAAATTACTGAATCATAGAAGAGACAGTTACCTACATCTAAGGAATTCTAAATAATAGAGGAGAGATAATTGCGGTAGAGTTGTGCCCATCGATTGGTGTTTTTATTCTTATGGATTGACTGATGTAGGTTATACATTTTGGTGATTTGCATATTGCTTTTAAGTCTGGGACAATTCATAAGGGTGAAGCCGAAAGAGAAGGTAAAGTTATAGATTGTTTAGGTAACACCAGTGACTTTGAACAGGAAGTGAATGTATTCTAACATTATAATCTGTTTCCATTGCGTGGAACAATGTCAGCTCAGCAAAGTGGATTGCAGGTTGAGATTTTATTTTATTTTAAAGGGACAGTGCACATTAATCATAGTTGTGTGTGTCTAACGGCAGGGTTTCCTATTAAGCATTTTCAGAGACTGTTTGCAGACATACTGAATGGGATTTAATGTTGCAAAGCAAGCTTGGGTTAAACTAGTCAAGTAGTAGGGGAATTTCGTAGATTTAAAGTACAGTATTGTAACCAAGGGTAGCGCACATTCAATTAAGTATAATGAATCATTGAGGAAATTTAAAACTAATGATTGGAGGGGTACAATGGAATTATCATTATTATTAGGTTTTGTTTGTAGTAAGCGTTTGGGTTTCTGAATCGGGGTAGTATAATGAATGCTGACCAAGTGTTTTTTTTCTGTGAAAAGGAGAGCTTCATTGTCTTTCTTTCGGATGTTTTCTGGGGGCTGTAATCTTGAAGGGAGCGAGTGAGATAGAGGCATGTTCCTACCAAATTGAAAAGGCCTGGAAATATTTTGTTTGTTTTTAGCCTTTAGGTTTGAGGAGATTTCCATGTTTCCTAGATACGATATCTTAAAGGGGTGCACACACATATGGAATATTAGAAGTTTTAATTAAACACGTGAATTCTTTTGATAATGTTCTGGGAACCTAGGATACAACATGTAGAAAATGTTTGATGGTCTTTCTTTAATTTGTATAATATAGTATGAAACACGACTGTAAAAGGGTGGTATGACTTTTGACCTCTATCATGGCTTTCCTTTGTGGTCTGATCAGCCTCATGGGAGGGCCATTTGGATAATGAATTTGAATAATGGATGACAGTTTAGCTAATCAGGTAGAACAAATAGAAGGCCAGAGTTAGGGACCAGAACAGGTAAACATAGAATATACACTAGCAGAACACATGAGAAGACTGTTTGTTAACCAAATCCGTATGTCCAAGATTTTGTGTCCTACAGGTGAATTACAGGAGAAGGTGATTCACTCAATCCAACCAGGAGACGGGGGGGGGGGTGAATCCAGTCCCTGAGGAGATTATACTGGAAGCAGCCCCGTTGGGAAGGCCCATACCAGGTTCTGTTAAAACCACTGCCTTTGCCATTAAAACAGCTGAGAGAGTCACTTGGGTCCACGTTACCCACTGCAAGAAGGTACTGTATGTACACATATAAACACTGCTGACACTGCTGATCACACGCAGAGTTAGGAGAAGAGCCAAGTACCAACAGGGTCCAGGGGTTACCTCCTTATCGAACATTTCCTATCCCGACCGTTCATCACTGTGTGTGCTCCTAGAATTGTGAGTATGGGGTGGTACCTAGCAGACCGACTAAGAGCAGGAGAGGGTTGGCGGTTTTCGGGAAGAGTAGGTGCTCTGAGCTGCATCATATAGTCTTGGTAACCTTTCTGATACTTCCAGATCCATCACCTGCCGCTACTGATTATATGACGCCATTGTCATTGATACAAAGTAAAAGATAAACTACAGAATAATGAGTCAAAGAAGGTCAAGATGTAGGATTTAAGGTAAACATTAAACAATTCCCTAGGAAAGCAATAACTCTAGAGAGACTGGGTTGGCCAGATTGATGTACTCGGCCAACCCACCTCGGTTCACTTTAACGGTTAAAAATAATAAGTTGTATTACAAAAGTAGTTTGAAATGTTTTGGCAAAGTTTACAGGTAACTTTTGAGATATTTTGTAGTGACGTTGCGCAAATTGGAAGCTGTTTTTTTCTGGATCAAACGCGCCAAATGAATGGACATTTTGGATATAAATCGACGGAATTAATCGAACAAAAGACCGTTTGTGATGTTTTTCGGACATATAAGAGTGCCAACAAAAGAAGCTCGTCAAAGGTAAGGCATGATTTATATTTTATTTCTGCGTTCAACCCTGCAGGGTTGAAATATGCTATTGTCTCATTGTTTACTGTTGTGCTAGCATCAGATAATAGCTTCTTAGGCTTTCGCCGAAAAGCCTTTTTGAAATCTGACATGTTGGCTGGATTCACAATGAGTGTAGCTTAAATTTGGTATCGTACATGGTTGATTTAATGAAAGTTTGAATTTTATAGCATTTTTTAAAATTTGGCACTCTGCATTTGTCCTGGCAATTGGCCAGGTGAGACATCAGTTCTGTTATACTCACAGACAATATTTTGACAGTTTTGAAAACTTTAGAGTGTTTTCTATCCTAATCTGTCAATTTTATGATTATTCTAGCATATGGGCATGAGAAATAGGCGGCTTACATTGGGAATGTTATTTTTCCAAACATAAAATAGTGCCTCCTAGCTGAAAGAGGTTAATGGCTGAAAGGTAATCATTAATGTGACGGATTTAGGTTTGGAAGTACAGGAGACAATTCTTAACCTCACAGCAGCTTTATCTGATGTAGGGTGGGCTCGTACCAGCAAAGGACGCATACGATAGAAACTTCCAGAAGGTGGTGGTTAGGCACTTGCGCTCCTGGATTATTGGTCCAACCAGTTGGAGTTAACCTTTCTAGCGCAGGGGTAGCGGAACTCAAGAATATTTTTTAGAAATATGTAACTTTCACACATTAACAAGTCCAATACAGCAAATGAAAGATAAACATCTTGTTCACCTCTCTAGGGTATGTGGGACGCTAGTGTCCCAACTGGCCAACATCCAGTGAGATTGCAGAGCGCCAGATTCAAATACAGAAATACTCAATATAACAATTCAGAAAACAAAACATATTTTACATAGGTTTAAAGATGAACTTCTTGTGAATCCAACCACAGTGTCAGATTTTTAAAATGCTTTACGGCGAAAGCATACCTTACGATTATTTGAGAACATAGCCCAGCAGACAAATCATTACAAACAGTAACCAGCCAAGCAAACTCAGAAGTAGAGATACAATTAATCCCTTACCTTTGATGATCTTCATATGGTTGCACTCAGAAGACATTCATTTACTCAATAAATGTTATTTTTGTTCGATAAAGTTTTGTTTGCTCGTTTTCTTCAGTAATCCACAGGCTCAAACACAGTCAAAACAGGCAGACAAAAAAATCCAATTTGTATCCGTAAAGTTCATAGAAACATGTCAAACGATGTTAATATTCAATTCTCAGATTAATTTTAGCCTAAATAATCTATAATATTTCAACCGGACAATAACGTTGTCAATATAAAAGGTAAACAAGAAAGGCACTCTTGGGATTGCGCATGAAAAAGCTCTGTGACACGTCAGGGTCCACTCATTCAGACTGGTCTTACGCCCTCATTTATCAGAATACAAGCCTGAAACAATTTGAGTCCTATGTCAATGGATACTGTAATGGCATTGAATAGAAAACTACAAAACCAACAAAAAACTACTTCCTGAATGGACTTTTCTCAGGTTTTCGCCTGCCAAATCAGTTCTGTTATACTCACAGACACCATTTTAACAGTTTTGGAAACTTCAGAGAGTTTTCTATCGAAATCTGCCAGTTACATGCATATCATAGCTTATGGGCCGGAGTAGCAGGCCATTTAATTTGGGCATGCTTTTCATCCACAATTTCGAATGCTGCCCCCTACTCTAGAGAAGTTGACCTTTTTGGGATAGGAGGCAGCATTTTCACTTTTGGATGAATAGCGTGCCCAGAGTGAACTGCCTCCTACTCTGTCCCAGATGCTAATATATACATATTATTATTGTTATTGGATAGAAAACACTCTAAAGTTTCTAAAACGGATTGAATGATGTCTGTGAGTATAACAGAACTCATATGACAGGTGAAAACCTGAGAAAAATCCAACCAGGAAGTGGGACATCTGAGGTTTGTAGTTTTTCGAAGCTTGGCCTACCGAATACACATTGAGATATGGATGAGGTTGCACTTCCTAGGGCTTCCACTAGATGTCAATCATCTTTATAAACTGGTTTGAGGATTCTACTATAAAGGAGGGGCTCATGAGACCCATTTGAGTCAGTGGTCTGTTAGAGAGCCTCGGTCTCATGACGCGCACTCCCGACAGAGTTACTTCTCATTCCAGTGCTTTTCTGAAGACAAAGGAATTCTCCGGTTGGAACATGTTAAAAACATCCTAAAGATTGATTTGTTTGACAGGGACTGTAACGGAACTTTTCGAGTTTTTGTCTGGGAAGTGCCTGCGCCTCATGAAGATGGATTACTGGGCTAAACACGCTAACAACAAGTGGCTATTTGGAGATGGATGGAACTTTATGGAACAAATCAGTCATTTATTGTCGAACTGGGATTCCTGGGAGTGCCTTCTGATGAAAATCATCAGTTTTTTTAAAAATCTGACACAGCGGTTGCATTAAGGAGAAGTCTATCTATAATTCTGTGAATAACACTATCTTTTGTCAATGTTTATTATGAGTATTTCTGCAAAATCACCGGATGTTTTGGAATCAAAACATTATTGCATGTAACGTGCCAATGTAAACTAAGATTTTTGGATAGAAATATGCACATTATCGAACATAACATACATGTATTGTGTAACATGATGTCCTATGAGTGTAATCTGATGAAGATCATCAAAGGTTTGTGATTCATTTTATCTATATTTCTACTTTTTGTGACTCTTATCTTTGACTGTAACAATGGCTGTGTTTTTTCGACTTGGCTATGACATAACATAATCATATGTTGTGCTTTAGCTGTAAAGCATTTTTGAAATCTGACACCATGGGTAGATTAAGTCATCAGAGGCCAATTATAGGAGGCTAAAGTAGGCACAGGAGGAGTTTTGACCAGGATGGGAGTAGTTTTGTCTCGATGCTATTGGCATCCTCAGTGAAGTTTCAGATTAATTCAAAGCCATGAATCCAATAGGTGAAGACTTTACCACTACGTTCTTTTGGTGGTTGACAATAAATAAAAATGTGGATTGGATTAATGACATCTTTTATAATCACCAGAGATTTGTGAATGATACTGGGGACGCAGTAAAGCGGTTCTCTGACCAATTATCCGCCACCTCCCTCATGACCTGGTAAAATAGACTGACTCTCGATATGTTAATTGGCAGAAAAGGTCGGGGTATGTAGAATGCTTGGGGTTCATTGCTGTACATGTATTTTTTCTATAACATTGCTATTGCTGTATGTTTAAATTGTAATAACACAGCTCCAGAAGAATCAGTGACCAAGGCCCTGGCTGTTTTTAGCTCATGATTTAGCGGAAAACTCAAGGGTGGATAATTCTCTAACAAATTGGTTTGACAGTATGTTTGGGAAATGGAAAAATGTCAAAATCACTGTGTTGTGGGCAACTTTCACCTGTATGAGTGTTTTGGTGCTGTTTGGATGTTGATTGTTCCCCTGTGTGAGGGGTTTGATTTCCAGGACTCTGGAAAGGTCAATGACGCAACAGATGGTGAGGTATGGACCGATTCCGAGCTCCGGCCAGTGGGATGACTAATACAGGCATCCAGGCCTAGGAGATGGCTCCGTTTCTTTTAACTACAAGGAGCCAATGTTAGATGAGACTGTTTTAATGTTTAAGACTGTTTTTTAATGAATATTGTATTAAAAATCCTAACAGGAAACGTTATAGGCCTAAAACAGTCATTGCTGAATATCAGATGTACATACATGTATTTATTGGTTTGAATTATTCTTGTATACCATTTATGTTTCAATATAGTATTTGAGGTATCAGTGTATATTATTTAGTCATTAAGGGTGGATTGTTGATGTAATTATTATTATTATTATTATTAATATTCCACCCTGAAACCATATGATTGTATGAAATTGATTAGGATCATAAAATTATTATTAATGATGTGTGTAGTTTTAGTCAGTAAAATTATACATCTTTACAATATATCATTTTAGTATCTTAAACAAAGACTGTCTGAGCAAAATTCAGTGCCGACCTTGCTAGAGGCCTCTGAGAGATTTGGGAGAGGGCAGTGAGTACTCCCTAATCTTGAGGGAGGACAGGGAGTGCTTCTCACGGTCCCTAATCTTTGTCGGCTGGGTATTGATACAGTATGTGCGTAGGATACATACTGTTCATGTGTATGTATGTGCATATGATATCTGCTGTTTGTGTGTAAAAGTATGTGAGTAAGGAGCTGGTATAAAATGAATGGTTTTGTACAATGAACTAGTGCTCTTGTGAATAAACATTTTGTCTATTTAGCTGGGCCTCCGTCTGTTTTATTCAATCAGTATCTTACAAATCCTGGGTTGCAGACCGAGTAGTGTAATTGAATTGGGTTATGAACATTGAGAACATAATTCTCGTGACAAGGGCACAGAGAATGGTTACCTTTGGGATTTGTTTAATAACCTCTTACAGCTACCCTCCTACTTTTAGCTCCTCCGGAAAACATACCCAAATCTAACTGACTGTAGCTCAGGCCCAGAACCAAGGATATGCATATTCTTGTTTTCATTTGAAAGAAAACACTCTGATGTTTGTGTACATGTGAATTGAATGTAGGAGAATATAACACAATAGATCTGGTTTAGATAATACAATGAAAAAAACACAAGTTTTTTATTTTTATTGTTGTATCATCATCTTTAAAATGAACAAGACAAAACAAACATTCAGATAGGATGATGGGGACAATTTCAGTGAAAAACATAAGAGGGCAACAGTACTTTTGCAAAGTTTCAGAAAAGATAACTTCCAAAATAAGTGTGCTACATGACATTTATCATGAAGTCACCCAGGTGTCCCACATAAGTAGCCCACATGTACCCAAATTGGTGAAGTTATACATTTTGAATGGAATAACTATATATACAAAATACCAAAATGGTATTCTAACACCCCCCGAAAAAAAAAAAAAAAAAACATACATTTACAAAATAACACTTTCAATATTTGGAAGACCCTCAGTCCTCTACACAATATTGTGCTGCTGATGCCAGGTGCCATAGCAGTCTCTTTCTGCTGTAAAGCAGAGGGTCAACAAGCATGTGGTGCAGGTAATGGGGGACTTCATTTTGCAAAGAACACAGCAACACCTCCATGCTGTGCCCCTTTGGCCCTGAGACACATCCATGCCTGCAGAAATACATTTGGGCAGATGAACACCACTTGTGGCAGGAGCAGAAGGGACAGAGGTAGAGGGGCCAGAACGTGGTGCAGTGGTGCTGTGGTGCTGTAGTCAGCAAGCTCCTTGATGAGCAGCTCTCTGAAGGCTAGCTGTGAGATGGGGGGCTTTCCACAGCTCTTAGCCATTTCCTTGTGTAGGATGAATGCATTCACCACAGCAATGTCGATGAAATGATAGAAGAAGGTCTTGTAATATTTCATTGTCTTTTGGAGAACATTGTAATAGCCTATCAGTGCATCTGACAGGTCCACACCTCCCATGCACTTGTTGTAGTCCTTTATTGCAGTTGGAATGGATACATTTTTTTGCAGTCCATGCCCCAGTAGCTGAGACAACAGGTGTCCGGCAAGATGAACCAGCTTCAGTGGGGGATGGACACCTTGGCACTGGGGGCTCCCATTCGGAGTCAGTGTCACTGTGAAAGAAAATGTTCAGTTAAAAGAGTTTCACATATGAGCCGTATATCAACAGGTATAATAAATAGATATACTGTATATAGAGCACAGGGAACATAAGGTTGAATATATTATTATAGGCCTGCTAGATCTACTATCTCATTTCTATTATTAAAGACCAGCTAGATCTACTGTCTATTTTATATTACGACATTTGGCTAGATCTATTGTCTCTATTATATTATGACAGACCAGCTAGATCTACTGTCTTTATTATATTACAACAGACCAGCTTTATCTACTGTCTCCATTTCACTTTGGCCATTGTTGTGGGCCTGCCCTCCCCTCAACAGCCTCAAATAGGCTATTTCATGAGGGGTGGGGTAAGGTGGAGCGGGAGACACACGCATCTCGGCCATGCTCCCTCTAATCCACAATATGTATATATACACACACAAACATAGGCTATGGGTCATACACATACATACAAACATACTCCCTCCCACAATGTATAGCCAACGTGTACTTTACACATTTCATTACACTTTTATATATTGCTACTAAAAAATTTAAAAATCACAAATAATATTTAAAATTATTAATTACAAACAACGTCATTAGCATGAGAAGAACTTACCAGTCCAAAATGAGGTCCTCTCCGTTGAAAAATATTCCTCCATTTGGGAATCAAAGCTATGCTAGCTAAATGAATCGTCCTCCAACAATCTCTGTCTCACTTTCCAGATCAATTTCTTCTAAAATTATGTGTACATCTGTATATATAGACTTAGATTTAGCTTTCCCTGACTTAGTCGCCATACTGATTGATTTATAAACAGCTGAAGATGCACTTTACCAAAATAGTGCTGTGCGTAACATGCGTGGCTCCTTCCAGTATGAATCTTCAATGGCGAATGACCCTCTTTACGCCGGAGTTTACTACATGGGTTGGTCTTCCAACACATAACCATTACATACTGCCGATGACCTCAGCTCATTGGATATCGACCAAGCTAGATTTCAAGACTATCAGTGGTCATTGGGTTACAATACAGTCAATCAACGAATCAGCGGTCATATCATTGGTGCACAATGATTTCATTACTTGTTGTCTTCAAATCGGTTTCTTTCAGTCAATACGTCCCGCGAAATGACCCATCAGTTTGGTTGTGTTACAAACAACCAGTTGAGTGCAATGAAACCAAACATGACTGGATAAAGTCACGTTTAGTGTGTGTATTTACATCGAATGTGTCGTTGAAAATTTAATGAGAAGGAATTCACGACACAAGCAGTTCACAAAATGTTTTGTGTTAAGATATTAAAATAGATTTTATCAAACAAAACACCATTCATTGTGTAACAATGAGCATTGGGATTGCAAACAGAGGAAGATAGTCAAAGGTAAACAATTAATTTTATTGCAACTTTGAAATATTTTTTTTATTGGGCTCTGTCCTCGGATAATCGCATCGTATTCTTTCGCAGTAAATCCCTTTTTTCAAATCTGAAAACACAGTTGGATCAGCAAGATTGTAGGCTTTCGAATGACTATTTATGTAGCGATCACCGTATGTTGTTGAATTTAATCCCGCTAATGGGTTCGGTGCACAGAGAGGTTCATTCTCAAACCTTCAAAGTAAGACATACAGTATGCCTACTCATTCAAGGGGTTTTCTTTATTTTTCTTTACCCTTTGCCTTGATAACAGCACTCTTGGCATTCTCTCAACCAGCTTCAGGAGGTAGTCACCTGGAATGCATTTCAATTAACAGTGTTGTGACAAGTTTTTTGTTGTTTTTGCTTTATTTAACTAGGCAAGTCATTTAAGAACACATTTTTATTTACAATTACAGCCTACCTCAGACCAATTGTGCGCCGCCCTATGCAACTCCCAATGAAAGCCGGTTGTGAAACAACCTGGAAACCAGGGTCCGTAGGGACACCTCCAGCACTGAGATGCAGTGTCTTAGACCACTGCGCCACTCGGGAGCCCAAGGTAGGGGTGGTACACAAAAGATAGATTTATTTGGTAAAAGACCAAGTCCATATTATAGCAAGAACAGCTGAAATAAGCAAAGAGAAACGACAGTCCATCATTACTTTAAGGTCAGTCAATGCTGAAAATGTCAATAACCTTTAACATTTCTTCAAGTGCATTCGCAAAAACCATCAATCACTATAATGAAACTACTGTAGCTCTCATGAGGACTGCCACAGGAAAGTTAAGACACAGAGTTACCTCTGCTGCAAAGGATAAGTTAATTAGAGTTAACTGCACCTCAGATTGCAGCCCAAATAAATGCTTCAGAGTTCAAGTGGCAGACACATCTCAACATCAACTGTTCAGAAGAGACTGTGTGAATCAGGCAATTCATTGTTGAATTGCTGCAAAGAAACTACTATTGTAGAACACCAATAATAAGAAGAGACTTGCTTGGGCCAAGAAACACAGAGCAATGGACATTAGACCGGTGGAAGTCTGTCCTTTGGTCTGATGAGTCCAAATGTAAGATTTTTTGTTCCAACCGTTGTGTCATTGTGAGACGCAGAGTAGGTGAACAGATGATCTCCGCATGTGTGGTTCCCACTGTGAAGCATGGAGGAGAAGTTGTGATGAGGTGGGGGTGCTTTGATGGTGACACTGTCAGTGATTTATTTCGAGTTCAGGGCACAGTTAACTAGCATGACTACCACAGCATTCTTCAGCGACACGCCATCCCATCTGGTTTGTGCTTAGTGGAACTGTCATTTGTGGCTATCTGACCAAGAAGGAGAGTGATGGAGTGCTGCATCAGATGACCTGGCCTCCACAATCATCAGACCTCAACCCATTTGAGATGGTTTGGAATGAATTGGACCAAAGAGTGAAGGAAAAGCATCCAACAAGTGCTCAGCATATGTGGGAACTCCTTCAAGACTGTTGGAAAAGCATTCCTCATGAAGCTGGTAGAGTGGATGTCAAGAGTATGCAAAGCTGTCATAAAGGCAAAAGGTGGCTACTTTGAAGATGTCCAAATATAATATATATATATAAAAAATATATAATAAATATATTTAAAACATATATATATATATTAATAGATTTGTTTAACACTTTTTGGTTACTACATGATTCCAAATGTGCCCTTTCATACCTAGTTTTGATGTCTTCGCTATAATTTTACAATGTAGAAAATAGTACAAATACAGAAAAACCCATTGAATGAGTATGTGGGTGCAAACTTTTGACTGGTACTATATGATACTATCATCATTTGAAATGTCCTATTGGTTATTCCCATTCAGGAGTCTCAAGCTGTTAATAAGTAAAATATGTTTCCAGTAAAGATAGTCTACTACTTGCCCAACAGAAGAATAATATAGCTATTGTGATCCACGTTTTTTGGCTTAGCTCAGAAGATGGATAATTTTATCCTCTTGAAAAAGGTCCCGTACAGTCAAAATTGTGTATTTTTAAGATATTTGGATGAAACCAGAACAAAATATGATGACTAACGTCTGAAATATGACTTTCTTCTACATTTATAAAGTTTATCATAACGTTACAAGTCCCCTCCCTCATGTCAAATACTGTGTTTCAGGAGGTGGGATTATTAAGGGCATTTTGTGACCTTTTGTGACGTTTCATTTTATTCTCTTTGCTATTTTAAATAAGTACTGCCTTGTGACCAACAATGCAGGAGTCTCCATATATCGGCATAGTTTACATAGCTCGGTAGCTATTTGCCTGAGCGTGTCAGCAAATGTATACTGAACAAAAATATAGATGCGACATGTAAATTGTTGGCCCCATGTTTCATTAGATTAAATAAAATATCCCAGAAATGTTACATATGCAAAAAAAGCTTATTTCTCTAAAATGTTGAACAGAAATTTGTTTACATCCCTATTAGTGAGCCTTTCTCCTTTGTCAAGATAATCCATCCACCTGACAGGTGTGGCATATCAAGAAGCTGATTGAACAGCATGATCATTACACAATAAAAGGCCACTTTAAAATATGCAGTTTTGTCACACAACACAATGCCACAGATGTCTCAAGTTGAGGGCGCATGCAATTGGCAAGCTGACTGCAAGAATGTCCATCAGAGCTGTTGCCAGAGAATTAAATGTTCATTTCTCTATCATAAGCTGCCTCCAACGTCATTGTAGAGAATTTGGCAGTACGTCCAACTGGCCTCACAACGGCAGCCCACGTGTAACCATGCCAGCCCAAGACCTCCACATCCGGCTTTTTTACCAGAAGAATTGTCTGAGACCAGCCACCAGGACAGCTGATGAAAATAGTCTGTAATAAAGCTGTTGTGTGGGGCAAAACATATTCTGATTGGCTGGTCCTGGCTCCCCAATGTGTGGGCCTGGCTCTCAGAGGGTGGCTGCGACCCTGCCCATTTGTGAAATCCAAAGATTAGGGCCTAATACATTTATTTAAATTGTTTTATATTTTTGTTCAGTATAATTACAGGTTTCCCCTATTAATCTAAGGCAAAGATACTTATAGGTTTCTGATTTCATCTGTGTCTGGTGTTAGCAAGTCACTGGCTAGCTAGGTATTCAGCCAGCATGGAACAAAAGCAGGGGAAGTGTTGCCCAAAACTGTGACGCAGTTGTCATGTCATTACATCATGAGACATGGCAAACAGAACATGTATAGAAGATTGTTGGAAGACAACTGCAGAAAAACCCCCACCAAAGAACATGTTTCATACAAAATGTTTGATATCCTTGATAGTCATGTTAAATCATATACAGTGGGGCAAAAAAAGTATTTAGTCAGCCACCAATTGTGCAAGTTCTCCTACTTAAAAATATGAGAGAGGCCTGTAATTTTCATCATAGGTACACTTCAACTATGACAGACAAAATGAGAAAAAAAATCCAGAAAATCAAATTGTAGGATATTTAATCAATTAATTTGCAAATGATGGTGGAAAATAAGTAATAGGTAAGCAGTTTGGTTTGAAGAAATCAACTGTGGGAGCAAATATTAGGAAATGGAATACATACAAGACCACTGATAACCTCCCTCGATCCGGGGCTCCACACAAGATCTCACCCCGTGGGATCAAAATGATCACAAGAACTTGTGAGCAAAAATCCCAGTACCACACGGGGGGACCTAGTGAATGACCTGCAGAGAGCTGGGACCAAAGTAACAAAGCCTACCTTCAGTAACACACTATGCCGCCAGGGACTCAAATCCTGCAGTGCCAGACGTGTCCCCCTGCTTAAGCCAGTACATGTCCAGGCCCGTCTTTCAGCATGACAATGATCCCGAACACACCGCCCGGGCAATGAAGGAGTGGCTTCGTAAGAAGCATTTCAGGGTCCTGGAGTGGCCTAGCCAGTCTCCAGATCTCAACCCCATAGAAAATCTTTGGAGGGAGTTGAAAGTCCGTGTTGCCCAGCAACAGCCCAAAAACATCACTGCTCTAGAGGAGATCTGCATGGAGGAATGGGCCAAAATACCAGCAACAGTGTGTGAAAACCTTGTGAAGACTTACAGAAAACGTTTGACCTCTGTCATTGCCAACAAAGGGTATATAACAAAGTATTGTGATAAACTTTTGTTATTGACCAAATACTTATACTTATTTTCCACCATAATTTGAAAATAGATTCATAACAAATTCTGGATTTCTTTTCTGATTTTGTCTGTCATAGTTGAAGTATACCTATGATGAAAATTACAGGCCTCTCTCATCTTTTTAAGTGGGAGAACTTGCACAATTGGTGGCTGACAAAATACTTTTTTGCCCCACTGTATGAAGTGTACCCAGACTTCACCCTGTCTAGTTTCAACTCTAATAGTCCAAGATGAACTAGCTAGCTCGATAAAACAGTGCTGACAATTCATAAATCATTTGTGAAACCATAATGTGTGACAGGATTGAATGTTGCATGCAATGTTCAATGTTGTATGAGTTGCTTTGCGTATCAGCAAATTTGCTTGAGATGATCTCACCGCAGCACTGCTCAATGTGTCCATGTTACTTGACATGGGTGTTTTCTAATATCTAGGTGAGCTTCCCCACCTACTCAGGCTGTTTTTTGGACTTTCTAATAGTTAGAAAACGTACATTATCAATAATGCTGAGCATTTCTAGCTGGAAAAATATTATTGGTGATGTTTTGGTCATTCAAAAGATTATTTTACATGGGATTCAGAATGACAGTTCGAGACCTTTAGAACCCATGTCACATACCTCATCTTATTGTGATGCTGCATTCATAACCAAGTGGGAACAATATTTAACGGCCCTCCAAATGGTAATTACTAGTGGGAACTCGTTCATCATCCTGAGCTCCCACTTCTCTCACATGCTCGACAACAGCATTTTTGGCATTTAAATGCAACAATAAATTATTTATAAAAAGCAATCTATTAATATATTTATCTTAAAACAATCATTTGTGTACAAGCTTGATAGCTGTACTTTTAGTTTATGGTTTGTGCAGCATGATGACCATTAACCAATCAGTGATTCTCAATGAGTTCAAAGCATGTGAATGCATCCAACTGGTGTTTAAGACATCACAACTAGTAAATTCCCACCTCCTACTTGATTACGAATGCAGCATTACCAATGGCTTGTCCCTGCTCAATTTCATTACCTCCCATTGGTTTCAATCCATTAATCGACATTGTCTGCTGTTTACTTATTGCAGGGACCACAAACCAGTTAATGCAGTTTCGAGAGCTCAAGATGACCATCTGAAATAGGATTCAGTAAAAGTCAGTGAGTCACAGCAAAAAGACAGAAATTGTCCACCTTCAGACAATTCAGCATTACTACCACATATTTTGTTTCTGTTTGAAAACAATTCCAGTTCATGGGGTAGATTATCGAATGAGCTCAGTGCTTTATGAAAAGTTTAACAAGAGCAGTAAGTGCTAAGGCGATACTTCCTGAAGCTTTTAGACTGATGATCGTCTCAGAAGACAGAAAGGGGAATCCTAGCGCAACAGACAGGTAGAAACTGAAATTTAAATCCCCCTGTTAAACAGCATCTTGAAAAATGACTTTTCATGTAATATGGATTGAAGAAATGTAAAACCACTTCATCGTAGACAAAATTACTTTCTTCTTGCCAGCTCCCATGGGGTAGCATTGATCTGTATTTTATGACAGGTGACAGCACCTATTGGGATACCCATTTCTCACTTGCCAAGGGTTTAGATTGAGGAAGGGGGTAGAGGATTGAAATGTGTGTTCCATCTTTTATATTGGGGCCTTGAATTCCTTTTAATATCTAAACGTTCTAGAACAGAACAAATATAATTTTAGTTACTCAAAATGATTGTCACCCTTCCACATTTACCAGTTGAAAACACCCTTAATCTTTTAACTTGTATTTTACACCAATTAAACAACAATATTCTGGCCAGATGAGGGAAGATGTATACAAGAAAGAGAGAGAGAGAAATGTATAAATGCACACCCCCTGTCCATTTAAAAATGTTCAAGCAGGAGTGTTTGCCAGAGATCAGAGTCGAGTAGATGAGTAGAAAATGGATACCCCTTTCATCTAAGCCTCGGAATATTTTTTTTTTTCGGTTAAATTCTGAGAAGTGAAATGGTAATGTTGGAGTACCCTTGCACATGCCCAGCTAATCAATTTAGACAGCAAAAAGGAAAACCACAGGCAATTAGCCGCCACACTCCCAGACAGCCCGTTCATGGGTAAGGAGAGAGCAGGTATTGACAAACTCAGGGGAATTAGAGCTGTGAAGTGTGAGGACAGTTGATTGTTACAGCCGATTTGATGCCACAGACGCCAGCAGGCCGAAGAGGATTAGCTTTAATGGACACAAGCAAAAGGGGGGAGCGGGACGGAGAGAAAATGGGTAATTATTTTACCCATCACAGTCCTTGATTCCTCCCATTGGGTCATCAATGTTGATTGATTCTACATGTTGTAGGGACTAGCTACCTGGCTGGTTGGCAACGTTTTTCCAGGAAACAGGGAAACTTTTGAAACCTGTGGATTTTCCCCAACTGAGTCAAATCATAAAATGTCAAAGCAACACATTAGATGCAACATGGAAGCTCTCAAACCAGTAGCCAATTGCATTAACATAGCAGTTTGTTAATGAGCCACCAACACATTCAGCCAATATTTGGCTTGTGAACTGCCAATTCCTACAGCCACTACATCAAACATTCCTGTCAGCTTTTATCATACGTTTACATTGAGATTACGAAGCATTTATTGTCCAGTATGAAACAGGGCCTCATAGAGGTTTATAAACATGGATGCATGGTGTTTGTAGAAAGATGTTTAGCAACACAGCTCTAAGGAATGCATGTCTGCTCATTAAAATGCATAAATACATCAAGGGTCATTATCATGACACAAGGAAAGACCCAGATGCAGACACAGGAGGCAGATGGTTGGAGTGTTTATTAATCCAAAAGGAGTAGGCAAGAGAATGGTCGTGGACAGGCTAAAGGTCAAAACCAGATCAGAGTCCAGGAGGTACAGAGTGGCAGACAGGCTCATGGTCAAGGCAGGCAGAAAGGTCAGGCAGGCGGGTACAGAGTCCAGAAACAGTCAATTGTCAAAACCGGGAGGACTAGAAAAAGGAGAATAGCAAAAAGCAGGAAAATGGAAAAACCACGGGTTGACTTGGAAAACATAGAAACAAACTGGGGCAGAGAGACAGGAAACACTAGGATAAATACACTGTGGAAAATAGGCGACACCTGGAGGGGGTGGAGAAAATAACGAGGACAGGTGAAACAGATCAGGGCGTGACAGTCATATTGACTGTTTATGGATAAGGCCTCTACAGGCCTTATTGGGTTTACAGAGGTCAATATATTTTGGACAGATCCACACTGTCAATCAAGTTTTTTTTTAACTCAAATACTTCTAGTAAGTTGAACTCAATGTCAATTAAACATAATTATTACTTTAAATGTTTATGTGGTACTGACTCAAATCTATATGAGACGTCACATCAACAATTGTTTTGAAAGTTACGATAAAAACATTATATTTTTACTTGTAGTTAATGCTTGTAGGTAATTCTGTCGAAATCCCTAAGCAGTGTACTTCGAAGCAGTGTGCCGATGCATGTATCACTTTATCAGAAGTACTTAATTATTGACGTTCAAAGCTTCGTTTGATCACATGCTTTTTTCAAACCGTGTGTTGCAAAATGCGAGATCCCACTGATTTTGCCGTGGTTCCGGTGCTTTTTCCAAGATTCCAAGCTTTTTGAAACACCGACCTCTACTGGTCACCTTACTTACACATATGTGAATACCAAGCTACCTGAAGCACTGAGGTTTTCCAGCATATTGTGTAAAATATAGGCTTTGATTAAGAGCTACCCCCCTACTTTTTTCAATTTCTGCCTGAAGACAAACCCAAATCTAACAGCCTGTAGCTCAGGCACAGAACCAAGGATATGCATATTCTTGGTACCATTTGAAAGAAAACACTTAAGTTTCTGTAAATATGAATTGAATGTTTGAGAATATAACACAATAGATCTGGTTTAGATAATACAATGAAAAAACATTGTTTTTTATTTTATTTTCAAGCTGATACAAGTCAAATCTGGACCCCATTTATGGTCACAGTGACTCTATTGGTTTGAGTAATGACTACAAATCACTATAAGTAACTGTACTCAGATATATTACGTGCGTATTTTGAGTCATGACATCACATTGGGGTTTACAGTGCAGGTCTATACAGTACACTGAGTGAATTCCACTGAAGGCCCTATTCGCTAGACCACCCCAGGCCATCACTTTGTCATTTTTCAAAAGCACCTAAGAAGCTCAAAACGATAAACACCAAAATGGGTGAATGTGGACAGAAAGGAGGATAGCTTCTCAAAGAACACAACAAGTGGCATTGATAGACCAATCATCACCAACTTTGAAAAATCTGACCAAGAGTCTAAAATATGATGATATAAGCTTGCCACCATTCTGGGCAAAACACAACACTTTTTGGACCCAAGTCTGATATGTTTCAGCAAAACATTTTAGAGCCATTTGGCTGCCAGGCAGAGAGAAATCCATTGCACTGACAAAACACTAAAAACAGCTTTTGTTTGTCCATTGCTAAAATGGAGAGACAACATAGATGCTGCCACATGATGCAGGCATATCAGGAGGAGGCAACTGGACTCTTTCTCTCCTTGATGGAGAGGTTTCCAGAGGCTTGCAGAGTCTTGAAGGAGGGACGGAGGGATGACGGAGAGCACTATTGAGTGCTTCATAAAGACCTTCCTTTCTCTCTCTCTGATGGGGGAATCATCAGAGAGAGAGAGAGAGAGAGAGAGAGAGTATGTAAATATAAACAAAAAGAGAAAGAAAGAAAGAAAGAAAGAAAGAAAGAAAGAAAGAAAGAAAGAAAGAAAGAAAGAAAGAAAGAAAGAAAGAAAGAAAGAAAGAGGGAAGGAGGGAAGACTCCACTGCCACACGAAAAGATGAAAATGGAAATGAAAAGAGAGGAAACAACTGAACATGGAACATGTTGCGTGTTTTTATCATCCTGTTGTTGTACGTGTACACTATAAAACTATGTATGGGCTTTTAACAATGAATTTAGTAGTGTAACAGGGTCAGAGTTTTAATAGTCGGGTTAAATATTTTAGAATGTCTTAAACACAGAGGTCTTGTGCCAGATGTTTTCGATTCGCAATCTATTTCTTAAGATTCCAGTTATTTAAATAATAACATGTTGTAAATAAGAATTTCTAGATAAAGGACACACTCCAACAATGCCAAAATGGCCACCACGTCTTTTATCTAGTATTTGCATACTGCAAAGTCAAGTTAACTTATTGGAAGCAGGTAGCAAATTACAGGACTGTCCTTACCCACTTGAGACATCTCAGGCACAGCAGCTACAAAGGGACCATCTGGAAATTTGGGGGCATTGTCATTGATGTCCTGGACTTTGATGATGAATTCCGACTTTGGTTCCAGGGGCTTTTCGGTGTTGCGGTCGAAGGCTTGTGCGTGGAGGACGTAGTGTGCTTTCCTTTCCCGGTCCAGGCTCTCAGTTGCATGAATATCTCCTGTCACCTCGTTGATGATGAATATACTCCCAGCACCTTCCCCGCTCAGAATGTACCTTACGGAACCATCCCCTTTGTCTGAGTTGGAATGAAGCTGTAAGAGAGACCAGAGACAACATATCAGAGCTCTATTACATTGCATAACCATAATTATTAGATAATTAACTCCTTTAAGTTATAGCAATTGTAAAACTTAAATATTTAATAAGTGCTAAATGCCAGTCCAAAATGCTACAAAATATGGAGCTATTCTCTAGAAAATCAAAGGAAGCCTATTAGTTGTGAGTGGGCTGGTAAGCTAATACATCAGACAAACCTGTGCGTCTTAGATTATTCAGTGTAAAATATTCAAAATGTCATAGACAAAGCTTTAGCCAGGGATTTCTAAACACGTGTTTGCCAGTGTTTCCCTGTGCCAGCAGATTGCTTTTACACGTGTACAGATAGGCGTGCCTGGGAGAAGACGAAAGCGGTGAATGTGTCTTTAGTCCAAATTCCAGTGAGGCAACCTGGTTGCCTAGTCGTAAATATGTGCTGTTCAGCCAGGAACCACTCTCCTTCTCCCTGTAGCACGTCTCCCTCAACAAAGCATTTTGTTTGTATGCTCTTGTCAAGATAATAATTGTACTAGAATGACTTTACAACTGACAGCGCCGAAGATTGTTATATTTATAAGTGGAGCTCTCTGAAGATTATTAGAGGACATCACCATACAATTCTACGGAATCTACAAACTGAAACTATGCTGCTGCAGAACAAATAAAAGGGTTTCTATTTGAAACTTTATTCTAAACATTTTATTTCCATGCTCCACCTATGTTGGTAAAGAACCTGTATTATTATAGATTGTTGATATAGTGTTTGGTAATTATCAGAGGACCTCACCTCTATAAGAAAAAAGGTGGCGTAGATTGGCTACTTACTCAGTGCTACACTTACTAACGCTTAATTCTCAGTAAGAGAGCAAAACATGGGAGAGAAAACCAAGCAGTTTGTTCAGGCATAATTGATAACTTGAGAATTGCCACTCTCATGCCAGTTATCCTGCTCAGAACTTCACAACAAATACTAACAACAAATCTCATATTATTCACCTGCTTTTAACCAAATCCCAATTAGTTGACAGTTTTAGTTTGTATCCTGTGAAGTTCTTACGGTAATAGTCACCTGCTTTACCAAATCCCAATTACCTGACCGTTTTAGTTGGAACTTAAAAGCAACACCATAAAATATGTTTGTTTTACGGGGTCAGTTATAGTTTTACAGCAAATGAGGGTTAAGGACAAGGGCACATCAGATTTTTCCACTTTTTAGATTAAGGTATTCAAACCTGTGATATTTCGGTTGCTGGAGCAACACCCTAACCACTAGGCTACCTGCCGCCCAACATTACATACTATTCACCTGCTTTACCAAATCAGGACATTATAACTGTATTTGAATTGCATTTGAATGAAGATGACAGAACTTTTTTGTTTAAATATATGAGGTACTAAGTAATAGGTAACTTATCATTTAAAATGTATACAGTGATCTAACAAAGCCTGAAGAGTTCAATCGTCCATTTACATTCTCACCTTCTACATTAATTAATGTGTCAAACATCAAGGGGCTAACCACAACAGGCAATTTTCTTCACAGCAATAATAGTTTCATGATAATAATGCTTCATGATAGCAGCACCATTTTCATATTGCATTGCATATGTATCTACCCCAACCATTATTGAGCATATACAGAAATCCTGAAGCCCAAGGCAAAAAATGTACAACAAAATTTGACTCTTGGAATTTAGTATGTCATTTGAATTACTTATCTCGTTCAAACAACTTCATTGTTATTTTCTTTTAATAAGGTGTCATTTGTTATGCAGTGCCAGTTGTGCTTGTCAGACCATTGATGCAGCCATTCATTCACTGATGCCATCCATTGATATGATTATTAATTGTCAGTTTTTGATAGGGCTGCGTTTGAATGCAAAAGCATGCGTGGGCCAACATGATCTCACGGTTTTACCAATTTGACTTCAGATTCTGACATGCATCCATGTTTTTGGCACCCTTGGCTGCTCCTCCTACTCAGCATCTTCATTCATTAATTCCAGATGCTTAATTTAAAGGGGCAATCAGCAGTTGAAACAATGACGATCCATATCAACAGTATATACTAAACAAAAATATAAATGCAACATGTAAAGTGTTTGTCCCATGATTGATGAGCAGAAATAAAAAAAATCCCAGAAATGTTCGATACTCAAATTTTGTGCACACATTTGTTTATATATCTGTTAGTGAGCAGCTCTCCTTTGCCAAGACAATCCATCTACCTGACAAGTGTGGCATATTAAGAAGCTGATTAAACAGCATGATCATTACATAGGTGGTGTGGTCAATAATTGGCCACTCTAAAATGTGCAGTCTTGTCACAGATGTCTCAAGTTTTGAGGGAACGTGCAATTGGCATGCTGACTGCAGGAATGTCCACCAGAACTGTTGTCAGAGAATTGAATGTTCATTTCTGTACCATAAGCCACCTCCGACATTGTTTTAGAGAATTTGGCAGGATGTCCAATCGACCTCACAACCCCTGCCACGTGTAACCACACCAGACCAGGACCTCCTAATCCAGCTTCTTCACCTGCAGGATCGTCTGAGACCAGCCAACCGGACAGCTGATTAAACTGTGTGTTTGCACAACCAAAGAATGTCTGTACACACTGTCAGAAACCGTCTCAGTGATGCTCATCAGGGTGCTCGTCGCCGGCACAAGGGTGTTGACCTGAATGCAGTTCGGCAAATGCTCACCTTGGTTGGCCGCTGGACAAGTGTGCTGTTCACTGATGAATCCCGATTTCACCTGTACTGGACAGTGTACTGGACAGTGTGTATAGTGATGTGTGGGTGAGCGATTTGTTGATGTCAATGTTGTGAACAGACTGCCCCATGGTGGTGGTGGGGTTATGGGTATGGGCAGGCATAAGCTACGGACATTGAACGCAATTGCATTTTATCGATGACAAGTTGAATGTACAGAGACACCATGATGAGATCCTGAGGCCCTTTGTCGTGCCATTCATCTGCCGCCTTCACCTCATGTTTGAGCATGATAATTCACAGCCCCATGTCGCAAGGATCTGTACACAATTCCTGGAAGCTGAAAATGTCCCAGTTCTTCCATGGCCTGCATACTCACCAGATATGTCAACCATTGAGCATGTTTGGGATGCTCGGGATCGATGTGTATGACAGCGTGTTCCAGTTCCCACCAATATCCAGGATACATTGAAGAGGAGTGGGACAACATTCCACAGGTCACAATCAACTCTATGCGAAGGACATGTGTCGCGCTGCATGAGGCAAATTATGGACACCAGATACTGACTGGTTTTCTGATCCTACCTTTTTTAAAAGGTATCTGTGACCAAGAGATAGGTATCTGTATTCCTAGTCATGAATGTATTTAAATTGACTGATTTCCTTATGTGAAATGTAACTCAGTAAAAACATTGAAATTGTTGCATGCTGCACTTATTTTTCTGTTCAGGGTAGTTCTAACCATGTTTTGAGGCAAAAATGTTGTTTACATTTACTTTGTTATAAACATTTGAGTAAAGCAAGATTCTATGTTGGGTTCTGATGTGGTATGACAGTTAAAATAAGCTCGTGAGGCATTTTTACGTTATATTCTTTAATAATCGTCGTGTACATGTTATTTTATAAGTCAAAAAAAAGTATGTAGCAACTCCAGGTTACCATTTTAAGGGTGAAGGTTTTGGATAGGGTAAAAAAATAATTTACCACTTGGATTGAACATGCAACCTTCGGAATGATGATGCTGAGCAGTAGGAGCAAACAAATAACACTGAAAACATTTGACAATTGGAGCAATGTGGATAAGTGGCAGAATCGGCTGTCAAATTGGTAAAACCGTCTGATATTGTTGGCCCACTTGCATTCTCTGGCATTCAAAAGCAGCTCTATCAAAGAACTGTCAATGAATAATCATATCAATGGAGGGAATTAGTGAATGAATGGCTGCAGCAAAGGTCTCAAAAGCACAACTGGCACTGCATAAAAATGAGGCCTAATTAAGTATTTTGAACAGATAATAAGCCATTTAAACGACGAAATAACTTGTTTGGACGACTTAGTATCACGTTTGAACGACGTATTTTCAATGTGTTTTTCAGAGATCAGCAGGTAAGTGCTTGTGCAAAATAAAAAAGGTGAGTAAGCAGCATTTACGTGTGTTTTCCCTCCACTAACTACACCACTGAAGGTAGCCATTATGAAGCATGTGAGGTAGCCATTACTGAATTTATGAGGTAGCCATTATTGATGAGGTAAACTCCCCCTGAGTGAGCATGTGAGGTAGACTCCCAGTGAGTGACAGACAAGGAGTACTGCATTAAGTCAGCAGGGCTTGTTGGTGGTGAAATACTCTATTTACAAAGAACTCTAGTAGTCCTGCAGGACAGCACCCAAGGGATGGTTTGGAGTCACGGTCTAGTTGTCAGCTGATTTGCACTGGCAATAAGAGGCTATTGAGTTCCGATTACAGTGATTATCTCAATTAGACAAATACAAAACAGCAGGGGACATAAAAAAGACTTAATCGCTGGTGTCCTTCTGCATGTCAGGAATTACCCCTCCCCTACACACATCTGACCCCATCTCCCCTTGTTCCCCTCTGTATTTCACAACATTAAGTTGAGCAGTGCGAAAGGTACCGGGTCCAAATCTAATCAAAACTGTGCCGAGCAAATGAATCCCTAATTAAAAAGCTGCTGGCTGATTGTAAGGCTTGCCACTTGATGGGAGCAAACTGTCCTTTCTCTGGTACACATCAGAGCCTCTAATTAGGTAGGGAGTCAAAGATCCCATTGAGTTTTTCCTCTCCTAATCAGGAATCAGGATTAAGTTAATGACAACCCACCAACCATACGAAAGCACACAATGAAACAGGCTGTTTACACTTCCCATGGGTGATGGAGACTGCAGGAAAGAACCTGGAGTAATAGAGTAAATGTAATATTATAGATTTTAAATGTGCATTATACATGCGAGTGTTATGATCAGGGTGTGTAGTGTTTGGAGAAATCAGGAGGTAGGGAGGAAATAAACAACACCTCACTACAGGAGAAGAAACCACTTACATGTCCGAAGGATGCACTCTGCAAGTACAAGCACATAAATTTAATTTAGCCTGCGGTCAGAGTGCTAATTTGGCCATTGACTTATTTGGCAAGAGCTAATATATCACAGTCAGTTAAGAGAGTGTGAGCCACTGAGCATATGGTGACTGGTCCCTTTCCAAAGCCAGGAGATAAAAGTGATAACAGATTACGGGTCATTACCCCAACATCAAACACTATAGGGGAAGACAGTTTGTTAGGCCACATGGGAACAACAAGACTGACTCCAGAAGTCATAAAACCAAATCAGATGGACAATACCGATCAGCATCAAAGGTTGAACCTGTTAGGTAGACCAATCTATGGTGTTACAGAAAGCTTCCTTTGGTGCTATGGCTACAACTCCATGTGGAGTGCACTTCTGATACTTGTAATGCATTTGAATCCAGCAGAGTCAGGAAAAGCCTGATTGACATAAAAGCCATAACATCCTATTCGATGGCCAATATTGATAGGCTAAACCTACTAGGAAGACCACTCAATGCTCTAACAGACATACTTTGTAAACGGCTACATCTCTTTGCAGTGTGACTTCTAATGCATTCAATACCAGTAGTCAGGGATCATTTATTTATAGTTCATTAAAGATGATCACTCAGAAATGTTCATGACTCTCCGCCTTTTGGATGTAATTAGTGTTCATTTTGTTAATACAGTACATCAACGGGCCTGTCCGAAAAGAGCTGAACATACATCATCACTGTCTGTGTGTATGGGTGTGTATGGGTGTGTATGTGTGTGTGTGTGTGTGTGTGTGTGTGTGTGTGTGTGTGTGTGTGTGTGTGTGTGTGTGTGTGTGTGTGTGTGTGTGTGTGTGTGTGTGTGTGTGTGTGTGTGTGTGTGTGGAAATAATGAAGGCCATATGAAAAACAACTGCAATGTCCTGAGGAGCGGATGGAAAGATGTGTGGGGGACTGCCTGTCAGTTAGCGGTGAGTGTCCACATACAAATAAGTATAAATCCTCTCTACTGAGCTGCTTCCTCCTCTCTCTCCTCAAGGCAGGCAAAACATCGCTAGGTGAGTCGTGTCTTGATTGGCCACTAAGGGAGAGTTTTTTCTTTATTACTTTAACCAATAAGACATACAGTGCATTCTGAAAGTATTCTTCCACATTTTGCTACGTTATGTCCTTACTCTAAAATTTATGAAATATTTTTTTCTCATCAATCTACACACAATGCTCCATAATGACAAAGTGAAAACAGGTTTTTAGAAATACCTTATTTAAATTAGTATTCAGGAGTTTGCTATGAGACTCGAAATTGAGCTCCTGTGCATCCTGTTTCCATTGATCGTTCTTGAGATGTTTCTACAACTCGATTGGAATCCACCTGGGGTAAATTCAATTGATTGGACATGATTTGGAAAGGCACACACCTGTCTATATCAGGTCCCACAGTTGACAGTACATGCCAGAGCAAAAACAAAGCCATGAGGTCGAAGGAATTGTCCGTAGAGCTCCGAGACAGGATTGTGTCAAGGCACAGATCTGAGGAAGGGTACCAAATCTGCAGCATTGAAGGACCCCAAGAACACAGTGTCCTCCAGCATTCTTAAATGGAAGAAGTTTGTATCCACCAAGACTCTTCCTAGAGCTGGCCGCCTGGCCAAACCAAGCAATCAGGGGAAAAGGGCCTTGGTCAGGGTGGTGACCAAGAACCCGATGGTCACTCTGAAAGAGATCCAGAGTTCGTCTGTGGAGATGGGAGAACCTTCCAGAAGGACAACCATCTCTGCAGCACTCCACCAATCAGGCCTTTATGGTAGAGTGGCCAGACGGAAGCCACTCCTCAGTCAAAGGCACACCATAGGCTGCTTGGAGTTTGCCAAAAAGGCACCTTAAGGACTCTCAGACCATGAGAAACAAGATTCTCTGGTCTGATGAAACAAAGATTGAACTATTTGGCCTGAATGCCAAGCGTCACGTCTGGAGGAAACCTGGCACCATCCCTACGATGAAGCATGGTAGTGGCAGCATCATGCTACTGGGATGTTTTTCAGTGGGAGACTAGTCAGGATAGACGGCATGATGAATGGAGCAAAGTACAGAGAGATTCTTGATAAAAACCTGCTCCAGAGCGCTCAGGACCTCAGACTGTTGCGAAGGTTCACCTTCCAACAGGACAATGACCCTAAGCACACAGCCAAGACAATGCAGGAGTGGCTTCAGAAAGAGTCTCTGAACGTCCTTGAGTGGCCCAGCCAGAGCCCGGACTTGAACCCGATCTAACATCTCTGGAGAGACCTGAAACCAGCTATGCGGCGATGCTCCCCATCCAACCTGACAGAGCTTGAGATGATCTGCAGAGAAGAATGGGAGAAACTCTCCAAATACAGGTGTGCCAAGCTTGTAGCATCAACACTGCCAAAGGTGCTCCAACAAAGTACTCAGTAAAGGGTTTGAATATTTATGTAATTGTGATATTTCAGTTTTGTGCTTGTTATAAATTTGCAAGATTTCCAAGAAACAGTTTTTGCTTTGTCATTACGGGGTATTGATGAGTAAAAAACAGTTTAATCAATTTTAGAATAAGGCTGTAACGTAACAAAATGTGGAAAAGTTCAAAGGGTCTGAATACTTTCCGAATGCACTACAAGTTACTTCCAAAATGGCAACCTATTCCATATACAGTACAGTGCTCTTTTATTACAGCTGCTACTGCTACTGTGTCACGCCCTGGTCTTAGTATTTTGTGTTTTCTTTATTTATTTGGTCAGGCCAGGATGTGACATGGGTTTATTTTGTGGTGTGTTTGTGTATTGGGGTTTTTCGTAGGTTTTAGGATTGTGGCTTAGTGGGGTGTTCTAGCATAGTCTATGGTTGCCTGAGGCGGTTCTCAATCAGAGGCAGGTGAATCTCGTTGTCTCTGATTGGGAACCATATTTAGGCAGCCATATTCTTTGAGTGTTTCGTGGGTGATTGTTCCTGTCTCTGTTAGTTGTCACCAGATGGGCTGTATAGGTTTTCACATTCAGTTTGTTGTTTTTGTATTGTTCGTGTTTTTTCTTCTAGTTGACTGGCAGATCTGGAAGTGATCATAAAAACAATGGTAAAAAATATTACAGTAACAGTATTGGATACAGTAAAATACGGTACGCTAACACGCGGTACCTTTTCTACGGTAATTATAGACAACTCTCTGACTGTAAGTTACCATAAAATAACAGGACATTTTTACAGTGTAGTGCACTATATAGGGCATAGGGTGCTATTTGAGAGACAGACATGCATTAGCATGTACATCTACTTGTTGGGATGTGTGATTATCTCAACTGATTATCTTGTTGTTTGTGTCTGTACGTGCACTTGGAGTGTTTGTATTTGACCGTTACGATTTATATGCTGTCACATTTGCCAGCTGTGCTATGCTGCAGGAACCAAACAAGTGTTGGTGTCAACTGTCTTGCTAGGAAGCTGCCTAGATTCATCTAAGAGTTAGCATCTCTGAAAACATAGAAAAGTGCTGATGGGGAGTTGGAGAAGTTAAGGATATGTGTCTTTAGGGACGAGCTCTCTGTCTTTCCACAAATAGGCAAGGAGGAGAGGGGAAGCGGTTTGAGAAAAAGGGGTTGGCTCTTCAGCGCCAGGCCTCACATTTGCAATTAGCGAAGAGGGTTTGTTTTTTATTAAATTTCAGCCCTTATTCTTCGCTCAAGAGGACTTAATCACTTTTTATGTGGGTGCGCTTGATTATTGCTTGATTATTGCTGCATTTAGTCCGTGCTTCCCCCAATCATATCCTCATAGCACTCTCTTGACAATTTATGTGTCACAGTCTTGGGCACCTTGGTGATGATGGAACACACAGCTCATGACCATGAATTGGGAGATTGTGATGGGGTCATGATAAAGATGTGCTGTTTGTCGCTGATGCACATCATCTTCCCTAATGGCTGTCCTCTATTTTGACTTTTACTGCTGCTGGGGGAAATAAAATTAAACCCGGCACTCAATATGCACAAAAAGCTTATTTCTATCAAATGTTGTGCACAAATGTGTTTACATCTCTGTTATTGAGCATTTATAATTTGCCAAGATAATCCATCCACATGCCAGGTGTGTCATATCAATAAAATGATTAAACAACATGATAATTACACAGGTGCACCTTGTGCTGGGGACAATAAAAAGGCCATAAGCGGGCTCTAACATCATTTTAGAGAATTTGGTATCATGGGGGCGAGTGGTTTGCTGATGTCAACGTTGTCTGTACACAATTCCTGGAAACTGAAAATGTCCCAGTTCTTTCATGGCCTGCATACTCACCAGATATGCCACCCATTAAGCATGTTTGGGATGCTCTGGATCGACATGTACGACAAAGTGTTCCAGTTCCCGCCAATATCCAGAAACTTCGCACAGCCATTGAAGAGGAGTGGGACAACATTCTAGAGGCCACAGTCAACAGCCTGATCAATTATATACAAAGGAGATTTGCCGCGCTATATGAGGTAAATGGTGGTCACACTAGATACTGACTGGTTTTCTGATCCACGCCCCTAACTTTTTTTTAAGGTATCAGTAGTGACCAACAGATGCATATCTGTCATGTGAAATCCATAGATTAGGGTCTATTAATTCATTTAAATTGACTGATTTCCTTATATGAACTGTAACTCAGTAAAATCTTGGAAGTTTTTGCATGTTGAATTTATATTTTTGTTCAATACAATTGATGTTCACAGTAGAGGTCTGTGCGGGACTGATTTCTATACCACACCTGCCTGCTGCTGCTGACTAATTTTCCGACTCCCACTCAATCATGCAAGAACTAGTCCTGAACCCAACCGCAGACACTCAATGTTATTTTAGGTGTATGTGTTGCAGCTCCCTTTGCAGGCCCATGCCAGCAATTTTGACACCCTAGTCAAGATCAAAATGTGAAAAAATTGCCTTAGAAATAGGTTAAAATACCAGAGATTCTCACATGGCTATTGGTACAGATATTTATATACAGTGAGGAGAACAAGTATTTGATACACTGCCGATTTTGCAGGTTTTCCCACTTACAAAGCATGTAGAGGTCTGTAATTTTTATCATAGGTACACTTCAACTGTGAGAGACGAATATCCGGAAAATCAAATTGTATGACATTGTAATTCATTTGCATTTTATTGCATGACATAAGTATTTGATCGCCTACCAACCAGTAAGAATTCCGGCTCTCACAGACCTGTTAGTTTTTATTTAAGTAGCCTTCCTGTTCTCCACTAATTACCTGTATTAACTGCACATGTTTGAACTCGTTACATGTATAAAAGACACCTGTCCACACACTCAATCAAACAGACTCCAACCTCTCCACAATGGCCAAGACCAGAGAGCTGTGAAAGGACATCAGGGGTAAAATTGTAGACCTGCACAAGGCTGGGATGGGCTACAGGTCAACAGGCAAGCAGCTTGGTGAAAAGGCAACAACTGTTGGTGCAATTATTAGTAAATGGAAGAAGTTCAAGATGACTGTCAATCACCCTCGGTCTGGGGCTCCATGCAAGATCTCACCTCGTGGGGCATCAATGAACATGAGGAAGGTGAGGGATCAGCCCAGAACCACACGGCAGGACCTGGTCAATGACGTGAAGAGAGCTGGGACCACAGTCTCAAAGAAAACCATTAGTAACACACTACGCCGTCATGGATTAAAATCTTGCAGCACACGCAATGTCCCCCTGCTCAAAACAGAGGATGTCCAGGCCCGTCTGAAGTTTGCCAATGACCAT